>NC_056742.1:206084100-206334100 GCF_019279795.1 Protopterus annectens
TCCTACCAATGATTAGAACAGTACAAGCCGAATTTGTCTGGATGTGTCACAGTTGAACGGGTATTACCTGGGTATACCAACCATGTAATGAAAGTTAAGTACGGGTGTGTACCTATGTGCGTGAGGTATAGCATGTGGAAAGCAAACATGGCAGGGTAGTCCACACAACCATACAGGTACCTGACATATGTAGGGTATGCAATGTGTTACTCTGGCCGTGTCATGGGCCAACAACCAAAGCAGTGATGTATGGAGTGTCAGGAATATGTGTGTGGGGGGGATGGGTAATGCTACAATCCTCCAAGGCAATACTGTGTCGTATGCAGAATATGTGAACTGGAGGTGTATGTGGGAGCAGCGGGTGAAGCAGAAAGAAACACAGAAACATGTATAAACATCTGCAATACAACCAGACAGGCCATACTGTAGAACACAATCTCACAAACATATGAATATTAAAATGTGCAATACAAATGTATAGACATGTCACCGGCACATACCCACAGATTGGTCCTGATGGAACTGGCCATATCAAATGTAATACACCTGGATGCATAATGGACTATGCAGCATCCCCTCCACAGCACACAACCCGCTCCCATACCTGAACGTCCACCAAATCCAGCCATACTTGGCCTACTGGTTTGGTGCAGCCACATCTACATATAGTGACCACTACACATATGTAGTAGGTAGTGTCACCCTAGGCAGTTTCAGGATTGCAAACTATGTATCCCTTGCATGTAAAACCCCCAGCACATTTTCATAACGCCAGAAGAATGGTCGGTATTTGTCTTGTTTCAGTCTTGTTCAATTTTTGGGATATTCCTCATGGGATAAGTAACCTGTGTAAACATTAGAATGGAAGACACAAAGTCCAGTCCTGTAGATATCTGGACACAAGTTTGAATGTGCAGTAGTGTTGCACAAGACTGTCCAGCCCTAGATGGTCATGCATAACCTACTACCCAGGATCAAACACCTGCCCGTGATGCACGTGTCCCGACACGAATAAGCGAGAGAACATAATGCACACATTCGCATAGTGGTACATGGTACATGGTATAAGGGTGATGAAGGCACTGACGTAAACAGGATACCCCCTGATCCACTGTGTGAGGTATAATTAATGTATGTGTAGGTGTGACCTGACCAACAATGATACAATGCCAAATGTCCTATGATCGTAGGAAATAACTATGTACCATACTGCATGTAACAGTTGCCTAAAGTGGTTACGTCAGGATAGAATAAACGTAATTCGTACAAGAAACAGGCAAACAACAAAAGTGCCAAAGGTATAAGGCTCACAGCTAGGAAACAAATGAATGTTCTAAACCTACACTGACCGTGGCTATGTGTTGGCCCAAACAATCTGGTGTCTGCAGTAGGGTTACCATCTGTCCCGCTTTGCGAGGGACAATCCCACTTTGGACAGTTGTGTCTGGACAAAATACATTACAAATGGCAAATGTCCTGGGATTGTAGGACATAATTATGTCCCATATGTTATGTAATAATAACAATAATTATTGCAGTATCTACAATACCTAAATGTTACAAGAAACAGAATAAGCAACTAAACCGCTACAACAATAGGCTTTTATATAGGCAAGTAAGTAAAGACCTATCCGTTGTACTGACCGTGGGTATGTGTCGGCTTGTAAAATCTGATGTGTGTTCCAAAAATGTCCCATCTTGGCCATTTGAAAAGGTGGCAACCCTAGTCCCCAGAATACATCCCAACCTGTACATATGACAATGTCAGCGATACCAATGGTCAGAGCATTCATACAATAACTGGCCAGCCCCTTAACCACTCACAAAGCCGGTGACCTTTGGGGGAAAGGTGTTGAATGAAATGGCGACTTACAACAATGAAGAGTAATAGATGCATTTAACTGCAGAAAATTAGTAGTATTACGAATCTGTCAACACGTTCCAAGTTAATAGTACTAATATGGTAGAAGTGTCCGTGATTGTCCCTGAGTTGTCATAGCCTTGTCCCTGTCACTGTAGAAATGAGTCCCCGAGTATCAGAGAGGTCCATACACAGAAGTACACCAACCAACTGTCACATCTGTTGACAGGACTATTGCATACCTGTAGTGAATTTATAACAGATGTCCAGAATAATATTCATTGTATGTATAAATGAATGAAATAGTCAAATGGGAAGGAAACACATGGAAACCACCCCCCCAACCTGCATTATGTAGTGGAACCACTCCCCGCCCTAAATTATGTAGCGCCGACCCAATAATGTGGTCAGAGGTGCCCAAACACCTGCGCCTGTAAACACAGGTAGAATGTTAAACTCTGGACTAACTCTGTCCATGTGCTACATCTGATCTTTGAACAGCACCAGGGAAGTTCTAGTCACCAGTCGTCCGAGCCTAAACCTGGATCAGCACACGAACACCCTGACAATCAAACACGCGTATCTGCGAGGACTATAAGCGTAGGAGTTATGAATATCCTTGGAGTGAGTAGACTTGCAGCATGGGTCCAGAGCAGTAGGAAACAGGGAATGTCCTAATTGTAGTACTGCGGTTTTCCCAGCAGGAGAATGGATGCCTGCTGTGTAAGAGAAGCGGTGAGGCGTATGTCAGAGTAGCTATGAACCATGGGTATACATATAAATGAGCCAGAACACCAATAGTGTAGTGGTTACAGCATCCACCCAACGTAAAGGCACTGCTGGTTCAAGTACGACTATAGCACATATTAATTGTGTAATAAATGCCTCTGTGCTGTAAAGCCAACATTTATACATGTAAAGGTGACCGCGTTTGCATGGCTCCGTTAACCGGATTCCAGCAAAGTGGTACTATCATAAGGAATAAGGCACATCTAATCCCAAAGAAGTGCCTGTAAACATATGTAACTCAGAATAAGTAGATGCAAGTGGGCCTGCATGGATGTACGCAGCTATTTGCATACCAAATGTGTGTTGTCTTGTACAGCTGTAACTGTTATATATAGATATATATATATATATATATATATATATATATATATATATGTATATATATATATATAGATAGATGTGTGTATAGATAAATATCCACAGACATAACAGAAATATGCAATTATATATCTACATATTTATCTATATATACAATATATATATATATATACATATATATATATATATATATATATATATACATATATATATATATACATATATACACATATATATATATATATATCTATATATATATATATATATATATATATATATATATATATATATATATATATATATATATATATATATATATATATATATATATATATATATATATATATATATATGTATAGATATGTAAGGAACTCCGAAAGATGAAAGCAAACATAAGGGTTGTGAAGGAAATCCAGAGCAAGTAAGGAATTATGAAGTGCTTCCAGCATATATCACATAAAGCTGCACAAGTGTGAGTAGAGCACCACTCTTCACACCAGAGGCAGGGCTATACCAGTGGCCATAACATCATTGAAGTGCTACGTCAACATTGTAAACAGACGGAATGTAGTACATGTTGCGACCTCCTACACTTGTAACCCGCAAATCGTTCGTAATCCATAACACCAGGAAAGGCACGTATGTGCAAATATGAATGGATGGTGAGCATGTGAATACACGAGGCGGTACAAAATGTGTGTAGGGCCCCAATGCTCATGAGAGGGCAATGTGTAAAGGTGTGTCATGGCTGCGATATCAGGTGTATAATGGCTGTTATGTGTGGAAACTCAACACGGGTGTGCAGGAAAAAGTATGGATATGCGATTATGGACACAGGAGTGCTTTTTATGTTGCGCTGGGTGCAATGGAGCGGCCTGTGGAGGTCAGCTAATACGTAGGTGCGATTCCCAGATAGAGCGTCATTTGCGTGGAGACATGTGTGAATTGGCATATCGTTGTCGGACGTTGTGCATCAGGTCTGGCAGCCCAGCACGTAAAACCTATATGCCACCCATGAGCGGAATGGAGTTCTACTGTGACAACCCCAAACCGGGAAAAGCAGAAAGACACAACTACATGAAGGCAACAATATGTTGACGTACAGTCACAGTAACACAAACACACATCCTATCAACAGTAATAATATGAATGTGCACAGAAACAAACACAGTAGCAGGAATAATAGGCTGCGCATACGAGTAATAGGTCGAATGACACTGTATCATATCCCAGTTAGCAGCGGCACCCCAGACATGAAAAACGTGCGACATCTGTCCGCTGCATAACATGCAAAATACTGAGCACATGTTCACCAGAGTGAAGTGTTGGTGTCAGAATGACTAAGGCAATAGTATGCAGTTGAAGCAGAGACCAATACGCATGTGCAAGTGTCCATGTCCGGGAAATGTATAGGTTAACGGACACACAGATGTGTATATAGATAAAAACATATACATACATATATCTATGAAGAAAGTAAATATATATATCTATATTATATATATATATATATATATATATATATATATATATATATATATATATATATATATATATATACACACACACACAAGGATATACTATGGATATATATAGATAGATATATATACACAAACAACAGGTAGTGATATATACACATACACACAAAAAAATATATATATGTCAGTGTAGATATACACATGTACATAAATAGGTTACTTCACAGCAATTAGGGGAAACATATTTACAGCCAGGGCGTATATGACTGGGAGGTCCAATAAATAAATGTTGTACCCCCCACATCACCCAGCTAGGCCAGACAGACATACAGACAGGCAATACAGATCAATACACTGCCGCTGTTCAAAACACCGGTAGGAAAGGACCAGTGGGAGAGTTCTGCAAGGCCTACACTTTAAACATGGATAACGATGTCCCTTGCGGGACCCCAAAAATTCAGGGTATGTGTGAATCTGCTGACATTATTACGAGCAGGATGTAGGTGTACATGGAACAGTAGGTTGTGCAAGTGTGATAATACATGGGCTGACAAAACGTTTGACATGTGTCCCGAGACAGGGAGAGTGGGCAATGTGTAGGGGTGTGCTCATACCCCAGCTGCGTTCACAGTAAGTATTTGTCATAACTGCTGTAGAGGGGTGCCAGGTAGGTGGACCATGGGTATGTATTAATGGGCTTAGGTTTGCAGGTGCTGGTTGGCAGAGATGTAATAGGCCCGCCCAGTGGAAGTCATTAATATTCCTATGTGGGCATAGCATACACCTACACCTCCCAAACCTGAAGAGCACATCTACCGGATAGTCTGTAAACCATCGGGGGAATACACAGAGACCTAAACAGTGCCATGTACCCGATTAGCATGGAAGTCCATAGTTATGTATCAGAATGTAACAAAGTCCAACTAAACACTGCCAGAACTAGTGATATTAGGTGAAGAAGTGGCAGAATACAGGTAATGACAGATGACAACATGCATGAGTCATAAGCAGCATGTACCTCAACAAACGTGAATGAATACATGTGCTCTGTGACTGTGAATGTGTCTGGTTAATAGAAACAATTGTCTAAATGTGTCCCACAGGGTGTTATGCATTGCTCCTGATACAGTGTTCATTCACACCCATTGGTATATGAGTTCTGCTACTGGCAGAAAGTGCATAATTTGCTGACCACCTCGGGTAGATGATAGCATAATAGAAGAGGTTCAACACCTATATGCCTATGAGGGACACACCCTTCTGGGCAGTTGTGTCCTGCAAAATGACAGTTATGGCACATGGCCTGTGAGTTCGGGAATGGAGACTATATAGTGTGTGTAGTGGTGTCAGACATCAATTTGTTGTATCAGTAACAGCTACATGTAATAGGAAACAGTATTATCAATTATAATGGTACATGAATAACCTTAACGTATGCAAACCGTGGAAGTCGTCCGTTTACTACTGGCTGTGTGTATGTGTTGCCTTGACACATGTGATAGCTCTACATATAGGGTCTATAGGGCTGCCACCAATCTTAATGGCCAAAGTGGAACCTGCTCTGTAGAACTGTCAGATGTACCAGGGCAGAACATACCTACAGCCATGCATAGTACAGAAATATACATTTCGGAACAAATCAAAGCATAGTCTAGCAGCAGTATAGTTGCTTATGCTACTACATATGAGATATCGACGTGTCAGGTATACAAGACCTGTAACAAGCAACCAGTACAGACACCTACAACATGAGAAGGTCCCCTAATCAGGACAGTTGCAATGGCTAGAGTATTGTACATACCACTCAACTGTCCCTGAATGTCAGGTACGTCCCTGAGTTTGACTGAAAGTCTAACTCTGTCCTTCTTAATCCCTCCTAAAATTTGTGGCTGTTGAAGGAAAGGTGGTGAATTACACTTACTGACTAATGACAATAAGTAAGAGTTATAAACAACTGTTACTTCAGAATATGAGTATTAAGTCATATGTTCTGATTCTGTCAATGTGTCAAGTTAATAGCACTACTTTTGTAAAAGTGTCCCTGATTTTTCTTGACCTGTCCCTGATACTGCAGAAATGTGTCCCTGATTGGTGGAGAGTTCTGGCATTGTCACATGAGATGTGTGATGGGGGACTGTTCCATGCAAAGTGGGAAAGGTGTCACTCCTACAGTCTCCTGTCGTGCAATCTGAAAGGTGGTCAACGTGCAGTAGGTATGCGGTAGCATGACTCGGCAGACAGCTGTGTTAACAAACTCAAGTCACATGTCAGCATTGCAGAGTATTGGTTCCCATGTATCAGGCAGATGGGAGCAGATCGTATGAGGAATACACATATAATATGATTATGTCACTGGACAGGCCGCCGAGTCCGTACAGTCGAACGCCTGCCGTCGCAAAATGGTTACACATACCGATACTGTAGTCATGTAGTCCGATGTAATATGCATCACAAGGGATCGCACACACCCAGCGTGAGTGACAAATGTAAGCGGAAATGTCGGAGAGCGAGCGGCTGTAAGCGTGTTTGTCTACCAGTATGCCAGTAGTGCACTGTCAAAGAAATGTGGAGTCTAAACGTGTATAAGGTGCTGTGACCAGAGGTCAGCAGTGCTTCACACCATGCAAACCCACTCACAACAGCTCCCACCTGCTGGACTGTGCCTTACCCGGTCTGTATCCAAAGGAGTCGGCCTGTCCGCAAACAAAGAACCGCCCTATACACGTGATGGTAGAAGTACCCTGCGCACAAAGCTCATGTGAATTAACAATAGACCATGGCATATGTACAGACAATAGACCACACACACACACCATACAGTGCAGACATCCAACAGTATAGCAATGTACTGGCAGATATCTCCAGACCACTGGTGCGTCATGTGTGTGGGCATGCAAAGTATGGTCAACTGTATTGCATGTGTCACATGTCCAGATAGTACTGTGTTGCTGACCCCTCCATTCTACACAGACAGGTGTCATGCTGTGTCTGCAGGGTAGCTAATGGTCATGTGGCATTGACAGTTGCTCCATGTCTGCATAGTGTGGGGGGACATGCAACCACAACCGCAGTCCTACACAGCACCGTGGGTGGTGCACATGACTCTCACATGTGTAGGTGTGACGGGAAGCACAGCCAACAGTTGTACACATCTGCCGCTACTGAATTGGTATGCTGGGTACTCCATGTCAGTGTGTGGACCTACCTAAATTGCTGGTTGGAGGGATACCAGGGTACGTCAGTTCCCAGCTTTAATTACCAGCACAGTGGTGTTGGACATCCTAGCTTACACAACCTACATCAAACTTCCTGGCCTGCTGTCGTCTGTGTGTGTCTTAGGGGGTTGGGGTCATTCATTGGGCATATCCATAGGCCATCGTATATCATTCATCTGTATTGGTCCAGATCTGTCCAGCTGCATGGAACGTGTGTGGGCTGTATGGACACACATGATGGTCAGCCCATAATCTGCAGTGGGTAGGACACCCTGTATACTACAGGCTACCATTGTGACCCCCATATGTGCTACAGAGGTCAGGGTGCCACTATGGATGTGTACTGTCTGCTGCCCTAACATTTGGCCACCACAGTCACTTGTATGCTCACATACATACCATAGCAATGGGTAACTACACATTCTAATACAACTGCCACTTGTTAGGTCAATAGACATATCCTGGGTGTGTTCTGGACTTGAGGATGGTGCTGGAGTGCTGCCTATGTCGGATGCACACAGTGCACCTCCTATACATGGCCGAGCACACGTACTGTCAGGTTTGGCATCCATTGTACCATGTGCGGGTCAGGGAGGGGAAATCCGTGGATACCTACTGTGTCAGTGCATATGCCTTGTGTTGCCTCTTTGCCAAGGGCAGGTCATACTGTGCACGGGCTTTCGCCGACTGTGCCCTACTCAGGTAGTTCCTTCACCAAGTCACACTGTGCCTGTACAGGCCTTGGCAGTGGTGTTGGGCTGTGTGGCCCTGCCTCATGCTGTTCCTGCTGCAACTGTTACTGCAGGATAACATTGTGTAGCATAGCAAATACCATAACAACTTGTATGCATGTAGCTTGTGAATACTGCAGAGCTCCAACGGATGTGTCCGGATACCAGAACTGTGAACCGAGCATCCCAAACACATGCACAAGTATATGTCTTGCCTGTGCATCCACCTCAGTATGGTGTGAGTGTTCAGGTTTGTGTGCATTACTGATGGGTGTCATCAGCCACTACACCAGTGTTTACCCAGCATCCCCCACTCGGAGACTGTAGGGGATGTCCATATAGGCATTGGTGTGCTACAGCTGTGTCAGAAGCCATATATTGGACACATCATAGCTTCCAGGGCAGACAGCACACACATTCAATCTCATGCCCTGGCCATCGCATATGGCCTAGCTGTTGGAGGGTATGCCCCTGCAGTGACTGTAGGCCTACCCCACTCCCCGGGTGGTGCTATGTGTGCAGGCTATAGCACCCAGTACCCCAGGGTAGTCATCCATGTGGTTGAACAGATGCATATTGCTGGTCCACTAATCACGTGTGTTGAGGACATGTACGTGCTCACTAGCATGTGCTGACATGGCATCTGTTAACTGGTGCAATACTCTGGATTCAGATGCCTATGTGATACCCATGATATCCCCAGTTGTGCTGTGTGAGGTACCTGTGGCTAGTACACCTAGGCCAACACATCCCATGGTATCCACTGTGATGCGTTTCCCTCGGCCTTTTTGATGTGTCAAGTGTGGCAGGCACAGGTCAACAAGCTGCTGTAGGAGGTCACTGTCCACCCCATAATGCTCCAACATCCCCAGCCCATGTAGCCCTTGGTAAGTCACCCTCGGTCTATAAAGTCTTATGTCACCCCAGTAAGGGTTGTTCGGCAGCATACACATCCTCACTGCCCCAGCCTCCTGCACATGTTGGTATATGTTGCCTATTGCAGCCCATGTCATTTGGTTGGACTGTGTCATGAAATGTCCCTGCAGGTATACATCGGTGGTGTAGAGTGTGGACGAAACCTCTGTGTATGCTGCTTGGTCACATTAACGTACTGTTCATGTGCGGGCTGGCCATGTCATCTGCGGATTGTGCTGATCAACACCTGTTTATGCAGCCTGTACACCCTGACTACCCCACCACTGCTGTTATCCCTCCCAACATCACCAGGCAGGTATAGACACACCCCTAGCTTAGGTGTGCTAAGGCAGGAGCACTCCTGAGGCACAGTTCTGCAATGTACTTACAATATACCTGACCCCTCTCCCATGCTGTCAACTATATTCGAGACCTGCACCTGGCTGACTACACGCATACACTCCAGGGACCAGTAGAACACCCTGGTGATAAATGTAATACACCATAGTCAACCTCATCTGCATAGTATAGTCTTCTAATGAATAGTTATATGACCCATACCGATCCTCCAAATTATTAACCACTGCTCAGTGTCACTCAGATCCATACACAACTGGCAACACGTGCCTTACCATCACCATATTCGATGTCCCATGGTCTTTCCAGCAATGAAATAACCGGTGTCTACACGACTACAACCCGTGGCCCTGCACACTACAGATGATGTGCATTACCACCACGCCATTGCAGATATACATAGATTCCAGGTTATCACATACAGATCATCCGGCACAAACATTGAATAGTGCTGATGTCCCCAGACATATGTTCACATCTATGTCCACCTCTACATCTACATATATCATATATATTATTTGTATACATATATACATGGACATATATATATATATATATATATATATATATATATATATATATATATATATATATATATATATAGTTATACATGCGTACACATATACATGTACACACATATGTAGATATGGCATTTATATCACAACAGCGGACCACATGACAGCAATGCATTAGATAGGAATGAAAAGGAAACTACATGTGCCACCTGCATGATGTAGTGTTGTTACTATCAAGGCACGTGTGTTATGTTGATTCACATGGGTCAGACCGTATCAAGGGTAAGAGTAGGGCTGCTGACAGTTACTCATCAGACCTATTGGCGAATGTATGTGTTGACAACCCAGTGTCTTGGCAGAATATGCGGGCTGTGGACACTATATAGGTCAGCAACAAAACAAACTGAACACATCCCGCAGCTAGCCACCCACAGATACCAACACATACGGTATAACTGCCAAACACACACACCTGCCATGCCTTGGAATCGAGCACCTACCTGTCTAGTCTACCACACTACAGCATTATGCAATAACAGAACGCGCTATCAAGATTACGGATACACAGCACTTCCAGAGGCATACATCTAGGTGGCTGACATCTTCCGCAAAGACAAAGATGCCGATAGGGAATGTATGTGGACTGAGCCATCTTAAAGCATTACTCTGTCCCCAGGCAGCTGTAAACACACACACACACACACACACACACACACACACACACACACACACACACACACACACACACAGGCACACACTTGGCAGGGCTGGGAGTCGAACATACACCTAACTACCTTATCACACTACAGCATTACGTGGTTACAGAATGCGCTACCGAGATTACTGGAACACAGCACTCCCAGAGGCATACTTCTAGGTGGATGACATCATACGCAAAGGCAAAGATGCCGATAGGGAATGTATGTGGAGTGAGCCATCTAAAAGCATTACTCTGTCCCCAGGAAGCTGGAAACACACACACACACACACACACACACACACACACACACACACACACACACACACACACACACACACACACACACACACACACTTGGCAGGGCTGGGAGTCGAACATACACCTAACTACCTTATCACACTACAGCATAACATGGTTACAGAATGCTACAGAGATTACTGGAACACAGCACTCCCAGAGGCATACTTATAGGTGGATGGCATCATCCACAAAGGCAAAGACGCCAATAGGGAATGTATGTGGAGTGAGCCATCTAAAAGCACACACACACACACACACACACACACACACACACACACACACACACACACACACACACACACACACACACACACACACACTTGGCAGGGCAGGGAGTCGAACATACACCTAACTACCTTATCACACTATGACATAACATGGTTACAGAATGCGCTACAGAGATTACTGGAACACAGCACTCCCAGAGGCATACTTATAGGTGGATGACATCATCCACAAAGGCAAAGACGCCAATAGGGAATGTATGTGGAGTGAGCCATCTAACACACACACACACACACACACACACACACACACACACACACACACACACACACACACACACAAACACACACACACACACACACACACACACACACACACTTGGCAGGGCTGGGAGTCGAACATACACCTAACTACCTTATCACACTACAGCATTACGCGGTTACAGAACATGCTACCAAGATTACAGAAACACAGCACTCCCAGAGGCATACTTCTAGGTGGATGATATCATCCGCAAAGGCAAAGACGCCGATAGGGTATGTATAGAGAGTGAGCAGTCTAAAACCATATTACTGTCCCAAGGTAGACATAGACAAACACACGGCAGTGGTGTGAGCGGAACAACTGCCCATCTACGGAGCACTATTACAACATTACATAGATACGAGATGCGCCACAGACAGTACACCCTTCAAGACAGTCATCCAGTGTGTTCAATGTAGGCATCCATCCTGACGTGGAAAATGAACATCTGTTGCCTGGATGACCACCATCGCTATACAGGATGTCAATGGCCATGCCCATACACAGAGGCAAATCACCGACACAAGGTGTCACTGGGCATGCTCACACTCTTAGTATCACACGTCCGTTTGGAATGTACTGTGTGTCCATCTACACAATGGCGTACTGGGCATGCTCACACACTTAGCAGTTGCAAAGGGCTGTCTTGCATGCACACAGATTCTAAACACAGAAGGGCACAGATTGGAATGTACTGTGTGTCCATCTACACAACAGCGTACTGGGCATGCTCACACACTTAGCAGTTGCAAAGGGCCGTCTTGCATGCACATGAATTCTAAACAAGGAAGGGCATGGTTTGGAATGTACTGTGTGGGCACAGTATGGTGTTACTGTCCCCACATACATGAAGGCCACTCACATGTGCTGACCAGTACACACTCAAGAGTCATCACAGATGTCTCAGGTGCAGATCACCAAGGTAAACAGCGCAGTCTACTTTGTAGCCCTCAGGCATCACCATGTCGTTGGACCAGCAACACACAGCCATACATTACCACAACAGCGTGTGACTCATGACCAGTGGACTGTACATAGGTCTACAGCAACTGTGTAGACTACACATGTACTGACAGGGTTCCATCATGTGTTATGCAATGCAATGATACCACTGTACATGACCAGGTCGGCTCTACACATAACAGGGGCCCTGGGTCTTACACAGCTGTGACAGATGACTGTTGCTGTACACCAAAGAACACACATGTTTGGATATGACATACATATAATCAGAGTGGATATGTGCATGGACCACACACACACACAACACATATGTATATAGCATAGCTTTTGCTGTCCTCCATGCAGACAAGTGGCTACAGCAATCACACACATGCAAATGGAAGGTAGGTCCATGGCTGGTGAATACTAACAGTACATGAGGTAGCAATGTTGACCGAGGACACATTCCCTCTGTACTAGTTACCCATGACACCCATCATATCATACAGCAGTCCATGTGTTATGTATGTCATCACACATGTCCACCAATTGCAATGCATACAAACATGGCTACATGACAGGCATGTAGGACCAACACACATGTACATGTAGTGGTGTGCATGCAGCTACCATGCATGTGCAGTAGCTGATGTATGTAATTCATCTGTGCCTAACTACAACATGCAGTTGCAATGCAGCCCCATCATTGACACCTGTATATGGTGAAATACTGACAGTACGGTAGGATGTACATCAGGTATGGATGGATGTGTGTACATAAAGTGGTGATCCACCTTTGCAGATGGATGTTTGCCAGGGATGGCTCACAGGTGTGTCACACGCCATCCTACCATTACATGTGCAAACAGCACGCTATGTTACTGTTACTTGACGGTGAAGACATAAAACCTGCACAGCAGTCGGGTGTTACTGACTGTAAGTCACTTGACACCTGTAACACTTAGATCCTCCCATGTGCATATAGCAGCACAATTGCCAGAGGTAGTGTTGGTACACATAATGCGGCCAATACTGCTGCATGTCTGTCATACGTATCATCATATCGCAGGTGTATCATTCATAGTACTACCATGTGTGTTTGCTTGTGTGACCATATATGCCACATATGGTGGGGAATACATCCCAATTGTTACACACCCCTGTAGACTGTTGTAGAGATCTGTACATACTGCAGTGTGGAAAGCATGACATAGGCAGGAGTGGTGTGTGTATCACACACGTCAGCTATCCGTATGTGAATGACATTTGTGGACTCCACAGTGTGTGTGTGTGTGTGTGTGTGTGTGTGTGTGTGTGTGTGTGTGTGTATGTATGGCTGTCTGGTGCATGGAGTGAGGGTGTATGCTACCATACAAAACAGACAGGATCCCTAACCCCTCATGGTGATGCAGTCTACTACCCTGTTGATGCCATCAGTCTCAGCCTTACTTGCTACCTGTACATGTTCATTCTCTGTGTCGCATCGTGTGGGTGCACAGTCCTGTGAGGGTGATTACCACATAGGCAGGGGTCCTCACCTCAACACTATGGAGTGTGCATTATAGTGTTGTTGACCCCATGAGTGTGGGCATGTTCCTGTATTGTGACAGGATATTACTGCTACACAATGAGGCCTCATGCTAACAAGTGGCCTCTAACATTATCATCGGCCGGACTGCTGTGTACACCCCCCGCACCATGTCAACATACCTGTGATGTGACCTGGTATGGATGTCACGTCTCTATCCAGTGTAGCCTATTAAACAGCCCACATGCTTCTGGATCAGTAGATTTGTGGACATCTGTGGTATGTTAGCCTTTCCAATAGTCAGGTTAAGGCTACGTATAGCATGCTGATATTGCCATACGTGCCTGTGAGTACTTCACATTTACACATGGGAAACTGCAAACACTGCTACTTGTTGGCACATGCAAGTAGACCATAAGGAGGGAACCAGGGCATCATTACCAACATGCTGTTACTGTTGTTACCAAGACACATACTGTGAACATATAACAATGCATGATAAACCTGTACTACATGGTATGTCTGGTGCATGTCAAGAGTACACAACTAATGTAATATACACTTCTCTCACTATTCTGTTCACCCTGTGCATCAGACCATTTGAGCATGTCCCTGCACAGATGGTGTGGATGGCAGGGATGCGGCACAGGCTTCATCATATGCACAGGGTGATAATGTTTGCCAGGGGCATAGGCTGCACCAATGGATGACATCATGTGTGTGGGTAAGGGCCAGTGATCTGATTGGACATGTGTGGTCATTATGCATGTGGGTGTTGTGGTGCCCTACAGGTGTCTTTGCAATGTGCGTGTATGTGTGCACACAGTTCTGCCTTTTGTGAGGCCTAGACAGGGGTATTATTGACAGTTCTAGATTGTACAGACCAGGATGTACAGCTCACTGTGTCCGGCCATGGCCACGTGACCTGTGCCTGCCAGGGGTCCGACGACACATGTCCACTGGAACTGTGTCCCCGCTGGGAATGTCCAGGGCCACATCCACGTGGCCTGCTGTGTCCTGGTGTGGACAGCGCAGCACCAGCTGCACTGCTACTGCTACCGGCACTATGGGAGCGGGCATGTGAGGTGGCACACTCACGTTGACCTGCACTAGGTGGTGTAGCTGGCCTACGTCCACGAGGCCTATGCCTCACCCCTACCAGATGTTCCAGCACAGACAGCTCATGCTCGTGGATTGCCATGCCATGGTCAAGGATTCTGACCGTGTCACCCAATTGCCTGCCCAGAACATCAGCAATCTGCTTTTGAGCATTTGCCAATGCCTGGATGTTGTCATTTAGAGTACAGATAGCAGCCCTCTGCAGCCTCTGCTCTTCACTGTTCTGCTGTTCAGTAGGTGCCTGTGCCGCCATTACAGTCTGTAACATGCGTCTGGTGACACCAGCTGCTGCGCTCTGTCCTGCAGGTGCATGTCTGCCAGAGGTCCTCCTATGAGCAGCACTGGCCACATGCCTGTGTGGCACATCTGCAGTCATTACACTGACACCATGGGGTGGAGACACACCTTCTGTAGCCACCACATGTTCCTGTTCCATGCTAACAGATGCTGACTGTCCTTCCTCTATGGCCACTGGTGATGCAGTATGTGTTGGCAGCAGAACTGTGTGTGGGAAATAGGGGGACATAGCTGGGATGGCAACTATTGGCACAGATTCAGCCCCTGACAACCCTGCCTGTACCTCATGCATATGTTCATCGCTGCTAGTATCTGTGGGGACACTAACATCAGATGGACCACAGGAGGGTAACACACCTACATCACCTGTGAATGCAAAGAAAGACTCTAAATTACAATAGACACACAGACACAGACACACACACACAGACACACACAGACACAGACACACACACAGACACACACACACACACACACACAGACACACACACACACACACACACAGACACAGACACACACACACACACACATATACACACACAGACACACACAGACACAGACACACACCCACACACAGATGCACACACACAGACACACACACACACAGACACTCACACACACACACACACACACACACACACACACACACACACACACACACACACACACACACAGACACACACACACAGAGACACACCATGCATGTGATTTGACAGACGGCATGCAGCATGCATGCGATACAGCAGACGGCATGCAGCTCAGACATTAATAATGTTAGTTAGCATACCTCCCTGGGTTGCACACAACAGCAAGCAGGTGTCATATGAGTAGCCATGCAGTTCACACAATCATGGTAGTAAGCATGCATCCCCGTGATACACCATGTGGACCAGAACAGGTTAACAGTACACATGGCTGAAGAGACCTTGACATGTAATCTGCTGACGTGTGCATTAACATGCATATATGTCTGACACAATAGTGTCCTGACACATGTACAGTGTAGTAATGGGCATCACATTGCAGTGTTGTCTGTATGCCCTACAGACAGAATGCATGTTTATCAAATGTGCATGAGCATGGAAGGGTAGTATGAGCCATCTACATTGCTATACAGTGTGAAGTACAGACACTGTGCCATTGCATGGCATCATGAAGCATCTATATTGCTATACAGTGAGTAAAATGCACACATTGCATAGCCATGACTGCATGCATACCCATGACATAACTGTGGATTGTGACCCACGATGCTGAGGTGTATACACACCAAAACATGCTGTGTCATGTGACAGGTCACTGGAAGATCTACAGATGACACCCCTGCACAACTACTACAGAGACTAGCTGCCTGGCAACCATGTCCACACATGGCAGACTTGTCAATTCACCATGTCCCACATGACATTGATGTACCACACACACGAGGTGCACAGCTAATGGTGATGTCCTACAGCAGTAAGGGAAATGTACAGTATCTGTGGCTTGATGTGGTGTCAGTGTCTGTGGAAGCTGTACAGGTGACTACTGTCATGCTATGACACAGTTGTGATGTTCAACACATCTTATATGGTAGACTTAAGTGACACCTCCACTAGCTGTGCACAGGCTTTTATGATGTCCAGTGTACCACATCAGCTGTATAATCAGTCAACTAAGGCTATGATTGGACCATGTGTGGACAATGTGCAACAGGGTGTATACACATCACATCTACTGTGTGGCTACATGTCTCTGGCCATCCCCCATGGCCATGTGAGAACATGTGTTGGCCAAATGTTTGTGATGGCCGTCTATCTCACATGTCTGTGTTGTTCCATATGATATACACCCATAGATGTCAGATATGTCACCATCCACAGGGCTATGCAGACAACGGGTTGTATGTTTGGTATGTGAGGTATGTGTTATGGGATAGTGTGACAATATTGCAGCCAGAATACTACGTGTCTGGGACATGTCAGATGGCACATCACAATGTGTGCACCCATTGCAGGGGTATATAACACAATGGTGACTCCTGTGGGCTGCCCATATCCCAGCTCACTGTGTGGTACTGTTTGCATACCACACATGTGTTGTTCCAGTGTATAGTACATATGCCTACATTGTACAACACCTCCACTGTTGTATGCACAGCTGTCCACACATCTAGCAATGACAGATACTGTGGTTTCATGTCAGTGTATCATTTTGTTTGTATATATTGCACATGGGTAGCCAGTGTAAATGATGGGAGATGTGACCTGTATATCATGACTGGACCAAACATCAAGTGTACAAGTGTTAACTAGCCACATGGCGAATAGATCTATACTTTAACATGCCTGATACTGATGACAGTCTCACCTGCAATGGACTGATGTCTGTGTGGCATGTCAGAGGTAACTGTATAGGGGTGACAAAGCAGTTTGAACATTATCCATGACTGTATGACAGCCACAGGGTGCACTGTGCATGTTAACACATTTGCCTGTACAATAGCATATAGTATGCACATGTGTGCATACACAGGGTAGCATACTGTAGTATGCAACATGTGTGTAAACATACCTTGCATATGATGTTACATTACATAATGTACAGTGACACATGCAACTAAATGGGATATAATAGTCATATGTGCAGTACTGACTTACCAGGTAAGTCCAGGTTCATTGGTTGGGAGACACCCACCTCCATGATGGCAGCTAGTGTTTGTGGATGCTGTTCTGAGGGTGTCCCGAGACTGGCCAGTAGCTCCTCAGTGGGTGTGAGTGGGGGCTGGGTTGGTGGCCCACCACCAGTTCCATCTTGTTCCCTGGTCATTGCAGTGGCACGCTGTTTTGCATGTCGTATCAAGTCCGTGCAGTGACTGCGCTCCTGCTGGTAGGTGTGGTTATGGCCACCCACATCATTAACCCTCCTGCGAAGCTCCTGCCACAGGTCGTCATGCTGCTGGGCATGCTGTGGCACATGGCTGAACAACACCTCGTAGTTCTCATGGAGGTACGGGATGAGGACATCATCCTCCTGGCGGCTGTACGCTGGCAGGCATGAGCGAGGCATTATCTGTAAGACATAATTATGGTGAAAGGTCACAGTATCACAGAGATGTACAGAGATACTGCTGCACATACATTTGTATTAAATCTAGTACATCTGCACAGTTATCTTTGCAAATCATCATGACACTGGCATGACTGACATGTTTGTGTCACACACATGTAACACCCGTTATGCATTGGATATCATCACCATATATGTGTGTCACCTCATTACGTTGTTCATACTCCATGTGAATGCTGTCTTGATGTGGGCATGTCTGTTTGCCTGCACTGGTGTTCTTACCTGTCAGCACATGCCTGGATGTGCCCACAGTAATGTTGTTGACCTTGATGCTGTGTATATGTCACATATCAACACATACACTGCCTTAATGGACTTGAGCAGTGACAATGCACACATACACATGGAAACCTTTACATACATATGTTTTGCCATATACATCTACACGGCACTGTACAGCAGTTCAACATCCTGCCACAGATCGCCTGTGTTGCACATGTGATAGACATGGGACAATGGCTACCCAGACGTCATTCGCAGGGATGGTTATCAACTATAGCATGTATGGGCAAGGTTTCCTAGCTATATCTGACAGCCATTTTGCCACCGTGAGGTGCATCAGTGCCACATTACTGATCTAGACAGTTGATAATACATCTACCATGCGGTCATCACACCATGTGTGACACAGATGACATGTGCAGCTTTGATGGACAGGGTTGCATGGTATGGTAGGATTATGTCACATGTATGGCACAGGAATCTGTCCAGCATGTGGCGATCCTAGTAGTAGGATGGTGGCTGTCCATGACGTATGTCTTTCAGATCAGGATATGTACGTGTAGCATGTCCAACATCATAGTGTAGCACATGTTTTTATGCAAGGTAGCCAGCATGCTGCATAGTGGAGGTGAGGATTGTGAAGGCTGGTATCGCCCATCCATGCATGGCCAATATCCCTTAAAGGTGATATGTGATCCATATGTGCTGAGTATGCCTGTCCAATGATCTCCATGTTCATGGATGGCACCCTGTCATGACATGGGTGCCTCGTATGACTACATAATAGGCCTTGAGACATCACCAACTCAGGGAGGTGAACTGCACAGCACCATCCCTTACACAGTGTCCATAATGTTGACCGCAGCCTAGGTGGTAGTTAATGGGTACAGGGATATTCACCTAGAGGTGACAATGCTAATATCATCTGTCAGATTGTGCACATATGTCACACACCTCACCTACAAAGCCCATTCTGTATGTTGTCCACAACACTGAGACAGCTTTTACTCATAGGGCATGGCCATTCACATCCTTCCATACACAGATGCCTCACATTTGTCTGTGTGGTATGGGCTACAATGAGGGGGGAGTGCAACACATTAACCCTGTTTTACTGTAGCTGCCACTGGTGTGAGATGCACATGTCACTCTGACACCTTTTGTAGTGTTGATTCTGTCAACAGGCCACTGGTAGAACACTCCTGTGACATACGAAGGTACATGTAGTCAAACATCCGTACTGTCATCTACGTCTGTAGTGCTAACATCTATGTTGATAAAGGTTCATGGACATGCAGACCATACTCAGCAGGGTAATAGTGCAGTGCCTCCAATTATGACTGTCGTCACCACTTGTGGGTTGATATTATCCAACACCCTATCTGTATTGCATTTTCATGCTCAGCACTTGTTCAGAACTTGTGAGCACTTCTTGAGCTACTAATTAATATAACACCCATTCCAAACCATTTCTCACAAGTACACTGTCTGTCCTTACATTTCCAGCTTACTTACAGTACAACAGCTGTTGTACACACGTAACTCACATATCTTGTGAGACATGGTTGAATATACAGGCATGTCCAACTGTCACGTACCAGTGCTATTGCCTGTCTATATGATGAATATGGCGTACATGTGGCAAAAGAGCAATTGTCTCATGTACACAGTCAATACTCACCTCCCAACATACTGCACTATAGCCTGTGGGAGATGCACATATGTAGGCATGCTGGGGGTAATGCTCTCACCAACCCAGACTGAACCTGACAGTCATGTGGGGATGTGTAACATTTGCAACACACCCCACTCATCACATAGTCTCACAAGATCTCCACCACCACAGGTCACACATAGTATGAGTACAACTTTTGCAGAACCTCTCCATACTCTGTGTAGGCACCAAAGGCAGCCCCCATCACCAAACACAACAACAATAACTTATAGCCCACAGACTCATGTGTGCCCATCACATACAGCCAATAGGGTGTTATAACATACACAACACACCAGTCATAGTTGACTCTGTAGGCGGTCACACTGATGTCCCACTCAGCAGGCTACACAAGGCAATAGTCGCTTATATCTAGCTGTCGGGTAACTGGTTCTGCAACATAACCTATGCACCCATGCCACACCTCACCAGGTACAATATGACTGTCATTCTCCATGTTAATGTGACTGCCCTGAGATGCAACTTCACAGACTACATGTGCAGGGACATGTAATAGCTCACCGGTCTTGTAACCCTGAAGGTATCGGCCAAGCCCTGGGGAGCATTATGCATTCATCCGGACTTGATACCACTGTACAATGACTGATTGTTTCACTTCAACAGTTGCCTATGCTTCTGCTGTCATTCCACAGGCATCCAGTATCTGTCCACTTTGACTGACATGGTCAACAAAACACGATGCTTTGGCACAGATGACCTGCACCTGTCAGCCCTGGGAGTACAGATAACATGTAAGGCTCTTGCTGCTCCTATACTGCCTGTCTTGCACAGTTTCCAATAACATTCACCACCAGAAAGGGAACAGGCAAGCAAAACATGGGGTCATGTGACTCAATGCTTGACATCTTCATCTCTGACGCACCCAGGCAAGGCACTCCTTATAATGGACCACTTCAATATCTTTGCAGTGACTGGGACCTGCCTCTAGGCTCCACAGAGCACACCTGCACTGACAGGTTATATGCAGACCACACCTTTCAGTCATGTATACGCAGACCACACCTTTCAGTCAAGTAACCTGGACCGGAACACCCACGGCTGAGGTGTTCCCATATTCCACTATGTTGTACACACCTCCTGGCTAGTTACTTTGCACAATGGATCAGAGGTGATCCACATGCAACTAACTGTGGCCAGAACTGCTATACACATTGTAACATGCTACAGATTCAACAACATACCCCACGGTTATCAGTCCTCATTTCTTGGTGTACTGGACAGTTGGGTTCAGACAGGTACTACTGATATGAGACTGACACTACCCCACACTTAACTGGGATAGCCACTCATGTACCGACACATTAGGCAAATGTTGTCTGGGATTCATAACCTCCACTAGGCTGGATCAACCCATACACACCACCTCCAAGACCAACAATATCCTAGACATGGACACTACCAACATGTGACTGGTGGTCCACACCTGGAGTTATCCCCTCGTTGGTGGTTTCTGAACATATGCTAATCACCCTTGCTATCCACATCCCGGCACCACACCCTTCACGGCATACACAGTACAAGATTACTACAATGCCTACTACAGACGTCTTATGACAGCAGTAGTAAACGTCATGACACCCGTGCAGATGGACAATGCACATACAAATGCTGAAACATACCCCAGTGCACTTCATGAGCGCTTACACAACTGCATGGATCATGCTATTCCAAACAGAGCCATGATGGTACCCACCAGATAACGGACGCCACTCTGGGGGTCCAGTTCCATGGACATAATGTACAACAAAGGGTGTCACTGCGACGGATACCTGATATCAATATCATGGTCTCAAGCTGCATGACACAAGGTGCATGAACATCCCCTTTGCATTACACTAATCACTCACTGACTATCACATAGGTGGTAGTCCCCTACATACATGTCACATTGTACGTAATCGTAGTACACATGTATGTAGCACCCACTCCTTTGATAACCATATTGCCAATGTGGTGTGGATATCCTTCTACGTGGCCACCCTTATCTGTACTGGGTTTGTAGCTGGAACATAGGCACCCATTGTACCTCTGAACTCCTGATGTATACACACATTCAAGGGTACAACACCCAGTTTAGGGTGTACCTTACAGAACAGCTACGGCTTTACATACCACAACATTAACACGCCATGAGGATTATTGAGCTCTGAAGGTTGACGTATGCGGCAGAACTACGGACACCATGACTGTACACATTTGCATATTGCATACTCAGGGGTGACCTCTGCTGAACATACAGGGCCCATGTCCACAACAGTATTCATGGATATACTCCACATAAGCGACACAAGCAAAAGCCACTGAGAGCAACATGCTCATGTATATGTGCAAACACGCAACGATGAGTGGGATGTGCTTGAGGGTTACATTCCCAATCCAGACACTCACCATGCTTTGGAACATGATTCCTATGTACATCATGCAGGGACACTCAGTAGCACTGTTCATGTGATACCTCACTTGGTGGATGGGAGACACACATGTACGCCAGGGATCACTGCAGTGGCTGTACTGTGCAGAGGTGCAGGTAACACATGGCGCTGCTGTTCACAGACAGGACACTACCCTAGAGAGGTGCTGCTGGTGTAAACACTGTAGTTGGGCTTACACATAGACTTGCCAGACAGCATAGTACCCCACTATGAACCTGTGAAGCTATTACATGTCCTTTGTGCATGGTTAATTGAGTAGCTTTTCCATTTCAATTAGCTATCATGCTGTTGCATTGTCCCGTGACTACAAGTCATATGTATCCTGTTATTGTATATTGTACATGCCAATAGACGATACCTTTGGTATGCATTATATGACTGTTATGCTGTATAGAATATCTGACATATCTACCTACAATACTGTACATTACACATATTTTACATATTATCCCATAATGCAAAGCATACTTGCACAGCAGGACCACCTTATGCATGTCATTGTCATTATATGCTCATACACATGCCTACTGTGACAGTATATCAACATATACTATCCCCTGCTATGGCACGTACTTGTTGGACATACCCTACCACTGACGGCGAGTGGCATGGAATTGTTCTATTTAAAGCCCTCATGTAGCATCCCTTGTGGTGTCTGTGATGTTTACCTTGTGGCCCAATTCAGGACATACAATTTCTACAAGCATTACTATGCTCAGCAAGGCATCACTACATAATACCTTTTCCCACTTTATGCATTGCGGACACTTTTAATTAAATACAAAACAGGCTATACATACACTAACATACTGAGTGTTCTACATACCTTGTTAGCGTTCCGAACTTTCTTAACTATCTCTCTTACACTGTTTAAACAGTTCTATGGTATGAGCATACGGTTTGAATGTCTGGCAAGACATCCTTATATATGTCAGTACCTCTAACATGTGGTTTCCTGCCGCCAATTGGTGTTCCTGAGTAAATTATTACATGCACATCAGCTGTGCAGCTACTCCATTCACCAATTACGCGGCAACAGTGGGGTATAATTGAATTCTCCTCTTGGGCGTTGCCCATTTGCCCTACCTTAGGGGAGACGGCCTGTATGTGTTTTGTTGTGTGTAATTGCAACTGCTATGTGTAGAGACACGGATATTTTGGATTCATGTCCCCCGTGGAATGTGCGTGATGGCTAGAGTATGTGGTTCTACATGTGAGTGTAGCTGTCATCTCAACCGTCTGATAAGGGACTATTGCAAACAAAACCTGTAACATCGCTGTCTGCTTCATTATACAACAGCTACGATTTCACATGGCGCCTTTAAAAATGTGTCTCTCACAAGGTATGTTAACACTTCTGCAGATGTAATTGAGTGAGTGGATGTTTGTGCTGTTATTACAGTCTGTATTGCTATAGTTTCGTGTGTAGGGGATGTAGGTGGGTGTACGTAGCATATACAGGTTTGTGGGGCTTGCATTTCTACATATTCCATATAAGTGTGTGGGCTCCTTTCCTAATTAAAGACCTATCAGTTAGTAGACTTTTTTATGGGCATATACACTGGGTCATTGTTAATTGGTTTCTGTATAGTATGCAGGTGAGGTTGATACTTCCATACCTCCGGAAATACAGCAATATGTAAAGGAATGTTACTAAATGACAGTTGTCCCATGTATTTCTGTCCCAGATATTTGCACTCATTGCAGTTGTGTTGGTAACTGAACCTCTTTGGCATGGGTTGCCACCTTTTCAAATGGCCATAGTGGGACATTTGCGGGACACACATCAGTGTTTACAGGCCAACACATACTCACTGTCAGTACACAGGATAGCACATACTTTTATCCTGAATACATACTTATTCTTGTAGGACTTTGGCTACTTATCATATTTCATGTATCATTTACATTTCTTACATATAGGCATAACTATTTAATGCAACTATTACATAATATATGGGACATAATTATGTCCTACAATCTCGGACATTTGCCCTTTTTCATGTTTTATGTCAGGACACAACTGCCCAGAGAGGGGCTGTCCCTCCTAATGTGGGACAGGTGGTAACCGTATGCCTACTGCTAGCTATAACCACACCTACCGTAATGATCTACCTCTGAGTTAGCACTAACAGACACACGATGCAGACACACACGCACACATTACAGTCACATGGAAATGCACACGCACCCTCAACACACACATACACAGACAACGGCAATCACAAACACAGTTGAACACAGTACCTACGTGGACAGCAACATCGGCAGCAGTAACTAAATGTCCCTTCATATCGTGATAATATTACTCATGGTTCTAGTGTTCCGGTACTGTGTTCTTTTGGGCTTTCAGCCTCGTGGTTTCGTGTGTCGGTATGTGACACATTCCATAGTTGGCAGTATCCTATTTATTTGTACCTCCATGGCTGTGTACATGTCGTTGACCTATCTATATATTTGCAGATATCGGTGACTCCGTATATATCAAATTATATCTCTCTATCACCCTTTCTATCTGTATTATATATATATATATATATATATATATATATATATATATGTATATATATATATATATATATATATATCTATATATATATATATATATATATATATATATATATATATATATATATATATATATATATAGATATATATATATATATATATATAGATATATATATATATATATATATATATATATATATATATATATATATCTGGCAGAGAGTGACAGGCAGAATACACCTTTCATTGTGTACTTGTCGGTGTATACTGTTTCCTGGACTCCGCACATTTGTATTTGAACCTGTCACATTACACACCTGCCGTAGGTACATCTTGGCTACCATAGTGTTAGGTGATTGTGTACATGATTACGTCTTCTACTCCTGGCAGTGGTTGTTTTACCCTTCAGAGCAGGCACTATTAGTACAGGGGTGAATAATGCTGGTTTCACCTGTTCTGGACATCATTGACCGTGATCTGCACGATATTCAGAGAAGCTTAGCTCTGTTTCGCGCATATCCGTATAGTCATATTTAAACGATGCTTACAAGCACTGGGCAATGCATATTCCCGCTAATGTGTGCTAAACATGATCTGCTGACCTGCATCCAACATGCATTATTTGTGCCTTCGGGATTACTTTACATCCCTTGCAGGAAATGGGACCAGGAACATGCACGACAGTCACTGCATTTACCACTTGGGCATCCGGGATTTGTATACGTGTTATGGCGTTTTGTATGTGGACTATACTATGGCTGTTACTCCATACTGCAATCACATGGGTAACTCAGTTAGTTTACATATGGATGAGTCCTATTAATGGTATGTCCATGTGATGTGTAATGGATGTGCTCCAGCATTGGGTATGTATATCACAGTGAGCCACACACTATAATGTGCTACACCTTCAAACGACCGTAGGTGGAGCATGCTGGGGTGACAGATACCTGTCATGGGTACACCCCATGCCTTGACACAACATCCATGATTACATTATGTGGAGCCCCTCATTAACGCACCAGGGATTCCATGCAGAGTTTGTGGGGAACACTGATTACACACATGGGATCCCGCAATTGCCTCTGTTCCACTGAGCGTCAGTTGGTTACTCAATGTTGTGGTGACAGCAGACACTGTTGGCCTCGATTGATGTATGGCCTCTGACAATCGGGCGTGTACCTACCGATGTACCTGGGAACCTATACACACAGTACCAACATATGCTGATAGGTGCGTGTACTGTTCAGGTGTTGACATTCCTTGTTCCAATAGCTGTTGTGTGTACAATGGTTGAGGTCTGCCTATGTAGGATTCACACAGTAGCCCACCTATACATTACAATTTACAGGTGGTCGTGTGTGTGTGCCATCCATTTTACTGTGTGTGCAGATGGAGAGGTGTGTCAGTCCATAGGGGCCTACACTGTCAGAGTATGTGCTATACGTTCCCTCTTTGCCAAGGCATAGGCATATTGGGCATGCCTCCGTCTGCCTGCTGGGGCTGGCACAGGGTATTCATGGTCTGAATCCCTCTGTGCCTGTGATGGCCTTGGCAATTGCGGTGGGTTACCATTTTGTCCCTGCTGCAGCTGTTTCTGCAGGATCATATTATGTAGCATGGCACATACTATGAAAATGTGAGCACACGTGCCTGGAGAGTACTGTAAGGCTCCACCAGATATGTCCAAGCAACAGAACCGTGAATTCAGCATCCCGAACACATGCTTTATGATGATTCTGGTTTGTGCGTGTGCCTCATTATGGTGTTCCTGCATGGGTGTGTGTGCATTTCTGATGGGAGTCATCATCCACGGCTCCAGTGCATAGCCAGCATCCCCCACAAGGTGGCCATGTGGGATGTCCCCCCTGACAAATACCTGATACAGCTGTGAGGCATGCCAAATATGGGAGTCATGGTAGCTTCCAGGGCTGCCAGCACACACATCCATGATAATGCCCTGGGCATTGCACACAACCTGGCAGTTGATGGAGTGGAATCCCTTGTGGTTTATGTAGCACCTACCATGCTCACCAGGTGGTGACTTTATACGTATGTGCATGCAGTCTATCGCACCCAGTACCTCCGGTAGTGTGCCACATGGTGGAAGTGAAGCATATTGCTGGCCAACTCCTCCTGCATTTGGGGGAAGTATATATGCTCACTGGCATGTGGTAACATGGCATCCAGGAACTGGTGTAGTACCCTGGATGCTGATGCCTGTGATATCCCCATTATATCTCCAGTTGGCCTTTGAAAGGTACCTGTAGCTAGTATTCGCAAGCTTACACATACCTACATGTCCACTGGGATGGGTTCCCCACTGATGTTTCGGGATCTCTGGCATGGTCGGCACAGCTCAACTATTTGCTGTAAGATGTCCCTGTCCACCCTGTAATGCTCTACTATCTCCAGATCATGTAGCCCCTGGTAGGTTACCCTTGGTCTGAACACTCTTCTCCTCCTCCTAGGCCTGCGGTGGTTGTCAGCATCATCCTCCACAACACCATCAGTCTCTAACACATGGTGATGAATCACAGCTATGGCAGCTCCCAGCATGTACATTTTAAAAGTTCCCCATATGTTTACACCTATGGTGCAGTGTTTGGGAATACACAGGTGTGTGTGGGGTGCTTTCACACTTTATACTATTGTGCTGTGAACACCAATGATGTCATAGGGTGTGTATGCATGATCATAGCTACAGGGTATCTTATGTGTTTTATGACAGGAACTACTATTGTGGTGTCTTTGGTGTTGAATTACATTTGGCTGCCATGGATTACCTCTTGCCCTTCCTTTTACATTTCTTCACGTTTCACCTACCATTTTCTGGCATGCATCCAGCAGCCTGCTTTCATTTGTACTTTCCTAGACCTGGCTTATCTTGCGTAATGTGTTCTATTGCTGGTCTACTGCAGGTTTGCTTTGCTCTGCTATGACAGTTCTCCTTTCTTTGCAATCCAACACTTCCGCTATCCTGTTTTGCAGGCTTCTGCGAGCAGACTTGTCAGCTGCCGTCGATTGCCCGCTGTGAGTTAATAGGTGTTAATTGCTCAGTTGTATCCCAATTACCCTACTGCGGCATTTCCTTATTTTCTTCCCCTGACCTTCCTGTTTGTGCTATGGTGCGCGGCACGTGCATCCGCTTACTGGGTTTCGGGCACGTTTTCATCCTCGTACACATGCGCTTTCGGGCACCATATGTGCTCTCAACTAAACAATGCTATACCTACCTCCCCACCCCTGTCCTGCAGCTTTGCTTAGCAACGGCCAGGCCAGATTTGCATTGCTCCAATGTGCTTACAGCTATGGTGGCACACGCCACTGCTGATGTCATGTATACCTCTGAGCCACTCCTCGGTGTTGTAGCGCTGCACTGTATGGTACATCCTTAACCCGGCGGGACGTTTGCGATTCAGTATTATCTGCCTCATTTGCATGGCATTGACTACTAATTCATAGTTACCACACCGAACACTGTCACAGACCCTTAGCAACCCTTGCAGCTTGGTTGTGGTGTACCATGCATACCATTGAGTATTATGGTGAAATCCTGATTTGTATTACATTGCGATTTTATGACATTTGTATATATTTTCTTTGTGTTCCCATTTGCGCACACATGCTCTGCGGCTGTACTTTACATTACTGTGGACATGACATTAAATGTTGTTTTTTAGGTGTTGTGCATCTTTTCTTATGCCATTGGCTGTAGATTTAGCCATTGGCATATGTTAACTTTGTAATACATGAGTCTGGTCTGCTTTCATAGCTCCGATGTTCTGTTTGGAAAAATGTAAACCGTGTTTTTTGGTTTACATTTCTGTGGGCTTATGCTATGCCTGCACCACTTCATGTATCGCTATGTACCTTCATTTGCATGGTGCGGCACTGCGCATGGGGTGATTAGCATACCTAAGCCGAGGGCTGCGCAGATCTGGTGTATGCCGGTAGTGCACGTGGAATTGGATTGTACCTGAATCGCTCAGCGGCCATATTTGGTGTTATACCGCCTACGCTACGCCTGCGTCTGGAGCAAGCTTCATGAATCCTGAGGTTACATTTGTTTTCATAGAGCCATTATTCTATGGATCATATAATTGCAGTTAGTAGTATCTATATCTATATATATATATATATATATATATATATATATATATATATATATATATATATATATATATATATATATATATATATATATATATATATATATATATATATATATATATATATATATATATAGAGAGAGAGAGAGAGAGAGAGAGCTGATGTCTTTTTAAAATATGCTTCTTTAAATGTATATGGCCTCAACAGTAGCAGTATGAGAGTAAATTAATTGCTCAGAACCCTCTGATAGGTTGATCTTGTATACATAAGGTATCTATTGGTTGCCTAATAACTTAGTTCCAGCTATTCATATAGCTGTGAATCCTTCCCTTAAATACTGAAAAGGTACTTCATTGGATGTTAGCTAGTGTTTTCTCTGCCATTTGGCAGTGAGAGTTACACTGTTATCTTTATCAATCAGTTGTATTATGAAGGAATCCAGTTAGTATAGCTACCATAAGATTAACACCCGCGTTGTTGATTTAAATATTAACCTTTTCAACCACCCAGTTTTTAAGAATCTTAGAAGCTGATCTCTAGTTTTGAAGGTTTGCTGTTGCTTCACTTATGTTCACTATGAATTTCTCATTGAGTAGAGTGAATTATGTTAATCAAAAATAGACGGAAAGTCTATTATGTTAGTGAAAAATTGAATAGACCTCTTACTGGAATTTGTCAGAAATCCTTTGTTTTTTTTTGATGTCTTCGCTTTAGGAGATATGAAAATGTTATATTCTATAGATTGTCTTTAAATGCTTTTGAAAAGAAGGCACTATAGTATTTAAAATAAGGCAGCCATTAGGAACACATGTTGAGAATTAAACTTTTAAAGCAATTTATTTGCGTTTATATTTTAAGCAATGAACATACATCTGGCTAGGTTAGTATGGGCACATTTTGACTTTAGGATGAATATTTTCCTTGGTTATGTGTGCTTTGGACTCTATGGGGAGTGGAGTGAGATGTGCTCTCCAATGGTAGATTACAAGAGATTGTTTCAGCGAATCATAGAAGACACCTTTTATTGGTGCTTGTCTGAAACTCTCTGTCCCTATTTGCAATCTAAGTTGTAATAAGTCGCATTGTTAGATCATTTTTTACTAGGTTTTTGTTAAACGTTTCTGAAATGAACGCAATTTAGTATCTTAAAAGAAGGCAGCTATGAGAGAGAAAGCCCAGTAAAATTGATTATTAAAAGTGATTTATTTGCATCTAGATCATGCTTAAAGTTTCATAAGTATTTGTTGTTTGTGTCACCATAAATCATATTTATATGCAAGGCAGACATTAAACTATGAGAGCTACTTTTAAACTATTCATTTATGAATATGATATGCATTAATAGGGTCATAATTGATATGAAATTGCTTTTGTTATTGTGTGGATGCAGGCAGCGTTTACTTGATGGTAAGTGCACTACATGCCTTTAAGGGCACATTGATCATCAGACAATTATTTTATGTGTAGTACAGTCATCTATGGTAAACCCAGCCTATCATATTTCTGATAGTATTGTCCATTGATAGGATGTTAGATCTTTTTTCTTTATTTTGGTAGGAAAAATGTTATACAATCTAACCAATCACATCATTGATAATACTATTTACTGATTGCATATCAGAACTTTTGTCTGCAGTTTACCATGTGAGTGTAGTCCCAGCAGATTTTTACTTCACTGAAAACTAAAGGTTAAAAAAGTCACACAGACAAGCCATTCAGTAAAAACTGTAAGAAAAACCCAGCCAAATTAGTGTTTTTACTGCCATGTAGCTGAAACCCTTGATGTCCTTAAGGGATCATTTGTATGTATTCCATGGTTCTCCAGGAGGTTTAAGGTATTACAAAGTAAAAATTCTACCTTGGTTGGGTTTTCCTTGTGGTTTTTATGGAATTCTTACTTCAGTTGGGATCACAGCACAATAGGCATAACTTATTTACAGTGCAACCCCCACCTTGGCAGAGCTGTGCATGTGTGATTGTGGTGCTTGATTGACAGCCCAAAGGGAAATTATGTCATATGAAAATGTGGCATGATTGACAGGCATGCTACTATGATGGCTATGACTCTGCTGCTTATTTGCCTTCCTTTCTTTATGTGGTTTTATTTACTTTGTTTCCAAATCCAACAAACAGATAAGTTCAACACACCAATCGTTATACCGCAAACACATATTTAATCATGGAATAAAGTGGTTAAGCACTTTTGTCCAAACAAGTATAACAGACTTTGTCAGAATCAAGGCTGCCTCCTCAACCTATACATTATATAGCAAAATGCCAAAAATTGAATAAAATGACAAAAAAACTGCTCGAGTCAAAATAATTTAATTAGCCATAGTGTATTAAAAAGTTTAACAATTTCGTTCCAATTTGCAATTGGAACTTCATCAGAACACTCATAATAATCCAGTCACCAATTTCATATTCAAGTTAACCAATCAAAAACTTACCAAAAGTCACGTGATGCACTTAAAAAATAATAAATGTTTTACACAATAAAAGTAGATAAAAAAGGGTCTATATTAGATAGTCAAAGTTCCGTAACTCCGAACACCTAATGGTCGAATTAGTATGTTCGAAGTTACAGAACTTCGACTGTGTAAAAAAAATAACTACACAATGGACAAAACAAAAAAAAACTTGTTGCAAAACAAACAAAAAGTCTACTAGTACTCTGTTTAAACACATTTCAGTAAACTTAACTTACCATTTTGGTTTCTTAGTTATAGAACAGGTGAAGAATGGTTTGCAAGGGAAGGTGTTAGATGAGCATCTTAATATACAAGAATTAAGTGCAAATTAGATTGGATGCTATGTCTCCACAGGGTTTAAATAAAAGTTGTACAATAGCCCCGGTTTTAAAACTGAAAAATTATGTGATATGAATAGAACAGCAACATGTCGAGCACATATATATATATATATATATATATATATATTTATTTATATATATATATATATATATATATATATATATATATATATATAATCTATTTTTATTGAGTAAAAAGTGTATTTTTTTAAGTGTATCACGTGGCTTTTGGTTAGTTTTAGATTGATTAATTTGAATATAAATTTGATGACTGGATTAGTATGAGTGTTCTGATGAAGTTCCAATTGTATAGAATGAAAGCGTTAAACTTTTTAATACACTGTGGCTCATAAAATTATTTCGACTTGAGCAGTTTGTTTGCCATATTATTCTATACGTCATATAACTTCCTAGTCATGTGACTGAGGTATATCACCAATCAAATTGGTCATTGTCAGTCTATAAATAATCTATAATTTCATCTATGTCAAAATATCTATATAAAACATCAATTCCATAATTTTTTTAGCAACTATTCTTTGTAATTTATACTGTATATTTAGCAGTATTAAGCAGTGTTAGTGGTGCAACAGGTAGCACACTCATCATCTGTACAGAAGGCTGTGGATTCTATTCTCACCCCAGACAGCTTGATTACTGACACAGTGGTGCAGCATGGTGGGGTGCTGTACTTCTGAGTGCGTCATTCATCAGATGAGACATTAAACCAATGTCCCCCATCTGCTTGAGTTGGTGGTAGCTCAGATGGATGTAAAACATCCCACAGCACCTAAGAAAAACCACCAGGTTCCTTTATTTAGCACAACATAGCAAACATTATTTACATATTTACAAAATGTATATATATATATATATATATATATATATATATATATATATATATATACACACACACAGTTCTATTTTTTATACTATGTATGATTTTTCTTATAACATCCTCATTGTTATTTTTCCATAATTGAACCCCAGTCCTTCTTCCACAGCTTAATCTAACCTTTTGCGATATATCTGCCAAAATCCATTTTCCATTGAACAAAATTTATTTGTCTTTCATTCTAAAAAATCCATATTGCATGAAAAATTCCTTATCTCCCTTTTCACAAATTCTTTCTTCTTGTTCATATAATATCCATACACGATAATATTCATGTATATAATATTCATGTATATGTTATTTATGAAATTAATATTCTCAAATAATTCTTTACTCAACTTTTTTTCCAGAGTTTCCCATACTGTCTTACATTTCAGAAAAAATAAAAATAAAAACATGCCTTCTTGTCTTTTCCTTCCCACAAAATAAACACACTCTTTCAACTTACTTTTTGTATGGCATATTCCCTTTACTGGTGATTTATTTATTACCACCCTCCATAGGAAATCCCGACACTCTACTATCTCGGTACTCTACAATTTCCTTTTTTAATGCCTTTAATCAGTTTTTATGATAAAATTGCTCATGGTTTTACATAATAATAATAATAATAATAATAATAAAAATATTGTTTCTTTAAATTGTTATACTACATCTTTCTATCTTTCGTTATATGTTCAATTTTTTTATCCATTTTAGTATTTTTTGATAATTTTTAATTTCTTCATTTAAATATTCTTTTTCTCCTTTTTATTCTTATCATCTTCTAGAACTGTTTGTAAACATTCTAACTATTAATTTCTCATTTTCTTCCTTTAACAGCATCAATACACCTATGCATGTTTAAAGAAGCAGAATAAACAATTGAATTTAGTAAAGCCAAAACTCCTTCATCTTCATTCATATACAGCTGATCTCTTTTACTGGGTTTAATTGTGAACCCCATATGAAAGAAAGCACCAATTGCACATTTCCTTTTCATATTTTTTGGGGATTATGTAAACATTTGAAATATATGCTATTTTCCTATTACTACAGAATTTACCAGATAAACCTTTTTTTCTTAAATGATAATCTGTACATCCTTCATAAAAGATATATTTATTTTGTTTCCTTTATCAAAATCTCCCATTGCATCATAGCTGCATAATTTTTCCAAAATTTTATTCCTAGCAAATACACTCTGAAAAATACATACTCCCTGTTTTCAGCACATCACTTGAAACCTTACTTTAATTTTTATTCAGGATGATTCCCATTTGCTTCTAAAATCCATGCAGGCAAACAACACTTCCTTCATCCATATTTTGTTCTTAGAAACTACAACTATATCATTTGAATGCATCAAAACTACTGGCGTCACCACCTCCTTTTGTGTCACATACCTAGCATATTTCATTTCGTAGCATCTTTCAGTTTATAAATTACATCACTCACTGTCACATTCATTAGCAGTGCAAACAATAATCCATTAATGGGACAACCTTGTCTTATTCCACACCTCATGCCTATTTCTTTACTCTGCCACCCAGTCACTGACACTCTTACTCTATTGTTTTGATATGCTGATATATACACTCTTCTAATTCTCTTACCTATTCCATTCTTCTCCATAAAATCCCACAAAGTACCATAACTTTCACATCCTCCCTTCTACTTATATCATCTACAATTTATCTGCAAACTAATGACAATTATTGACGTTCATTCCCTTTTATACTAAATACACTGTCTTCCACAATATCCACCATCCTTTCTTCCATTTATCTCTGTATTATTTTCATAATTTTGTAATTTGTGTTATTTCGTGTAATAGGTTTCAAGTGTTTATTTCTTTCTTCTTATCTTTCTTCCAAATAAATTTTAATATTCTATTACATACCGCTTTATAAATAAACCCTTCCTTCAACCATTCAGCCATTTTACAAAATACTCTTTGCCACTAATACTAATGTTTGTTCTTTTTCGGCTTTTCCCTTTAAGGGGTCGCCACAGTGGAACTCCAGTCCGCTAATGATTGACAGTAGATTTTTTATGGTGCCGAGGTGCCAGCCCAATGACCAACATTCAAAGGCATGCCCATTCACACATGTCTTTCGAATGCCACTCAACTGCGAGGAGGACATGCAGACTCCACACAGAAGGTACTCCAGCTGAGAATTGAATGGGAGAACCTCTTGCTGTGAGGCAACAATGCTACCGCTGCACCACCCCGGCTTTCTTCCTTAACTCATTTTGGATTTTTTTTTTCATTTTCTATTCTCTCTTATTTTCCACACATTGTACTACAATACTTGAAATTTGTTTTTGTGTTCTTCTTACCTCACATTTTACATTTTTCATTACCCTCATTATACTAAAATCCTAATTTACTATTTTACTCAAATATGCAAATACCTTCTCCTTTCTCCCTTGTAAATAATATCTCTGTCTACACAGTAATGCCTTATTTTTTTCTAAAGTTTTTTACATATTTATTTTCCATATAATAATACTCTCTTGTATTATTCTCTAATGCATTTCTATATATTTTCCCAGAATTCACTTTCTCTTTCTTTCTCACATCATCTTGCCATTGGAAAAAAAAAAAACTTGTTATACTTTTTTTTAAATTCATTCCACCATTAAGGCCAGCTTTAATAAAAGTTTTTCATGGTTATATGTTCTTTCCATAGCTGCAATGCTTCCCACTCTCCAATTTTATCCCATAATTTTTAATGTATTTTTTTTTATTACCTTTGTATTTTAACATACTCCCTTTCTTCCATCAACTCCATCCATATTGTTAAATAGTCTGAAAATCCCATCACAACTGTATCACATCCATGTGATCCCCTTCTATAAGCCCATTGACTTTTGGCTAATTTACCACACCTTATCAATTCCTGTTTTGTTTTATTAAATTTTCACCTTAAATCACAATTAAAGTCCCCTGCAATTGTAATGCGCATGTTAACTACCACATAGTCTAATATTTGATGAAACAGATTCTCTATTTCCTTAATAGTTATATATCCATATAATGCCATAATTCCATAAAAATGTCCTTGATGCCTGATATCCACAACAGTTACCTTTCCCATCCTTTTCCAACATTTTATCTAGCATTGTCACTTTTTTTTTTTGCAAAGCCCAGCCACTCCAGAACAACATTCACTTCCTAAGTTCTATATTATATTTCCACCCCTCAATTTTTTGTTTGCAGTCTTTCTTCTGTTGTCAGGAGTCTTGCATCTTCTAAGAGAACAATATCCACATCACATCACATTAGCACATCATTGCAGTGTCCGTGTCCTTCTTACAATGATAATAATACTGCTTACATTTACTGAAACACTCTAAACGTACTGCTGCTTCTTCTTTTTAAGTTTGGGGGATACATTTTTGAATTTTTTGTTTCTAGTCCTTCCCCAAGTAAATATTTTCCTGGGATTATGAATAAATAATCTCTGATCCTCTGAATCAAAACTTTCCCTGGTTAGAACTTCAAAAAATATTAGTATCAGTCCCTTTCCCTGACCTCTCTTCCTGGATGCTCTCTATCTTTCGTGCTTCTCATTATTCTCCTCCATATTTTCTTCTTCTTCTGCAGTTTTGTCTTTACCTAGTTCACTCCCAGCTTCTTGTTGTCCTTCCTTGTGCATCTTTTCTTCCCTTTCCTCTTTGCTTTCATTATTTACTGCTTGCTCTTGACAATCCATCCAAAACTGGCCCTTTTTTGTACAACCTGCCTTCCAGCACAGACCTTCTTAGTGTATGACCTTTCTCCCCATATTAGTTGCACTGTACCTTGTCACAATCATTAACTAAATAAGAAAAGCTCCCATTAAAGAAACACGATTTAAGTTGGCCATTATATCTTAATGTTTCTCTTGACTAGCCATAAAAATACCAATTTGCAAATGTTTCACCATGGGACGGATGCCATAAAGTTTGCAGAATCTGGCGCATTAGGCCTATATCATCACTAAAGTTGAAGATAACAATGTAATATGTAAATGTACCACAGTAAAGTCAGAATATCTTTGTGTACAAAAGAGTATCTCAGTAATACTGAACATTACCCACAAGTAATCTGTAAGGAATTAATGGTCGCTGTGAAAGTGTGATGTACATAAACAAAAATATAGAAGGAATCTCACAATTCAAGCATCCTGACAGACTTAAGTACATATATATATTACATAATCTGTCCAGTAATCTTAAGGAATACAAAGAAATATTGCCTCAACTGTGTTAGTATAAAAATATACTTAAAGTTCCTAATGGAATCTGTACATTTTCTAATAAAAAATTAATAAAGGCAAAGAGGAATAACTGCCACTTTACCACAGCTAACATTAGCTAAAAATCATTGTATGGCTTGTGTGGGGAAAACAGGTAATGCACACACCCAAGGAAATTGGAAGATGGAAAGGAAGATGAGGGATGTGGGTAAAGAAGAGGAACATACAAGAAGGATACTGAAATAGGAAAATTAGAGAAAGTCAAAGGGGAGGGGCATGGCATTTTCTTTCTTCTTCTTCTTTTTTTTGTGGTGGGAATAGTCCTGTTTCTTTAATTATTTAAGAACAGAAGGAAAGGTAAAGATAGGGAAAGAGGAGGGGTAAACCATCATGGCAGGTATACCCATAGAACAAATATCACAAAGATGGCACGCTCTACAACATGGGCAATGGAAAGCTGTCAAACAGGGTGGAGATGCATACCAGCCATGGTGAAATGCAAAAAAAATAAAAAATATATATATATGCAATATCAAGTTGTGACACACTGCAAACTGTGTGTCAGTAATACCTGGATGTTTATGACCATTGGTAGATGTGCATTGTGGGGTGATAAATAAGGATCGCAGTACACATTGGATAAAAACGTATCCAAGTAGTCTGTCGACAGTACAGGTACAAGCCAATCAACATCACAGATGAGCACATGCAGGTCTACGATTGCTAGATAATTTCAGCAGATGACAGAACCAAACCTCTCACAATGCATGTGAAAGGCAAATAACCAAGCACAGTGCCAAAAAGCAGTACTGCAGCAGAGCAGCAAAATGTCTGCTAAATACACAAGAAGGCATACACAATCCAAACAAAGGTATGTGGGAGGACTACAGTCAAAGATATTCCCTGGAAAAATGTACATCACAAAGCAAATGCATACATACTGTATCTATAACTCCCTGCTCTTCATTTCAAATGTAACTCTGCCCATCTGGCTCCCTCAAAAAATAAGGATGAGGTGGCCACTGAATTAAATTTAAAAATGAATTACAAAACAACATTTGATAGCACTTTTACTAATAATACCATATTGCACAAAACATTGTCAGACATATAACAGTCTGTATCAAGCTTTGCTAAACCTGCATTAAGAGCTTCTGTTAACAGACCATTATGGATTATAACCCTATTCATAGGGATATAATGGATAACTGAGTTATTCATAACTATGCACAAAATAAACAATAATATCAATAAGCAGTTCTGTAGAGAAGATTTGACTATGTGTGAAATAAACCAATATATCATGTTTCCTCTATGTGGAGTCGAACTTGCAGGGCGAAAAAAATATTGACAGGCAGCACGTTTCTTCTTAATAAACAGGTACTGCTTGTGTTATTTCACATTCCTGTGGATAATGAAAGAATAAAGAAACCTCTGAAAGTTATTGTCCATTATAATGGAAAGAACTAAGAGTATCAACACATAACAAGAAGCATAAGTGTAATCGGTCAGACATACATTTCTCTTGTATTAAACAAATGAGACTGTAGCAAGACTGTTCAGTTTATTAAGGGAGGCAAGCTGTACCGTTAAATTCTGTAGGAATGCTCAAGTACTCATAGCATAGTCACACTTACTGTAGGGATCCACAGGCTGTCTCTGTACTTTGGTGACTCTGCAATGAAGCTCCTCTGCATCACTTTGATGCAGGTCATTATAGTAGTGGCAAATCTACAATCTAGGCTGGTAGACCCCCATACATCAACAATGCTCTCTTGCAATCCAGTTCCAGATATCTATCATCATGAAGTTCCTTGGCCTGGATATCATCTGTTGCTCCACTCCTGCATAGAGTCAGCATCTGTATGGTCTCCTCCTCAGTCCAGTTGAGTACATTTGCATGTCACAGCCTCCTGGAAGTAGCCATCTTGATACTCCAATGGAAATTTTTTTGAAATAGAAAAGCTGAAAAATGCTCACAGAGGTCCCATTCAGTTTGCAGTAGCAATGATCTGATCTGTAAATGTATCAGAATCAGTATTTAAAGGTGGCGGTCATGTCATATTATCTGATCATTGGAAGATAATGGCACATGCTACAGATGGTAAAATTTATCAATAACTATTGGGTACTTGTGCATAGCACCGGCCCATTACACCGAGCTATTGGTTAATGCACTGAATTTCAAGCACTTACATGGAGGTGTACAAATGGGATTCCAAAACCTGAAATTTTAATGAACCTCATTAATTATGTATGGTGCAAATGGTACTTAAAGATGGGTGCATATTAGGTGCTCTCACTTTCAGTGATACCTGATTCATAGGTAGCTGATAAGGTAAATTTCCAACTGCTAGCATTTCTCTTTTGGGAAATATTACCTCTGTTAACATTAATCGTTCTCAAATATACCTGTTTAGAGTTATTTTTAATGAAATTGTGTGCTTAAAGACAACTGCTTGTAACTTAATTTGGTTCTGTCTGAATTAACTGTATACAAAGTGAACAGTACATAAAAGACTTATTTATGGATTGTCCATATTTGTTAATGGTAACTCCATACACCCTGTGGTATACATATGGAAACCTATGGATTCTGACATTATTCATATATGCTATGTCTTTTTGCTGTTATGGATATTTCTTCACTGATGGTTATTAACACATGTCTTACAACTACTGGCTCAATATAAAAATGATCTGTACTGTAAGTGGCCTACTTACAGATGCTAAGGTTTTTTGATGTTTTCCATAAGTTGTTCAAATGTCAGTTTGTGTAATATTTGAATGTGAAATGCATTCAGATTCCTGTGGCATGATGCTGCTTTGGATTTCCATTCAACAGATAAGTATTGTAAGGGATTCAAATCCTATATTCAGCCTCTACTGATATAAAAAGGTATGTTGATTTTACAACTGTTATGTATGCAGACATTGGTGTTACTTTTTATATGTCATATTAGAATTTGTCACAGTCTATGTTTCATAAACTTTTGCACTGCACAGGAATGCATGCTGTCTATGGTGTTATACACTTCCCACATAAACATCTGCATAACTGGGCCCACACAAGAATATGATCATTTGTATATCACTGTCATTCAGATAGCAAACAGACCTAGGAGTGGCAGTGTCTCTCCACATGAAATTATATCATACTAGATGCTCTGTGACAACATGGATAGAGTCTTGCTCGCTGGGCAGGAAATATAGTATGGAGGAATGAAGTGTGAATTGAAATCACCAACATGATTAATGGAGTCAGAGGTCATAAAAGATCCTGTGAGGCCTGTCAAGGGTGCTACTCTGACATGATCATCCATGCAACCACAGGTTAAGATGGTATGAGAGATCGAGGGATGCCGCCGGTGGTGGACCACCATTGACCCCCCCTCCCTGATAAGGTCACACTATTTCTTGCCTCCATGCATATGGTGAGAGGGGAGTGACGTATCCTGGGGTGGAATAGTAGCAGGAGTTCCAGGGTGCACATATATATCTTACTTTGCAAGAGATGGATGACTGCAGAGGAAATCATCCCATTTTTCAGTTGCATGGGTATTCATGTATCATCGTTTTAGATTTACAGCAACAGATTTGAACTGTGCACACATATCCACGCAGGGTGATGATGATGTATGTAAGGGTAATGACATGTACTCATACAATTTCACAGACAGAACAGTGCAACCAACATGTGTAATGTATTAATATTCACAGGTCCATCTACTTCTGGACAACACCAGTGTCTCAATACTGTGCTACTGGGATCATTACCTGTTATTTCTTCAGCCTCATATCATGTCATGGAATGCTGTTTTTTGTAATATTGATATTTCCATAACATTATATACTACAGGTACATCTAGTGATACCCAAGTCATACAGGTGCAAGTAAAGACAGACCGGGTATGTTACCTCAACAGGTTCATAGTTTGCCATAATGTTTAGCAGACCTGTGATACATGACATCACCACCAAGTGCACAAAAAAGTGGTGTGTCTCTGTAAAACCTACTGTTTGTTTTAATGTTGTTCAGATGGTTCATACTGGCAATGATGTGATTAATAATGTTGAAGTTTTTCCCTACACTAGATGATTTGCATCCCTCCTCTACTGCACCATCTTCTTAGGAGGACTTGCCAGGTATGTGTTATTTTTGTATGCATTACATATGTTGTGCATGATGGCTGTGTAACCTAATTGTCAAGTCCCTGTTATATGGATTCCATGACCCATACACAGTCAAGACTTAATGGTAAGTCAGTATTGTTTGTAACAGTAACATACATGTGTTATATGCCTGTCATGATACAGAGCATGTCATGAAAGCATGTTGTCCTGATCTGTGTTCTCTATCTCTTCTTTTAGCACATCAACCATCTGCATCATCCATTAGCCCATCCGGTGATCATGATGTGGACTGGATGTGTCTCAGTATGGTAGCATGGACCCTGCACACAGGACAGTGACATGATAATACAGTCCAGACAAGACATTGACAGTCATTTAGATGCATCTGTAGCCACAGATGTTGAGGGAAACTTGTCCAGCCATTCTGACAACAAGGAGGCATAGGATGGTGGACAGGATGAGGCCAGTGAACAACATACCCAAGTTTAGAATGCTGCTGATGTTCACCACAACACACTGGTACTGGCCATTGCACTAGATATATGCATGCAGATGGTGTGCATGGGTAGGGGTCAGAGGGTGTCCACCAACTCCTACAGGCAAATGAATGTACACAGCACTGTCATGAATCTAACATCCGTGCACTTGCCTGTGCCTCAGATTGCATTTCACAACAGCTGGTTGTGCTGCATAAAGGACAGAAGCACAGAGACAGTGAGATAATGGTGCCATTAGCTGCTCAGTATGAAAGCATGTTTATCTGTGGCACAGTCAGTAGAATCCCTGGTCTCTACAGTCCTACAGCAGTGCCGAAGTACAAGCAGGGTTCTGCATGCTATGACTGTGCTTAACCAATTGCCACATGGGAGAGGTAGGGTCCATCTCATCAGAACCAACCTTGCCCATCTAGCATCAGTGTCTATGCTCCAATGTGCACGCACTTCCACTACTGGTACATCTTCTCTGGGCCCGGCAATCACTACCAGACAGTCAAGTGGCACCCATGCTTTTTCACCACTACATTCTTGTATCACCCCCTCAGTCTCCTCTGTGGAGCAGCGTGGGCCAAGTGTTTCCATCTGTGCATGGGAAAGAGCAGACTGCAGTGGGAGCCATCAGCATGGATGTCCTAGACTGTGTTAAAGTAACACAGACAATCGATCCACCATGTCTTCTCTGCAATACTTACACCATAGTAATGATGATTGCTGTGAAGAATACTGACAATTTTATTTGTCTGTGTTCTTTGACATGTGTGATTCCACATGAGTCCAACAGTTTTGCTAAATGTAGCTAAGTCCATTTATTACATTATTTTATCCATGCTGTACACTGATATATATTTCTTGTGATATTAAAAGCTGTGCATTATGTCCTGCATTGTTTACCTGCTTTCAGTTTATTATAGTGGAGAAGTAGAAATGCATTGATATGTGTCCCTTAATGTGTGCTATACTTTGATACAACAATCTGAGTATTTATGCAAACCTGTATCAGTTATGACTGAGTTGATGATCCCTGTTGTGACAGATTTGTATATGTTCATAATGACATATGTACTGATTATGGTGTTATGTCTGATAACACCATAATAATAAGTGTTTATATCTAGTGGGTAATTGCCATTCATGCTGTTGTGTTGGGCCAACTCCTGAACATCAATGTTTAAATTTGTACGTATGTACGTGTAGCTTCTCATGACTCAAAGTTGTGGGTCAGGGGCTGTCATGTTGCCTGGGCCACACTTGTGGTTGCAATTTCATTGCCTATGTTTGTGTCATCTGACCCTTATGTCCTCCTGCTCATCCTCTGATACCTATGGAATGTCATCTTTAGACATCTGGAGTTCTTGGGATAGTTCAACCACACCTACAGCTGGCAAGCTGCCATGTGTTCTAATAAGCATGTTGTGCAGCATGGTACACACTGTTATCATCTGGCCTGCATTTTCAGGTGTACGTTGCAGTGCACCCCTGGATGTGTCCAGACATCTGTACCTATTCTTCAGTACACTGAACACACACACTCTATGAGGTTTCTGGTTGTTGCATCCACATTATTGTAGACCCCTCTGCAGGGTTGGATAATTCATGGTATGGAGTCATTAGTCACTGCTCAAGTGGATAACCACAGTCATCTGTTGTGGGGAGTAAACACACATTTGGCCTGTATGGGAGTTGTTGGAGAGGTCTATATTATTTGTCAGAATGCTTAATTGAGCGAATCACTATTTTTTCAACTGAATTAAATGAAAACTCAATTAAGCAAATGCTTGGTTAAGCGACTTTTTTTCCCAGGGAAAGAACGTGCTTGGCCATCATCAGGTATTTGTCCTTTTCCCCACTGTAGTGCGATCTCGGAGTAGATATATTTAGTTAGGGGGTGTGGGGGCACAGTCTCCCATACTGGCGGGTGTGAGGGGCAAAGCCCACCAATTTGCAGACTTTTAAATTTAGCTTTGTTTGTTCCAATCGGTGGGGGGGGGGGGGGTGGCAGCTATTTTTTTTTTTCACTTAACCAAGAGCTCGCTTAATTGAGCTTTCACTTAATTCAGTTCGACAAATAGTGATTTGCTCATTTAAGCATTTGCTCAAATGATATAGACCCATTGTTGGGAGAGTATCTTTAGCTTACATCCTATTGGTGTTACTGTACCTATCCAGTAGCAGTCCATCAGATCTATCACCATTCTGGAATGCAGCCCTCAGTCCACTTTCCCTCTAAATGGAAGCATCATGGGCAATTTTAATATGTCCTACCATGATGTTTGTTATGCTGCCATCTTCTACACACACACAACCTGGCAGTTCAGGGATGGCCACCCCCTTCTGTCAATATAGCATTCTGTCTCAGGATGTGCAGGTGTCTTGATCAATATGTATGTGCAATCTATTGCACTGTAAAACTGGAGGATTACAGTTCACTGCTCCATAGGGGTGGATGGAAAGTGGATGTACTCATCCACATTGCTGCCAGGAATAATGCCAAGATACAGCTGGCATCTGTCTGTGACACTTGGACAGCATCCACCATGTATAAGTGGAATATACCAGATGCAAGTACACCCTGGCTGAGAAACACTTTGGTTACAAGGGGAATGTGGTTTCCTTGCAGGGTTTGCACAGACATGTGTGGGACGCACATGTCACAGGCAGCTTGCACCAGTTGTCTGTCTAGCCAGTGTAGCTGTTAATAATTTGCTGGTCTGACAACTGGTTTAGATACAGCCTTGATCTTACTCTTGATGAATGCCTTCTAGGGTGCACAGCCACACCCTCATTTATAGCTTGAATCACTCCAGCTTGTTGCAGTTCATTAATTGCTCGCTGCATTATCTTCTTTTTTCAGTATGGTTATGGAAGATGCCAGAATCCATAGAAGTAACTTCTGTTCCTTGTAGGCCATATAACATACACCAAGGATTTTGGAAAGAGAGTTAGTGTTGCAGTTTGTCACACTTAAGTTACATTGGGAGCACTCTGTGTTTTGGAATCAGATGGGTGTGTGCAGAATCCATAATTATCCTACACTGAATAGCTAAGTACCTGTAGTGCTTTCAGCATGTTTTCTGAAATCACATCTGCAGCTGGTGCACTAGATTCTTCCTTTGGTGTGCCGCACTGTCCGCAAATAACTTCTGTGAACTTTACGGATTGTGGCCCCATGTTTTTTTTCTCATTTCAAAACAGCTTTCAACCACATTCCATAAGTTTCTCTCATCTGTAAATTTCTCAATATTATAAAACTTTCACATAGACCCCGCATGCATTTTTTAATATCATCTTCTTCCAGTTCATTGGTTCATTTAAGTTACTACTAGAAAACAAATAATTGTTTCACAGTTAAATGTCCTTTATGTTACAAAGTTCCAGAAATGTCATCATAAGTCCATCAGTTTCATACGTTAAGTCACAAAATGTCTTTGTCTCAATATATATAGGACCAAATTTCTTCAGGTTAACAACCCAGAACAGTTACCAAGTTGTCCCATATATAATATCTGTCTGTTACTGTGCCATTTTTGTTCTTATTCTCACAGCTGGACTTTTTTTCTTTTTAAAACCAGTTTTACTTACAGCAAAGATGAAGGGATAGGAGTGAAGCAAATATGCAATTTAAAAAAGTCCAAGTGTCATGGAATAGTCCAAAAAGCTCTTCAAGTAATGTTCCAAAAATCACAAAACTTATATTGACATAAATAGAACTTTATTTCATGAGATAAGCGCTTTCGCTATATGTAGCTTCCTCAGATCTCTTTACAACAAGACTAACTACTAAAATAAAATATATACATGTGCCAATTAAACAATCAATTAATTGAACAAAGCAATTTAAAAGAGAAATGTCAAAAAGTCACACTTTACATAAGGCAAATAGCATAAAACCAAAACATGAGAAGTAATATAAATCCAATCTGAACTGTACACTCTGAATGCATATGTATGATCATGAAAAACAATACATGTGTGTATATAGCATCTATTAAACATGTGTGAAGATGTATAAATGTATATGTAAAAAATGTATGTATGTGTATGTACATATACATATATATGTGTTAAAAAATATGTCCTAATATACATATACACGTATGAAATGAATATAGGTAAAAATATATATAAATAAAAATAAAAAATGTGTATGGGAAAGAAATGTGCAAAAGACACACTCATATATACACTCATATATATGTAACAGACATATGAGAAGTGTGCAATCATTTATCTGATGTTCCTACGTCCTCTCAGTCTGGGTTTTATTGAGGCTCTCTCATTGTGTATGTATATTAGTACATATTTTTTAACACATATATATGTATATGTACATACACATACATACATTTTTTACATATACATTTATACATCTTCACACATGTTTAATAGATGCTACATACACACATGTATTGTTTTTCATGATCATACATATGCATTCAGAGTGTACAGTTCAGATTGGATTTATATTGCTTCTCATGTTTTGGTTTTATGCTATTTGCCTTATGTAAAGTGTGACTTTTTGACATTTCTCTTTTAAATTGCTTTGTTCAATTAATTGATTGTTTAATTGGCACGTGTATATATTTTATTTTAGTAGTCTTGTTGTAAAGAGATCTGAGGAAGCTACATATAGCGAAAGCGCTTATCTCACGAAATAAAGTTCTATTTATGTCAATATAAGTTTTGTGATTTTTGGAACATTACTTGAAGAGCTTTTTGGACTATTTCATGACGCTTGGACTTTTTTAAATTGTATATTTGCTTCGCTCCTATCCCTTCATCTTTGCTGGTTATTTTACATTTTTATTCTTGGAAAGGAGCATTTGCCTGACTTGATAGCGGTTTTTCTATTACGTTATTATCAGTTTTACTTACAGTTTGCAAAACCAAAAAATAAGTGGTTAAGGTAAACAGTGCTTCCAAAATCTAGTCAAATAGCATACAAACACTGGAAGCAAGTGGTCAAGGCTGTGAAGTAAAAGAATACAAAAAATTATAAAAAAAGAATACAAAAATTGATTGTGGAAATAGATTTTTGTATTCTTTTACTTTGCAGCCTTGGTCTGTTGCTTCCAGTGTTTTTATGCTATTTGCTTACAGTTTATTTCTGCTCTCCTTTTTTGCCTATTGCCACTGATGTATATGTTATTGCATTATCTGCTGCCCGGAAACAAGACCCCTTCTTAGTCTGTTGCTGCTGTTCTATCTTACTTTTTGTCCCTGTTGCATATGTTTTAACTGCCACATTTTCTGCTGACATATCAGCTGATTTCTTTTCCACATTAACATTCTCAACATTTCCAAAAAAGTTATCTGTCATTTCATCCCAGTTAACTGTAGAACTGTCACTTGGATCATCCTGCTCAATTATTTTCAACAGAACATCATCTGCAAGCCTTCATGATGCCAGTTCTGTTATGTGCACCACTTCAAAAGACTCTATTACTTCCTTCTCCACAGAGGCAACTAAACACTGCTTATTTGTAACATCCACCACATAGGACTCTTTGTTTACATTCTGAAGCTCCATATTGAACAATTTGTTTTTGCCAAATGCTCACTTTCCACCTCCAAACTCTCCATAGCGTTTGTCTCCTCCTCCACACTGCAGTTTACCTAAGGGCTCTTCCTTGCTGCTGTAGGAGCCCTTTATTATCATCTAGCAGCTTCAAAGAGTAGGGGGAGTTTACACATGCCCGGGCCTAATATCTCCCAGTTGAAATGCCTCATCTATATCTGCTGAAAAGGAGCCACAAGCCTGGTGGAACTAACCAGGTCAACAAAGAATAAATAAATTAAATAAATGAAATAAATAAAACAAAGTAAATACAGTATTAACATCTGTTTGTAGATATTAATAATGAAATCAACAATTTCTGCAATATAATAATTTTGTATAGTGAGTAAAAAATAGTTAAATGATAATAACAATAATAATAATTATATAGCATAGTCCACTATAATCAACATTCTTTTCTGTCAACTACGTACATTTTCTTAAAATATACCTGCTTGTAACATCAAAAGTAATGGTTTCCAAAGTCTATTTTCAAGACTATATTGTTAAAATACATCTCAAGAAAAATTCAGTGTATAGATATAATCATGTTAAAGTTCAGCGCCATGTAATTATAAACATTATTGATCAAAATGTAATCATTAAGACCAAGAGGGTCAGTCACATTTAACCTTTTAACTGCCATCTGAACTCTTCATACTCATTTAAAGTTTCCCATTGCCCATACCACAACCCATCCCCCTGGATTCTCTTGCACAATGTCCAACACAGCAAACGTAAACTTTCCAAAATGTGGACAGTTCACTTTGTGTCTCTCTCACACACACACACACACACACACACACACACACACACACACATATATATATATATATATATATATATATATATATATATATACATATATATATATATATAAAACACACACACACACACACACACACACACACACACACACATATTATATATATATATATATCTATATATATATATATATATATATATATATATATATATATATATATATATATATATATATATATCTGTATGTGTGTGTGTGTGTGTGTGTTCTTTCCTAACCCAATTCAAGTGCAACTTGGACAGTTGGATGGGAAACTGGAAATTCATCCCTGGTTAGCACCTATGTCTCTAATGGACACAGGTAACCTGTAAATAATTCATCTCCCAATGTAAAAGGAATTTAAAAAAATCAGACTGATATATACATACCAACCTTCATCAACCTAACCTATTTAGAACAGCCCTTAATGGTTAAAGTATTTCCTTCTAAAATGTACTTGTTCTGTTTGCAACAGCTGCACTTCTATGAGCTCCTAGGAAATCTAGTTCTCCTTTTTAACCTGTACTTCTTAACATCTTCAAGTTTATTCTTCAGAATATGTCTCTGTTTATAAACAAGACTTGGCCTTTCCCTACTAGGGAAATTAACTCATCATCAAGTCTAAGAGTCCCCAGTTCTTAGAAATAATTTTCTTAACCACTTTAGAATACTAATGGTATTATTGAATCCTAGCCTTATTAAAACGGCTTGTACTTTACACACTCTCTGTGATTCCTCAATCTGCTTTCATTTGTGTTTGTCACATTACCCAGCAGTTTCAGATATTTAGTGTTTCTTCCACCACAGTCCTCTTCTTTGATATCAACCAAAACCTCTATTGGGTAATCCTTTTTAAGACATATTTGCATCAATTTTTCAACTTCATCAAAGTATAGCTTATTATCAGACACTGTTCTTGCTAACCACATTACTTGCCCTTTTATAAAACTCATTTTTTTTTGGCTATAAGATGACAGCTGTTGTGAAGGTATACATTAGAGAAAGTTAATTTCCTAAAGATATTTGACAAAAACCTACCATCCAATTTAAAAATACTAGCACCAAGAAAATCTGTGGATTCCAGAAATGAATGATGTGTGAATCTAAGAAAAGTGGTGACACCTTCAATATATTCAATGAGTTCTGTTAAAGTTCAAGGAGAATCATTCCAAAATACACACTTGTGATCTAGGAATCTGAAATATAGACTACAAGTCCTGAAAAAAAGGATTCCATAACACAATTTTTATCCCATGCATATATATGGACGGGAAGGCTCTCATATATTGGGGCACAGCTGACCTCCATCACTATCCCCTTGGTTTGCTTGTAGTACTCCCTTTTGAAAAATACAAAGTTGTGAGACAGAAAAATAACTATCAATCCATGCACTGGTTTTACTTCCTTAGTAGCTATGTAGTTACAATCAAATAACACCTCAAAAAACATATCTAGACCTTGCTTATGTAGGATTGAAGAAATAGTTCCTTCACATCTCTGGTAATGAAAATTAACTTGTCACTATACAAATCATCCTGGATCTTCCCTAAGAAATCCAAGACTACATCAACAAATGTGAAAATCACTTAAAAATGGTTTAAGGCTTTTGTCTATGAAAATTGTAAAGGGACACACTCCCAAGGGACAGTTGGTGTCATGGGAGGGTTTCTGATATTTTTGTGGACCTTTGGGATAACAAATATGGTGAGGATCACAGGGTGTGCATTAAATAAGAAACTGAACAATGATGGACCTACAATTCCCCGATATAGCAGCTGTAGCAGATGTCTTTTAGTAGGTATCTATCTTTTACTATGCAATGTGTTTTGCATTTCTGAACACATGAGGTGTATGCATCATCACAGTATAAAATATCTCACATATGACCTGCGTAGTCAATAGAATATTTATTTTATTTATTTTACATTTGTTGATCGGGATAGTCCGACTGGATGCATGTCCATTTTCAGTGGAGGCCCGAGGAGAAAAGCTCCAAGGGTAAGCAGATACAGCATTACATAATACCAGCATTACATATTACAAACAGACTATTTACAGAGATTACATAAGTGAGCAAGTTAAACAAGTTCCACAGGTTACAGTTAATCCTGAGCACAAATCAGGATTAAATTAAATTACACAGTAAACTGGTTAACAGATTTTTACACATTCTAGAGAGAGTTAGCCAGGCTCGATACATTGACATAGCCAGTTAAGTGACAAATGTTGTTTAAGTCTAGTTTTAAATTGACCTAAGGTGGAAAGTAAGGAAATATCAGCTGGAAGAGAGTTCCAGGATCTACTTACAGAGTTTGCAAAGAGAGAATCACTGACTGTGCTATTAATTTTGCTAGTCTGAATTAGTAGTTTGTTAGAGGATCGAAGCGGTCAAAGATTGTTATAGGGGGTGATAATATTTTTAAGTGCAGGAGTATTGTCCGGATTATAGAGGATTTTATAGGCCATAATCAGTTGGTTATACTGGATTAGACTGGGTAGTTCAAGCCACCCAAGCTGATTTAGATTGATGCAATGATGTGTCCTAAAAGGCAGCCCAGTGGCAAACCTGGCAATGTGGTTGTAGCAAATTGAGAGTTTGTTAAGCACAGTCTTGTTTAAATTCGAGAGTAGAGGGGATGCATACAGAAGGGTTGAAAGAAGGTGAGAGCGAGCTATGGCAATTTTAGCTGGAGGGGTTAGGAAGGCTTTTATTCTGTAAAGTGACCCTAGTTTTTATTGATGGTTTTGATAGTTTGGTTAACATGTAGGTCAAATTTTAGATTATTGTCTATGATGACACCTAATAGTTTTGTAGATGGGTCAGGGGAGATTATTGTGCCATCATTTGATTTTATGGTAAAGGTGAAAGTGGTAGACCTACGTGTTGGTGAAAATAACAGCATTTTAGTTTTTTTGGGATTTAGGATCAGACGATGTTCAGAAAGCCAGTTTTCTATTGTATTAAAGTTGGTCTGGGTAGCTGACCATAACTCTACTGGAGATGTGGCTGAGCAAATCAGAGTAGAGTCATCAGCATATTGGATACAGCTAACTTTTGGGATGACAGTATAAAGGTCATTAATGAAGATGGAGAACAGCTATGTACCGCTAGAATACCTCATAACAATTCCCTACCTTTGTCAGGCTTCATGCTGTGAAGAGTTTTGTCTTTTATCAATTCATCAATGAAAACTCTCTCCTCTAATGTAGGGGTTTTGATACAGTATATCTTACAAGTCCAGTCAACATCACCTCTTGTCTCTCTCACAAGCTTTTTCAAATAACTGAATAAGATTATGATATGAGTTGAGGGGGTTATATGTACATTTTTCCTTGAACGCTCATTCAAACTTTGTAATACAGTCACCGTTGCCCTTATTCATTAAAGTCATATTTAATTTCCTAATAAACAATCTAAAATCAATAAGATGATCAACTACCCTATGCCTACCTATAGGTATAAAGGTAAGGCCTCTTTCAAACAGTTTAAAATGGTTGTCAGTGAGAGTACTGCCACTATAATTAAAAATGTTAAACCCTTTATGGGTATACAAATTTGTGTTTATCAGTATCTCTTGCCCTTGCTTATCCATGTCCACTTTTTTTAATTCCCCCTCTCCCAAGTCCATGACATCACTGTTGTGTGTTGTGGCTGTTTATGTTGTCCTAATTCCCTTGTCCCTACCTCACTTTCACATGATTGCCTAGTCTCTCAGAAATGTGGGGGTACTCTAATGGGTGAAATACACAATTATTGCTGTTGTAACCATCAGATCCAGTTTCAGTATTGTTACCATTATTGGGACAAGGTTTAAAATTATCATCATGCAGAGGACCTACTGTCTGAAACCTCACCAATGTTGATTGTGCTTACGTATTTGTTGTTCTTGAATCTAAGGAATGGATAAACATTCTAAGTCACATAATCATTAAAGTTTCTTTACAGTTTTTTCTTCGTCTGAATAATATTAAACATGTTGGAATAACATTACATTATCTATCAAATAATAGGTCTTCATGGACAATTTTATCCAATTTAACAATGGTTGACTTATGACTTTGATAATGAAAGTTCGATAAGTCAACCATTGTTAAACTGAACCCAAGTTTAGAAACAGTTTATACCTCTTAAATACTGTTGGTGGTTTTGCTGAAACCTTAAAATTACAGTATTGTATTAACATACTATTGACTAACAGGAAGACTAACTTGGATATTTCTAACTTAATGCATGCAGTCCCCATGGTTTTGTTATTAGCATGCACACAATGTCAGTGACAAAACCTGTTTTTCATCAACTTTCTGAGTTTAAAAGAGCAATATTAAAATATATCCCTTTTTCAGACTCTGTATCCTTCAGAAAAGTATGTTGGCACTAAGCCTGTTATTTCAGCCTAGACATCAGTAACACAACAGTGGTGATTAGCCTTTCCAAAGGCATAGTTGCATATTAATGCTTACTACAGCATCAGCTTTTTTCCAGGAAAAACCTGTGGTAGAGTTTTACACCCTCTTTCACAGAGGGCTCCACCCAGTCTCCAGATGAGTATACTCATTACTGTAGAAACATTTTCATATATTTTCTAGTGGATTAATAACAATAGGCTCACAATGTGTCTTAATTTCTCTACTGTATATGATATGTTGTGGTCATTAGCTCAAACAATATATACCTTTTAACTATAATCTCCATCGTCCATGTTTTGCTTCAGGCATAAAATATTCAGCTTTAAGATAATGTGCATTCTCTTTATTGTAAAGGTAGAGAAGAATAACTTCAGTCTATCTCATAAAGTCCTTCTCTTGAACTTTTATGCATAAAATAATTTCAAAAGAGTTGGCTTTTATTCAAACTCATACAGCCTCGAACTTTCACAAATAAAACATCTTCAGAATTCATGGTATCTTTTACACAGAAATCTCAGTACAGGTAATTTTTTTCGTGACTATACTGTCCCAGGAAAATAAACGTAACTCTAGTGTTGTTTTATCTTTCCTTGTTGCTGACAGGTCAATGTTTTCTTTGCAGGGACTATCCTCTTTCATCCACTTCTGAACATACTCTTGATGAAAACTTCTTTGTCTATAACTCACAGCAGACCTAATTTTCACTGTGTTCCACTTGACTTAGGCAATTATTCCCTCTTTCTATGAGTTAACTTATGTTGTCTGTAATGGCCATTCTTTGAGGATCACTTCATTGCAAATTTCAAAAGGGCTGCACTATAGTATCTTTACTGGACAGCATTAACATAGTCACATTCTTTAGACTTTGGGTTTTAACTGAAGATTTCACTAAAGGCTTGACTGCAGGCTGCACCCTAACTATACCTCAATCAGTTGCATTGGTATTTCTTAAAGGCAGTCAGTAAGTTTAATCCATTCAGCTACTTTTTTAGAAGTTTTACTATACCTTACAGTAGTCAGATGATTCAGCTTAAAAAAATTAAATGACCCAAGGGTCCTTTCTAAGCCTAGCCTAGTTTTCCTGAAAAAATAATGATGTCCCATATCCAAATAGGGCACTGAGAGCCAGGCATTCATAATCTACCTCTGTCCATATGGGACATGGTTGCCAAGTCCAGTGTACATTTCCTATTCCACATCCACTGGTTTAGGTTCTGCTTAAACTGAGTAATAGATTAACTCAGTGTCACATGGATGGGAAGCCTGTTCCATAGGACGTGAAGCCTCTAGGAAACATATCCGTCTCTCCAGCATATTCTCTTTAAGTCACAGACAAAATTCAGGGACCTAGACTTTGTATTTCTTGTAGTCTTTGACTTACAAATTTCTAAGAGATTCATAAATGTGAAGTTTGTGAATGCCTTGTAAGCCAGGCATCGATCACCCCTCAACAGTCTTTAGGAGACTGAGTAGAATGAATGCCCTTTAAGGTGCGCTGCATAAGGCAGGTTTGTTATTCCTTGTATTAATTTTGTAATTGACCTCTGAGGTCACTCTAGTTGCTGCATATGCCTGGTCAGGCACACACCAAAGGGATTGTATTCTATGATTAGTCTGATAAGGGTAGAGTACCATGGGATAATGACCTCTTTGGACATAGATGCCATGCTCTTATTTATAAGTTGCACAACATAAAAGGATTTCCTCACTACTGTGGCCACAGTTGGAAGATAAGGTTACTATCTATGTGCATACCCAGATCCCTGACCACTGAGTCAGCTCTTAGGGATGTATTATCAACATGGTAATTAGCTGGAATGGTTGACTTCACAGAGGATACAGTTATGCATTTCTTAGCATTGAGTTTAATACCATGGTTTTAGCACCATTTGTTAGTCACAGATACACCTTCTTGAAAAATGTTAGTGTCTGCAAGGGATTCAGTGATAACCAAAACAAAATTGGACCAGCAGACAGTGGCAAAAACCAATATATTTATTATTATGTACTACAAACACATAATGTAGCAGGAGAAAGAAACAGACTGGTTTCACTGATGAAGGCTATGTGATTCAACAGCCGAAACTGGTCTGTTTCTTTCTCCTGCTACGTTATGTGTTTGTAGCACATAATAATAAATATATTGGTATTTACCACTGTCTGCTGGTCCAATTTTGTTTTGGAATACGTTTGGTTTGGGACCTTGCAGTTGCTATACCTGCATAGGCTTTCTTCATATTAGACAGTGATAACCCCCATCTCGAAATCTTCTGCAAACTTAGTCAGCCATAAAACTTCACCATTTGCTTTCATTTCAGAGAAATAGATGCCAGAAAGGTGCAGGCCCAGCCCTGAGCACTGAGGGACTCCATTAGTGACTGTCATTTTGGTTGAGGTGGCCTCACCTCTTTTGACCTCCTGGCTCCTATAAGTATGCCAAGTGGCTAACCAGTGGGTAATAAAAGGATTTACACCTACATTAGTGAGCTTGTCTTTAATGCCTGAATGGAGAATTGCAACAAAAGCTTTGGCCAGGTTGAGGTAAGCTGTGTGCACAGTCTTACCATCATCCAGCGCTTTCATGATCCTGTCAAAAAAGTCAACCACATTTAATAGACATGACCTTGCTCTAACAAAGCCAAACTGTGATGGGTTCAGCATTTGCAGGTCTCCTGTGTCCTAATTTATCATGTCCATTATGATTCTTTCCATGGCCTTACATATTAGGCTGGTAAAACTTATGGACCTGTAGTTACCTGGATCAGTGGTTGGATCTCCTATGTGAAGGGGAATGACTGTAGTCGTCTTCCATTCCTTGGGCACAAAAAATGACTGAAGACTCCAGCTGAAAAGTGATTCAAGTGGACCAGAGAGGTCATATTTCATGCTATTTATAAAACATTCTGGGATGTTATTGGGACCACCGATACAGTGTTTTTGTCCCTGGCAAGTGCATTGATGTCCTTTTCCCTAGTAATGGTTGGGGGAATCGTAGTATGTGGTATGCCCTTTGGACTACTTGGGGTGGGGGGGGTGGGAAGAGAAATTTGAGATGAATCTGATAGCCAAAATGTTGGCAGTGGCCTCTGGTTTAGTGTGTGTGATGCCATTTGTAGTTGTCCTTATTCTGATAAGCTATGTTTTCTTCAAATTTAGCCTTAGAGTTAATTAACCCTCTTAGCTGCCTGTTGATATTGGTCAAGGGGCTTTTAGTATCACAAAATCAAACGAATGCTTTTTGGAAACACATTCAAGCCAATGAAGGTCGCAGTTTTAGGTTTTTTGACGTAGACATTATGTGGTTAGGATGAAAACACTTAGATTGAAACAATTAAATATTTATTAATTTCTTTCTTTGCAGTAAACACTTCGAATGTGATTTATTCTGTCAGAGGCATCTTTTTCTCTGAAGTCCGGCTATTTAAATGTTTAGGTTTTCTTCTGCTGGTTTCTGGTCTGTGTATGTGTTGCTTTTCCCTCCGGGAATATGATGTCACTATTAAGAAGCAACAAGTAGCTTCATACCGGTGGCTTTGTCACCCACAATACGTTTGATAACACTGCAAAGAGCTCAATTAACAAAGAGGGGAATTTTCAATGTTTATGAGAGGTACAAATGATGCAACTATTTATATTATTACTCCAGTGTAACAGATGGAGGCTATGTCAAATGAAGGGGTTGATGAGATTCATATGACTTCTCAATTCAGAGACAATAGACTGCCCCAAGATAGTTGTCATGGCAATTATGATTCCTTTAATGATGGTGAGTGGCTACACAACAGAATTGACATTAAGAGTAATTTTGGATATATTGATAATCAAGTACTTACAGTGTAGAGACAGTTAAACCTGTTTGAAAAAAAAAGTTGTTAAATTATCATAGGCTTTAATTAGAGAACTGCTGTTTTAGAGGCTGCATTATAAATACATTGATACCTAAGGAACTTCATCTATTGAAATTTCCAACTGGACTTGTTGAAGGCTTCAGATTGCATAATGCATTGATTAACATGTTTGATAGGTGTGAGTGGGAGACAATGGAAATTCTTATGACATTTAAGCAAAAGTGTATGGATATGCTGGAAGAAGAAATTCATCAGCTTAATAGTCATATTAAAAAGAATTTAGTGTTTGCATTTCATGAATTTCATGAATATGATTATAATAAACTATTTATTAATGTGGATAAAGTAGTTACTAAAATTAAGATTAGAAAAGAAAATTATGGACAGCTAAGGGTGACTATGAGGCAAGGGTTTATCCTAGACCCCCAGAACTAGCCAAACATGATCAATACAATGCTGAAGTAGTAGATATCGAATGTAATGAATTGAGCATTAATTCACCATCAGACCCATTAGACCCCATACCCCTGAGGGGTCAGAGAGATTAATCAATGAAAAACACAGGATGAGAGACAACTCAACCCAGAACACATGGAGTGGTCAGGATGAGAAGTGATTTTGCTATCAGAAGGGGAGGAAAAGTAATTAAATGTTGTAAATAGGAATAATAATATTATGGTCATTACTAATGACCATGACAATGTTGGGTGGCACAATGCCAGGGCACTTCTATGGGCTAGGTTTCTAAAGGCTCCAGGGCCATTAGCCTAGTACACACCTATGGACCTATGAACCTATGGAAATTTTAAAATCTATAACTTTTGTGATCAGGATATTACTTCAGTGCCTACTAAGTATGTTGACTTAATTAGAATGTTAATAGATTTAAAACTATACACCAGGAAGTTACATTTTTCTGTGTTATTCTTTAACAGGCAGTACATAGATACCCCCAATGATTTGTAAAATAAACAAGTGTGTTTAATCCCTTTTAAACCCAGTCCAATCTCTTTTTGAGAAGTTTTGTGAATAGGGTATTTGACTTTCTCTGGGAAATAAGAAGAGATTAACACAGTAGAAGTTTCCAAAGATGAATTAGGTATACTGCTCAATATTTGCAAAAACAAGGATATTCAGTTGATGAAACCAGATAAGGGGGATGGTCTGACTGTTATGAATTTTATAGATTATACTATGAAAATGGAAATATTACTTTTGACAGATCAATATGAAGAAGTATCCAAAAATCAGTTAAATATGGCATATAGTATGGTTGACTTTTTGTTGTATGATTTATTGATACAAGAACAGACTTCATTTCATAAATATAATTATGTGAACATTGAGGTTCCAAGAATACTGGTTATTTGTGGTTTCCCTAAGATGCACAGAAATCAAGTGGATCCCTCTTTCCACCCCATTGTTGATGCCAAGGGGTCAAAAGCCTGTGGAATGGCTACGTTTGTTGATTTTCAACTAAAAAATATTCTTAGCCAGGAAAAAAAAAAAATATATATATATATATATATATATATATATATATATATATATATATATATATATATATATATAAGGACTCCTGGGACTTCCTTAAGAGTATAAGGGAGGATATGTACATGCCTGATTTGGTTTTAGTTACAATAGATGCAAAAGATCTGTTTTCAGTAATTCTACATGATGTAGGTGTGGTTTGGTTTTATATTTATTTGAAAAATCTCAGGATATTAATTACCAACTATGTGCATGTTTTAAGAACTTTCATCAAATTAATTTTGCACAATAATTTCATTCATTTTGATGGCATTGTTTATAAGCAGAAGACAAGTGTAACCATGGGTGCAACATGTTCCCCAGTATTTGCCAGTATATTAATGGCATATTGGAAGCACAGGTATGTGTTCCAGTTAGGCTATCAAAGTTCCTGGTCATTGTATGGTTGTTGCCTTGATGATATAGTGATTATTTGGAAGGACTCTAAGGAAAAACAAATGGATATTTTTTTTTTATATTAACAGCACTACTAATTTTCTAAAATTTACAATGGGGTATCCGATGAGGTACTTAAATTACCTAGATGTACAGATTATTAAATATGTTAATAATAAGAAATTTGTGTCCAATATTTATAGAAAATCTACTTAAATAGCCTAGTTCATTTTAATAGTTGCTAACCTTGCGATCAGAAAAGAGCTTTAGTTAAAGGACAACTGGTTAGGTTCTGTCAAATGATTTCTAGTCCGGAATTATTTAACGTAAAAAGTGATAAATTGAGATCTATGCTTTAAGAAGAGGGTATCCAAAAGAATTTCTCTCTAATATTTTTGAAGAGATCTACTGTAAAAATCTGCAGGAGTTTTTTTTATCCATTTTTAGGTAAAGAAGAAGTGGTGGAATGTAACAGCAGTGCCCAAAATACCAGGTTTAATAAAGGTTTGATGCATACACATAATGGGAATATTGATATCATATCTCAAATTCTTTTAGAAACTGGAAAGTGTTTGACATGGGATGGGTGAATGAAGAAGCTACAAGGATTGACCCCTATATAGGCTATCACAAGGACTGGTGTATTAAAAATTATATAGAATGATTATGAGGCACCTTGGATGCCCTTATTAATAATAATAAAAAATGGGCACTTATAACTGTGGAAAATTGTAATATTGTTCACATATTCAGGAGGGAGTTGAGGTCTAAATGAAAAGTATGGGTCCAGTAAATACAGATGTCTATGTTTACTGTGGATCTAAGGGTGTGGTATATATAGCTATTTGTCAAGTATGCTCAATGTACAATATAGCTAAAAATGAAAGACCATTCAAAGATTGAATATACAAACATATATATGGGACCAAGAAACAAAATCAAACAAATGCCCTTTGGAAACAAATTCAAGGCAATGAAGGTCACAGTTTTATTTATTTTTTTTTCTTTCTTAGCTTAGACATTGTCAAACAGAATTTTAGGGCTGGACCATGAAAAATCATGCTAGAAGTAAAGGAATTACATTGGCAGATTAAATTACATGCTTCTGCCTCAAATTGGTTGAATTATATGATTTCCATTATATCCATTGTAAAACTGAAATCTATTTTTTTTTTTTTTTTTTTTAATTTTAAGGACTATAAGAAGAGATCTGCCTTAGAGTTTTTATGAAAGGTTTACAAGTAAGTGACTTTGTGATATGTTTGATCTCTGATGAAGTCCTAATTTATGTGGTCAGGATAAAAGTGCTTAGATTAAGACAATTAAACCTTTATTCAAATCTTTCTTTGGACTGGCTCCTTGTGCTTTTCATAAGTTTGATACATCCTAAGGTTTTGCGGATGCATGATGGGCTAATGAAATCTTCAGATATGATTTATTCTGTTGGTGGCATCATTTTCTCCTAGGTCCCGACTGTTTAAATCTTTGGTTTTCTTCTATTGGTTACTAGTTATTCCGGTTAACACCCATAGCATCATGTGGTATCCTGTTATTTTTTGGGACTGTTTTCCTTAACTAAGCGGCTTACCATATAATAACAAGCAACATTCATTGCAAAGTATAGGTGAGTAAATGACTCTAAAATTGTTACTCTAAAATGTCCTGCACTGGAAATATTAATCACAGTCTCATTCTTATTATTTAATTAACTAATTGATTTGTTTGTGTGCTTATTTGCATTTGTTTAGCAATAAATTCCAACTGGTCAAACCCCCCCCCCCTTTGCACTTGGCAAAATGTATCAGACTCAACAATATAGTCATTTTTTTTAAACCTGAGGCAGATACATTGTATTGATGGGTGTTGTGTTACAGCACAGTATACTGGAGATATTTCTATTTTCTTCATAGTAATTATGAAGATATATCATTTTTTATATATATTTGATATTTATAAAACCAACTTTCTTAAAAACTTTGCACAGCTTCAGGCAAAACCATAGATGATGCAGAAAATTGTTATTGATATTTGTACTATAAATATCCCATCTTGAGAGATAGTGTTATTTATATTATTAATTATGCATAATTTTTCATAGTTCTGTAAATAATTCAATAAACAAGCAACAATGAATTTCTTGCTGTTGTGGGAAAGCCCACATCTGGATAACAAAAGTGTTCTGACTGTGTAAGTCTAACTGGTACAGGTGTTAAGGTATGACAATCTGTGGAATTTAGAGAAAGTTATCATCATAGTCTATGTTTATTCTAACATATTATAGTGTTGGTATAAATGCACTGATTGTTATCATTGCAAAGAATATTGTTTACTGATAACATTGTCATTGTTATCAATGCATTTTAATGGCTTTCATTGTTCATAAAGCTTTTAAATTTGTATATCTTATACTTTTCAACTTGATTTTTCAGAATATGCTCTAGAAAGTAAGTACATGTATAGGCTGATAGAGGTACAGCATTCCACAACTCATAGATACTAATCGGTTATTATCCAGAGGCTGCCTCAGATGTGTAATCACAAATGGTGCGGATAAGGAATGCCCTATTTTGTATCACAGCAGACTATTTCCCTATGTTCAGATACTTAACTCTGTTATTGAATGGAATCGATGCCTCTTTGAATTCATAACTCACAATATTCCTTTAAACCAGTTCAATCAGTACTGGATTAAGAAACTGTAGACAGCCTATCATTTTTAGTCCTGCAGCCATTTTTCACTTTATGGTTATAATTCTCACTTGATCCATAGCAGGTCTAATGGCACTTCTAGCTTCTTCCCCTAGCATCCATTTTAATTCAGTATTCATTTTCTGAGATGTGGTGGGTGGTATGACGAATGGAGGTAATGAGACAGAAACATGTTGCTCTTATCCCAATCAACAAGGTTTAGAAGACCGAGGCAGACAAAAGGAATTATAGAACAACTGATCCAGGGCATGCTAAAGTTCATTAAAAAAAAAAAAAAACACTATTGAGGATTTACAGGAGCAAAAACGGCAGCCAAATCCAGTTGTATCAAAACGCCAACAAATAATCCAAAACGTAATTATAACCAGAGACAAGGTTTGATTTCATAAGTAAGCGCTTTCACCGTAAGGCTTCTTCAGACTTTAAAACCATCTAAAAAATAGTCATTTATATAATAATAAAACTCATACCATAGGTTATTTCAAATACAGACTAGATAATAGCAATTAAGTATTTAAAGCAACATACATACTCATGCAGTAAAAATATATTAAAACCATTGATGTCATAAAATTCTGTGTATTATGAGTGTATATTTAATTACAGCCCCTTATTTAGGTCTAAATAACCTTCTTCTCTGAAGGAATGGTTGCAAGTACACTTTATCATTCAAACCTGGTTGTCTATCCGCTCTACAGCGGATAATCCATCGCAACTCACACTCTTCGGTAAAATTATCTATATCACCTCCTCTAGTACTGGGGGTGATAATTTGCATAACAAAAAACTTAAAACCATGTTGTTCACCTAATTGCTTATAGTGCTTGGCTAGGGCATTATGTTCACTGCCAACTCTCATATGGTAAACATGTTCTCTGATACATTCACGTAATTGCCTATTGGTTTTACCAATATAAAATGCAGTACATGCCAAGCACTTGGCTAGATAAACAACGTTGGTACTCCTACAATTAGTTTGAGTACTAAAATGAAATTCATATTCAGAAACAGGTTGCTTGAAAATACAACTTGTGTCAATATACTGACATTGATTGCAAGTATTACAAGGTCTTGTGTTAAAACTAGGTGTGGTGCAACTAATACCAGTCAACTTGACTGGATGCTTACAAAGCATTCGCTTCAAATTTTTCTTATTTTTATATCGAAACGAGGGTCTATCACCCACTATAGCACTAATGTCATCATTCAACAATAGGGTATCCCAATGTTTTGTAATTACATCTCTAATAACACCCACACCACTCGTGTAAAACATGGGTATTTTCAAACTATTTGTTCTCTTCACCTGTTGGGTATGAATATTACCACTAGGACCCGAAAAATATGGTCATGCCCTTGTTGCTCTTAAATCAGTCACTAGGGTTACTACCTCCTCTAAATCTCCTTCCTCGTAACATCTCTCAATGAACCTATTCTTAAGCTCTGACACCTCTTGTTCATAACCTTCAAAAGTTGGATTTAACCTAGATGCCCTCATCATCTGTCCTTTTATTACGTTGTGAAAGACATACCTGGGGTGCATGCTATGCCTATGTAGTAAGGTATTCCTATAGCATGCTTTCCTATGTACAGAGGTATTTAACAACCCATTATCTAGTCTCATAACATTAACATCCAAAAAGGAAATACTGGATGTAGAGTAACAAAGACTAAACTTAAGGAAATCCGTGGTATTATTGATTATAGAAACGAATTGCAAGAGACTATTTTCATCCCCCTTCCAAACCAAGAAGAAGTCATCTACAAATCTTCTGTAAAATCCTACATATTGTTGGTAAACCATATGAGGAAATAAAAGTTCCTCTTCCCAATCAGCCATTACTATATTGGCGTAGCTATTGGCACAAGAAGTGCCCATAGCTACGCCATCTTTCTGTAAATAAATTTCCTCATTAAACATGAAAACATTGTTATACAACACCGTTTCTAAAAATAGGGCCAAAAGATCTATTGTATTGTTCCCCAAGTTAGACTTACTACTCAAATACCGTTGCACACTAGCAACCCCCACATCATTGGGAATAACAGTGAACAAACTTGTAACATCTAGTGTTACCAGAATGTATTGATCATCCTCCTTTAAACCTCTCACATAGTCATAGAGGTCAAGCAAAAATTGTTTGCTATCTCTTAAAATCACAGGATTCGCCTCCACAACTGGTTTTAAATAGTGTTCCAGATAAACTGAAAAAGGTTCAGTTAACCACCCTTGGCCGGCAACAAAAGGGCGCAAAGGTGGATCAGATATAAATTTATGAACCTTGGGCAAACCTTGAATGACAGGTATAAGTGGGTATTTTACTTTTAAGAATTTGAATAAATCCAATGTTATATTGTAGCTTTTAACCAGGTCATCTAACATGTAATACACACCAGATATTTTATTGACTACTTCTTGCATATCAACGCTGGAGTAAAATGCATCTTCTTCCAGCATTACTTTCATCCTTTCAAAATAACCCTGTCGGTCCATCAAAACAATAGGGCCTCCTTTGTCAGCTGGCCTGATGACTATCGAATGGTCATTACTTAGCTCCCGAAATGCCTTCCTCTGCGGGAAGGACAAATTACGTTGTTTACCCTTAATCCTGGTGTTAAAGTTATTAGTATAATAAGTATGTAAATCATTCTCAACTAATCTAGAGAATGTATCTAAAAGGGGGTGTAGCATAGAAGTATAAGTACTAAGACCACGAAATGTGCAGGAATTAACATGTCTATCACTATCTAGGTCACTTCCATAGCTTCCAAACTCTAATTTTAATTGTACATTCCGTACATACATTTTGATATCTAAAATGACATCAGTTAAATCACTAACACTGGTTGGAATAAACGTAAGGCCTTTATTAAGTACCTGTTCTTCATGTTTATTTAAAGTCCTACTGGAAAGATTCACAATTAATGATTCTCTATTTTCTCCCACATCTTCTTTAAGGTAGGGCCAGAATATTCTTCCGACCCTTTCCGTTTCTACCGCCCCCTGCTCACTGATCTCTGTCTCCCTTCCTGGTTGAACAAATCTATCGGGAAAGGGCAATGGGGGTCCGTTCCTACCGTGGGTATACCTATATTTACAGATTGAGTAGTATTAACCTTTCTTCTTACAACAGGTTCACTGTTAGAAGTGGTGGGTATAGATGTCACATTAACAGGCCCTTGTTCTTGACTACTAACGATAATGTTAGCATTGTCTTCCTGTACTACAGGAGTATCAACATTGCTATTATCAAATGCTCTATCATAGTTACAATTAATAACTTCATTGCTATGCTCATTATTACATACACTCACTGTATCAGGATTAAAACCTGATCTTTTCGTAGACACAGAATTAATATTTAATCTCAGGCAAGTAAAGACATGACCGAGTTTAAAATCTTTAAAGTCCATGGAAATCTTATTTCTTTTTTGTTCCAATAGATGTTTTTCAAATAATAATACATTGTCCATAAGTCTTTCAAGCCCCGCTTCAGCTCTCGACGTTGAATATTTAGTATTAATTATATTATGAAATTCAGTAACCTTCCTTCGCAAAATTTCCTCTTCAGGACGATAAAAGTCATTAAGCAACTTCATATAATTGAAACTGAGTTCCAAATTGAGCTGCTGCCACTTAAACAGCAGCTCAGGATGTAAGTTGCCAGTAGTGGGCATTTTTAAAATGTGTAGACCGCGCGGTACTATGCATTTTTGAATACATGCCTCAAAATGTTGGCGTTGTAGTTGCAACTTTTTTAATTTTAAAAAATCAGTTTCTAACCTGTTCAGGACATCACCAAGTCCAGCACAATTCTCAACATCATTGGGATTCACTTCATGATCTATATCGGATTCATATGCAAGCAACAAATTATTCATGCCAGTAACACAGTCCTGGAATCTGGTTGATTTCCGGTTCAAAGTACCATGTCTCTCCGATGTATATGGCAACTCCACATCATTATTCATAGTATCTGCCATTCTCCCTTCGCGGTGAAATAACTGCAAGGCACAAAGCATACACAGGAGCAAAAACGGCAGCCAAATCCAGTTGTATCAAAACACCAACAAATAATCCAAAACGTAATTATAACCAGAGACAAGGTTTTGTGCCTTGCAGTTATTTGGACTTGTTTTTTACATCACAGGAGCATTTATTCCTTCGTGGTTTCTGCTTTTTTGGTTGCTACTATTGAGGATTTACCTAACAAATACAGTTGCAGTTTTCAAGGAGACCAGACAGCACCTGGTGCACTCTAGGTGGCTGAACAAGTTGAATAATTGTCAACTCAGTACCTTGAGTCACCAGTTTAGTGATCGGCTCCAAAAGATTACCTTGACCATAAGATTGCTTGGAGTTTTAAAGAAGAACACTTCAGTCAGCCTTTAACATCAGAAAAGCAGAGGCATATATGTTGGTCAAGCTGATAGCTAGTGTCCATCGAGTTAATAAAATAAAAATAATTTCTAAATAAATAATTAGAGTTATTTAACTATAGTTATAAAATGCCCTGTATAGGGGCATCTAGGATCAGCAGTTTAAAATCACATAAGTAATATGCAGTGTTCCAATGTTGATGTGCTAGAGAGAAGTGAAGCATATATTTTATATAAGTAAAATATTATCTATTGAAAAGCAGTGCATCACAAATTGTGATGATGTTTATATATATATATGGGTCTAGGACTATTCACTGAAAGCACAATTCACTGAAACGCATTTGACTGTGCACAATTCACTGAAAGCTCAATTCACTGAAAGTTATATATGGCCATCCGATGTGGGGGACAGTGCCCCCCAGACCCCCCTTACTATATATACTAACTCCAGGGTCACACAACAGTGGGGAAAAGGTCATATATAACTTTCAGTGAATTGAGTTTCAGTGAATTGAGCTTTCAGTGATTTGTGCAGAGTCATTTAACTTTCAGTGAAATGTGCTTTCAGTGAATAGTCCTAGACCCATATATATATACATATATATATATATATATATATATATATATATATATATATATATATATATATATTTATATATAGATGGGCCTACTTCAATAGAACAAAAGACCACATTACCGAAGATTACATCACCAAGATAACATTGCCGAAACCTGACTTTCAGGAATGAACAGAATGCTGAAGAATTTCACAGGGTAAGTAACCAGGTGGACAACAAGGGGAAGTTTGCTCTTTCCCCCACTGTATTGTGATCCCTGAGTTGGTATATTTAGTTGGAAGAGGTGTGTGTGGCATAGCCCCCCCTCCTTGGTGGGTTTGACGTAGTGCAGTGTGTTTCGTTGTTAGTTGGTGGCCAACTGGATACTTACCCTGTGAAATCCTTCAGCATTCGGGTCATTTGTGAAAGTCAGGTTTTGGTGATGACATCCCAGTAATTTAATTTTTGGCAATGTGGTCTTTCATTATTTTGAACTAAACCCATATGTATAAATGCCAATACTTTGCAATAATTTAAAGATTACAGGCTTTACATGAAAGACAGTGGTTTATTATCAAATGTAGCTGTCAGTAGACTAGTACAGCTTTGTAGCCAAACTGTTGGAATAATGAATGGTCCAGTAAACATTCTGGGAAGGCCCACAGTGAATGATGCATCTGTAATACCTTACAGCTCCAAATGATATTAGTGAGTTAGTCACAGGGCAAAGAGCTGTCATAAAAAAGTACATAGATCGATAGATAGATAGATCAATAGATAGATAGATAGATAGATAGATAGATAGATAGATAGATAGACAGACAGATAGGTAGATAGAGATAGATAGATAGATAGATAGATAGATAGATAGATAGATAGATAGATAGATAGATAGATAGATAGCAGCTATACTAACAGCTGGTGCGCAACAAGTAACAGGCTCTGTGGTATCAAGGGAAGTGAACTAGCAGAAAGCTTAGCCATTTTTTACTCACATAACTGTAACAATTGTTGTTGAGTGGCACCAAAATGCTTAGCTGAATCACCAAATTGCCATAATGGCTTGAAGAACATTAGAAGAAGATAACCACCATCATAAAAGCAGGCTAAAAAAGCAAAGTAACAAGAGCAGGACACACTCATATATAATCATAGTTACAACCAAAAAAATAAATACATAAAATAAAGACAGCAAAAAAAAAAAAAAAGGGAAAATAATCAAGACTCTGTTAATGTTGCACCCATATAGGAGGAGACAGGTAAAAATGCACCAAAAAAGAGGAGGTCAGAGGTGGGGAATTCTTATTAAACAATTTAACTTGATTTTAGAGAAAGGATTTATCCCGTGTTGTCACCTCAGGGACTGGGATCAGAAGTATTTGCCCAAATTGCTTCTACTAATAGCTCAGGTAATTCTGGACAAGAAAGCACAAGTCAAGCACTAGGAGAGGCAGCAAAAGGACAAAAGACACTAGGACCCCAATGAGAGTGTTGTTGTTTCCCATGCATACAATATAAAATCTTCCTCCTTCTATGGTTCCAGATGGTAATGCCAGAGAAACACCTAATTGCCCACATCCCCAAAGCTGTTTAAGAGAAAATTATCTAGGGAGAATACATCAATGTTTCAAATTAATGGATGTGGATGGTACACAGAGTCTACTTAGAGAGATTTAAAGTTTGCACTGGCAGTTTAAGGCAAGGCAGCTAGCAATAAATAGGCACCCTAAACAAGGGACACTTCTCCGGCAGGATGCATAGTCACAAAGCAGTTCTCATAGAAGAAGACCCTTAAATGGCATTGCCTCTCATATCTTACCTTTTGACAATCAGAGAATTAACCATATTTTTGGGTGGAGGGGGGAGTATCATGGCTAAATTACAACCAAAGAATCAGGAAATTAATAGCTATCAATACAGACATTAGATGGGATCTAAGACACCCAGACACTGGTTTGAGTACAATGTTAGAAAGATCCTGTTCATGTCATTCATGGTCTAATCAAGATATAAAATCATGCAGGGCATTTAATAGTGGCAGATGTTTTGGCCTGCCTGCCTGCTACTTCACTCACTTATGTTCACTGTGTGATAAAGCTAGTCTAGCTTTCATTTGCTGGCAAAAGTTGGCCCAGACCATGTCACCTACTGCAGCACTGTGACTCCAGGGAAAACAAACATCTCCATTTTAGTGTAAGGCTTCTTTCAAGGTTTCAGAGGGTCCTTTTACCAATGAGGTATGCAACATCTTGGCATCTCATTCCCATTAAAGCTCATGAATTGGAAGCTTACCCAAATTGTGATGCAGCTTGCATGTTAATAGAGGATTTGTTCATGTATTTACTTTTACATCCACTTCCCCTTTCAATAACAAACTAGTTCAAATCCTGAAATCTATACAAGGAAGGGATGATATTACAGCAAGCATCATCAGTGCAGAAGTAGTCAGTCAGAATTCTGGGGTCATTTTTGATTTCTTCTTGGAATAGTTTATGATATCCCTGATAGGCTTAATCTCTAAGAAACAAAATGGGTGAATTCCAGTTAATCCATCCCCTGTCATATCCAGAGAGGCCTTCAATCAATGATTTTTTGTCAAGGAAGACACAGTGGTTAAATATGCTATGTTAGACAAGGATGACAATCTCAATAGGTCTGTCAATGACCCTTTTCTCAGCAGCCTTGACATCAAGGTGGCTTTTCAATTATTATCCATCCAGAAACAGGAAATGCCAAGACTAGGGCTGTCTTTCAGAAATCAGCTGTATTTTGACTCAACTATACCAATTGGCTGCTTGGTGGAATGTGCGACCTTTGAATCCTTCAGCTCAGCTTTACAATGATGTTGGGTGCCAAGTGCCTTAAACAAGCAGCCATACATTGCCTCAATGATTTTTTAATTGTAGATGAGGATGAGTACCACACCAGGCTCTGGATGGGCATTTTCATAGATCTACACAATGACTCAGGGTTCTATTACTGGAAAACAAGACAGCAGGTCCTTCTCGATGCATCTCATTCTAGGGTTAGAAATTGATATAACCAGTCAATCATTTCAGCACCTTGAGGAAAAAATATAGAAAATTAGGTCAGACTTAGAAGTTTTTCAGGCTGAGCCAATGGTTAGAGTTACCTAGATCATGTTTCTGATAGGCACCCTCAGCTTTGCTTGTAAAGTGAGACAGCCAAACAAAACTTTCACCAAGTCAATTAGCCAATTTAATAATAGGATGTCAGAAAAAAATTCCATTGGGTCGTACTCCAAAAAGGGTCCAGTAAGGTTTGATATTATGGAAGCCATTCTTAGACCAGTTCAGTGGGGTTGCATTATGGTAAATAAATTAGTTATCGTCAGACTCACAACTCTTTACAACGTGACAGCTGGAAAGGAAATGGGAGGATATTTTGTGGGCAAATAGTTTTTGGTGAGATGGTCTGAGGCAGTAAAAAGAGACTACATTCTTACCAATCCTACCCTTATGGGTAGCAGTGTATATTTGGCAAGATGATTTTAAGAATAAAAACTCATTTGTAATTCTGATAATCAGATGGTTGTACAAATTATTAGCAGCACGTCCTCTTGAGCTTCCAGACCTCAGTGTCAAATAAGACAATTAGTGTTACTCTGTTTAAGAATCAGTCTGAATTTTTCTAAGTACATATCTGATAGCAAGAATGACAGCCTATTCCATCTACAGCTTTGCAAGTTTCAAACTTTGGTGTCAGAGGCTCACTGATTGCCTGCACCAATACCAGTGCAAATATGGCTCCTTGGCAAAGATTGATGTTCAATGTATTAGTCAAGTCATGGGCTCAAAACAAATGAAGACCTTACACTTAGCTCTGGAAATACTCAAAAGTTTTTATTTGAACCAGTCTACCAATGTTAGACATTGGTCCTTGGACTTTATCATTTGCTTTATATCACTTAGGTGCTGTTTTATAGATCCCCCTGCTTCTATCCATTTCATTGCCACAGGACTAGATTTTTTTAGCTCTCTGTTTAACTTTCTCAAATTTGCCAAAACACTAGGTCATTAAACAATTAGTTAAAGGTTGGAACCACATGAATTCCCCATTCAAAGAAACAAATAGGGGTTCAATTACTGCCATTTCTAATCACAGGGGTAACAGAGTCAGTTGGCAATTATACAATAATAGGTCATTGTTATTCCAAAAACATGCAAGCTGATTGGACAGCCCAACCAGACTTCTCATTGTAAATCAAGTATATACCAAAAGAAAAAAAAAATCCGAAAGCTGAGGTACCATTGAGCAGCTGGACTTTTCTATCAGCATATGCTTAAGGGACAGCAAAATCTGAGAAAAATCAGAAATGTTCTGCAAAAATAAATAATCAGAAATGTACCTGATTTTCCTTGTATTTAGGCTGCCCCTTGTAAAGTCTTAATTAAAGGAAAAAATTGCATAGGCGATTCTCTCCTCCATTGCTTTCCCTGCACTGATATACTGCGCAAGCTTGGAAACTTAAGCCCCATACATATGTGTAGTACATCAGAAAAGGTAGAAAAATGTGGAGGAACACTACAGCATTGTTATACAAAGACATTATTTAAGAAAGATAAGCAATTTCTTTATTAAATAATGTCATTGTATTATAGCAATACCCTACTCCTTGGTGTGGATAATTCTGAAATACCCATGGTTGGCTTTGTTTAATCACAAGGAGTTTAATCTCATGATCAAGCAACATCAACTAGGGCTAAATCCAACATTACCCTCACGCAATTATGGGCTATTGCTTAATTTTCACTCTTTGGTAATTTGGACAACATTGTTTACATGGATGTACATCATGGCTTTCAGGGTCAACTAATTATTGTAGGCATTCTGCTGGTCAGATGTGGTAAAAACAGTTATGTATCAAGGTGGCTAAAATAATCTAAAACAGACCAAATGGGTATTGATCAGATGATTTATTTGCATAAAGAAAGAACACTGGCATTTTCTGTTCAGTGGGCCCTAGCTTCCCAAAAGTTACCAGGAGAGATACAGGACCATCAACTGGTGTTTCAGCACACTGGAGGCCAGCTGCTGTCCCCTACAGATGCTAACAATATAAGCAGAAAAGTCCTACTCAGCCAGGTCATTGCACCAGAAGTGTACATTTCCCATTATTTTAAAATAGGAAGAGCAATAGACCTAGGCAGAGAAGGGCATTCAAATGAAATATTAAAACACACAGGCATATGGAAATTAAATAAGTCATAAGCAAAATAAATAATGAAATCCAGAGGCTCCATAAGAGTTAATAGAAAGAACATTGTCCTTGATTCCTCTCTCTGAGCAGTAGAATGGATATCTTTGCTTCAGTTGTTGCCTTTGCTGGAGAAGCTGTTAAAGGAGGTAACGCTGTAGTTCATATCCCTAAGCACATTCTCCTCAGCAAAATTTTGGCTGATTTAAAAAATCCTATATCAGAAGTTTCTTGATATAATAATAGCATAGTCCTCCATGTTGACAAGACTGTCATAGATTAGAGCTCAGAAATTAGCAGTGGTTAAAATTATCCACAGGATTTTATATCATAGAACAGTTAGAGCATCCACAAATGAGGGATTTTGTGTTATTGAACACGTTGAACTGAACAAACGTGACCCGGATTTTTACAGTGTAGATGGTGTCCACTTGAATGAAATGGGCCAGGATCTATTTAATTTACAGCTAGCATAGCAAAAATACAAAAAAAAAAAAAAGTTTCTCTTTTACCATGTAGGTTGGTTATCAACATTATGTTCAGAAAGAGGGGGGGCAGCATATGCTCATGCTAGTGGGCTAGGGTCGTTGCAGCTTCCTCTCCTTTCCCCTCCTTTCATCCCACCTCTATTTTTAGTTAGTTAGGGATTTAATTATTAAAAGGGAAAAATAAGGTTGTGGTCAGTCAGGAGTCATATTGGAGCTGAGGAGACAATGTGCACATTCCCAGTTGAAGAAAGGTTTGCCCCTAATTACCTCCTGCCCCCAGTACCTCTAAATTTAAAGTACTATAGCTACTCCCCCAGTTTTTAGATCCTATCTGCTTTCATCTGGGATAATTCCTCCCAACCCATTCTTCTACCTACATTTTAATAGCACCTATTAGCTTTCATCTGGCATTCCATCATCCCCCTTCCAGTATCTTTACCTCACCACTCTATCTTCTGGTGTTGCATCACCAGGTAAAACAGTTCCTTATCTCACTAGCTGAATCATAAATAATGATATACTCCTCTTTACTACCCCTCTTGTTCGCACCATACCTCCTTACTTTGTATGAAAACCAGTTTCTCACAGGATTTCAGGTCTCGAAAGGCCATACTATCACCCCAGCTGTAAATCCTCCCACCTTCAGCCATACTTACAGTACCAGGTCCTAAAAATCCTCCCACCTTCAGCCATACTTACAGTACCAGGTCCTATCCAACATCTTGTTCAGTCTATCAACATCTCAACCCCAGGCACATTAGCTCTAGATCCAAACACTACCACAAACTAATAAACAAATTCCTGAAGTTCATCACCAAATATAGACTTAACCTAATACTTGGTGGTGATATTCACCCCAACCCTGTCCCACCCACTTCAGATACATATACCTCCTCTACCTGCAATCTAAGCTACAAACCTACAATTAATAGGCCAACTAACTCTCTCCTAGCCTGTCATCTCAATATTAGAAGCATTAATAACAAGGTACATGAATTGCATGCACTTCTGGATGTCCACTCCCCTGAGATTCTCTGTTTATCTGAAACCTGGTTAAAACCTAACACTACAGACAATGCAGTGTTACCACCTGGGTACAACATACACAGGCTGGATCGTGCTTCCAGGAAGGGGGGTGGGGTAGCTGTACTCTATAAATCTGAGTTGAATGTCACCATAGATGTAATACAACCACCTCAGATTAATAACTCAGACATTCTTGCCACCAAATTGCAACTTAATAAAAATAAATGCATTAATATCATCTGTATGTACATTCCCCCAGGTAACAATATATCTACACTTGAAGATATCCTGCACTGGCTATCATGTCACTACCCCCAAGAAACCCTACTACTTGGAGACTTTAACTTAGGCTAGGGCACCTGTTCCTCAGAATCCCCCAACCACCCATATTAATCTGCATGCATTTACACAAATCATATCCACCCCTACCAGGATAGGTAAACCCAACCAAAAAGAAAGTGTACTTGACTGGGTGCTCATAAATAGTCACCCCCAACAGTACACCTCTGGTACCCTCCCTGATGGCCTAAGCAATCACCTTCTCACATATGTAATTAAGCACAAAGCCATTAATTCCCAACAACCCTTACTCAGAAAGGTTAGAAACAATAAAAACTTTGACCCTGCCAAATTCCAACAAGAAATGCACTCATGTAATTGGTCTATTCTAAAACACCTCCCGTTAGAGGAAGCAGTAGCATACTTTAACAACAAATACATTGAGATTCTTGATTTGCATGCACCTGTTCGTTCAAAGAGAACAAAGGCAAAAACTGCACCATGGCTTTCTAAAGAGTCTAAACTCAAAATTACCCTTAGAAACAAAGCATGGGCTTTATGGCATTCTTCTAAAGACCCCCAAGATCACATTAAATACAGGCAATCCAGGAACGAAACTAAAAATCCATTTTACAAGACAAAAAACAATACTACTATAATTTACAGACACTAAATCAAAATAACCCTCAGAAGTTTTGGGCAGGTTTAAATAATCTACTACATCCTGGACAAACTTCAACCCCAATCCCTGCTGCTACTATTGATAAAACCCCTGAAGATGTTTCTGACAGTTTTAACCGATTCTTTACTGAGACAATTCAAGCCCAAGCTAGCCAACTACCTCCTAGCTCCCCTGGTCCTGAAAGTACCACCCCTAGAAACCTACTTGCATTCAGCTTCCAACCAGTTGCCACTTCACTTATCCGTACCTTGATCAAAAAATTAAAACCCACTACACTTTCTGCTGATCAACTCCCTGCCGAGTACCTACAAAAATCAGCTGATGCTATTGCTTATCCCGTCTCAATACTAATCAATCGAACCATAGTAGAAGCTAAAATTCCCACCATCTGGAAAATATCCTATGTAATCCCACTTCACAAAAGAGGCAGTTCTACTGAATTCTCCAATTATAGGCCAATAGCTATACTCTCTCCATTTGCAAAGATTATGGAAAAATGTATTCATAGACAACTCATGCACCACTTAATCCAGAATCACCTTATGGCAGACACTCAGCATGGCTTCCATCCTCATCACAGCACTACTTCAGCCCTCCTAGCCTTTACCAACACCATAAACCATAATCACAACAATAATTATATATCTTCAGCCCTCTTCTTGGATCTTTCCAAGACATTCGATATGGTTGATCACCAACTTTTAATTCACACCCTGCAAACATTCTGTCTAGATACTAGAGCCTTCAATGGTTTCAATCCTACCTGAATGGTCGACAGCAGGCTGTCCGCTGGCAGAACAAACTCTCTAATCTTCTACCTAACACCCTTGGAGTAACACAAGGCTCTATACTAGGGGCCTTGCTGTTCTCCATCTTCATTAATGACCTTTATACTGTCATCCCAAAAGTTAGCTGTATCCAATATGCTGATGACTCTACTCTGATTTGCTCGGCCACATCTTCAGTAGAGTTATGGTCAGCTACCCAGACCACCTTTAATACAATAGAAAACTCACTTTTTGAATGTCATCTGATCCTAAATCCCAAAAAAACTAAAATGCTGTTATTTTCACCAACACATAGGTCTACCGCTTTCACCTTTACCATAAATTCAAATGATGGCACAATAATCTCCCCTGACCCCTCTACAAAACTATTAGGTGTCATCATAGATAATAATCTAAAATTCGACCTACATGTTAACCAAACTATCAAAACCATCAATAAAAACTAGGGTCACTTTACAGAATAAAAGCCTTCCTAACCCCTCCAGCTAAAATTGCCATAGCTCGCTCTCACCTTCTTTCAACCCTTCTGTAAGCATCCCCTCTTCTCTCGAATTTAAACAAGACTGTCCTTAACAAACTCTCAATTTGCTACAACCACATTGCCAGGTTTGCCACTGGGCTGCCTTTTAGGACACATCATTGCATCAATCTAAATTAGCTTGGGTGGCTTGAACTACCCAGCCTAATCCAGTATAACTGACTGATTATGGCCTATAAAATCCTCTATAATCCAGACAATACTCCTGCACTTAAAAATATTATCACTCCCTATAACAATCCTAGACCGCTTCGATCCTCTAACAAACTACTAATTCAGACTAGCAAAATTAATAAAACAGCCGGTGACTCTATCTTTGCAAACTCTGTAAGTAGACCCTGGAACTCTCTTCCAGCTGATATTACCTTACTCTCTGCCTTAGGTCAATTTAAAACTAGACTCAAACAACATTTTGCACTTAACTAGCTATGTCAATGTATCAAGCTTGGCTAACTCTGTCTAGAATGTGTAAAAAATCTATTAATCAGTTTACTGTGTAATTTAATTTAATCCTGATTTACGCTCAGGATTAACTCTAACCTGTGGAACTTGTTTAACTTGCTTCCTTATGTAATCACTGTAAATAGTCTGTTTGTAATATGTAATGCTGTATCTGCTTATCCTTGGAGCTTTTTTCCCCGGTCCTCCGCTGAAAATGGACATGCATCCAGTCTGATTATCCCGGTCAACAAATGAAAAATAAAAAATATAAAATAAAATAAATAAAAACAATGAAGTGATATATAGTAATGATGTACTAATAATGCAACAAATGGTTGCAATAGCAGACATTGACTCTCTTAGTTTTATTATGGGTGCTGTGAGGTCTGCTTTTGACAACTGTGCATTTCATAAACAAAATCAGTTGTCAAGGAGAACAGACAGCATTGGGCTCAGTGTAGGGGGACTGAACAAGTACTGTAATATTCCTTTCATTGCCCACAAGCCATCAGTTCAGTTCAGTGATCAGCTCAAAATGAACGTCCCCACCCTCCCTCCCCACAATACAGCTTTAATGAATAAACTTGTCAAACCACAACATTATAAGGGTCATGACTGCTGCAGCCTCTTCCCTTCCCCCCTTCCATCCTCTCTTCTTTTCTAAACATCAGATATTTGTTTGATTATTCAAAGGAGAAAATAAGGTTGCGGTAAGTCAAGAGTCATATTGGAGTAGACGAGTCATGATAATTGCCCCTGGTTGGGGAAAGCTTTGGCTAGAGCAGGTGGGGTGGGGGTTATGTCAACTGGCATCAATTGATATATAGTAACATTGGTATTAAATGCTGGCATTAAATGTTACAGTTTTCAGTTTATTTAAATATTAAATATCAAGAATCAGATGATAAGTTAATTGAAGTATTGATAACTCAATAAATGGTCACAGTAGCAGCCACTGACACTCTTGGTTTATTGTGGGCACTAAGAAGTCTGCTTCTGACAACTGCATCTATCATCTCTCCAGCTGAACTTATAAATAACCACTGATGTTTTATTAATAAAGCAAGAAGCATCTGTTTCTTGTTAAAAGAAAGACAAAAGGTTTGCAGTTATTGCACTGTATAAAACATATATTTATGTATATTTAATTTTAACTACTTATTGATTTGCATTTGTTAAATGGAAAAGTCAGTTTGAGAATCATCCATTTCTAGGGAGTCCAATGTAGAAGAGCATGATGCCCTAAATGTAGCACTAACCATAATACAAAATCACCATTACAAGGCATAAGCTTCCAAAAGCATTTAATAGATGATACAATGCAATCTATATAGAATAAAAAATATGGAATTGTTATGAAATTCCCGAAACAGTTTTGTTTTATACACCATTCCACAGGTCTGAACACAAAGAAGTAATCAGTTTTAGAATAAGTATACAAGTCATTAAAAGTATTGCTAACATAACCAGTACAGATTTGGGTGTGCATAGACATAAACAGTCTACATAATTAATACCATACATCAGGAAGCAGTCAGAATGGAAGAACTGGATAAAATACAGGAGGCAGATAAGTCAGCCTGTTTACTGAGTTGAATTTGACTGTTAGTATTTTTATTTTATGAATTTGCTAAATGGCTAAACCTTCTAGACATAAAGATTCTTTCTCAGAGGAGACCCAGAAGCACTGTCATGCTAACTGACTTGCTCAGATTTGTAGAGTAAATAAATGGTGGTGAACAGAATCAATCCCCACTTTGTTTGTTTTATATAGTTTTATATTTTATTTTACCAAAAACTTCAAAACAATACGTTTTAAACAATAGACACACATAGTTACAACACAAATGACTAACTCTCTCCAGAAGACAATATGTACTCAAACTAAGTGGGGGGCTATGCCCCTCAATCCCCACAATGTGGGGGGCTGTGCCCCCTACCACCCTTAACTATATATCCTAACTCCAGGATTTAACTACAGTGGGGAAAAGGGCATATACCTTATATATATATATATATATATATATATATATATATATATATATATACGAAAATGACTTTGCATTTGTGCATATAAGGTCTTTTCTTCATATTTAATAGTATTGTTTTTGGTTTACTTTGACTTACCCGAACTGCAGGAAGTCACATCGGATGTGTGAAATCATGATGCCCAAGGGGCAGGAAATTGAAACAAAAGTGGTCGACCAAATTTGGTCGAGTTGCATGGTGCACTTGACCTTTTCACAAGCGACGTGCCGAGACTATGGAGGGAGGTCGCACTTCAGTGAGGAACAGGGAAGTAGCCCGTTTCCTCACTGTAGTACAATCTCGGAGTTGGTACATTTAATGTGCAGGGGGTGTGGGAGAAAGAGGGGAATGTTGAAAATATTGAGTGCACTTAATCGTGCAAACCATTTTCGACATTCTGCTGTTTCATGCTTTTCAAAAGCATTATTTTTCGGCTATAACATTAATCAACCTAACACTAATCAACCTTTCAATAGTAAACACTGGATTTATACATGTATATATATATATATATATATATTTCACTTCTAGGCCATCAAAATTTACTGGGCATCTTGTTATATAAACTGTCCTGTGTCGATTATGACCCAATGATGTATTAACATATTTAAATTCTTGTCAGTCATTTGCTTTAGTAATAGGCAGTGATTCAGTCTGCCTTTGAACTCTTAAGCTAACTAAGTTATTCTGTTTAACACCTTTACAGTTTGCCCATGAATGTTGAGAGTTTTGTGAACAAATTGTGCATGGATGTAATATATGTTGTCTAATGGTGGTATACACCTTGCCTTCAATAAGATACTTAAATCTGTAAGGATACTTAACTTCTGATTGATTTGATTGCTACTACCTCAAACAGTCCTCGGATCATAATGCTAATTCCAAAAGATCAATTGTTTTAATTTTTGTAATAGTTTTTAAATTGACTTTATTAAATGCAACTAATTCTTGGTAATGTGGCAATGTTTTCTGCATCAGATTATGCAAAAAGCATACAAACTGTCTTTATAATATTAGGTAAAGGGACCAGTCTGCAAAGTCATTCTTTTATGTGGAGAAGGATCTGTACATTGAAGTAGACATGCTGTTATGAAGGATGGGGCACTATTTGTGTGATGGACAAATCTTGTCCCAGTCCAATTACTATTCAGCTCATTTATTAACAAAATTAAAAACTAGGGGAACTAGTACTGAACACTGAGGTACATCAACAGGCTGTGTTCTATGGGGCAGGGGTTCAATGCTTTCCTGATTGACAGACAAGGTTCTGTCATCCAAATAAATGGAAAACCAGTGTAACAACTTCAAGGTTACTTCAATATCAAGTAACCTGCTCAATATTTAGTGATGAATTACAGTAAAAGACACTTTTGTCAAGTATAAAATAAAATGATCAGACCATTCTTTCCTTGCTTGAAGTTGCTTCTGATGTAGTTCATTTTATGGAATATTGTCATTTCCTTACTGTATCTGGAGCTTAAAACATTTCAGGATACTGTAATATACTGTCTATATTACAGGTATTGGATCAATTGCCTGAGGACTCACTTATGCAGACTATAGAGTGAAATAAGGAGATGAACAGGCCAGTCATTCTTGATTGTACTTTTGCCTCCTGCTTCATGAAGGGGAGCTACTGTAATCCATTTGTCAAGTTTTATAATATACACTTTCTTTATAGCTATGACTTTTTTCCAGAATGGACACAGACTGGGCTATAGCACCTACTGCAGTATTTATAATTTTTGTGGAATGTTTCAGGGAGTATCTGAATGAACATGGCTTGGCAGAATGAAGTGGGGCTGTATTATGGTGGGGTCGTTTTTTTAGCATGGTTACAACTTTCAGTAAGTAATTGATCATACACTACTTCTCATACTGTTCCAGCAGTGGTCTTCCTTTCCATAACATGTGCTGTTCTAGGAAAGACAATTAATTTCAGACATATGTGGCAACTGACTATGTTATACTGACACATGGAAGATTGAGTTGAGCTGAGCAAACCCAGCCTACCAACATTTGGAATGTCAAATACCAACATTACTGACTGTTCAAACTTGCTCCAGATACAGACTCATATAGAAGACACTGAACAAATCTACAAGAAGTATGTAAGACCCATCATGTTTACTTTACTCCCAGTGCAGAAATGATAAGCATGATTAACTGAGGTAGAACATAAAAAAGATAGACTGCACCTTGTGCAGGTGTACTTGTTTGAAGTCTTGATGATCCTACACACCAGGTAAAACTACATTTAGTGATATGCAGTACACTACAAAGTAAAACAGTATGCACTTGGCACAGGAATATCATATACACTTGGGATACTTCCAATGGAAATTCTAGGAAAATACTGTAGTGTTGTATGAATGTCCTGCACCCCATCGTGGGACAATGGCAAGTCTAATCACCATATACAGTGAGGTAAGAAACTACTCCATCTCAGTTAATGGTGGATAAGCCAATGGCCCACCTCCCATTGCACTATTCTCTCATTCAGTGAAGGCAGCATGTGTTTGAGTTACTCTAATCATATTGGCGGTCTGACAGCTGGCCCACTGGTAGTGTCTGCCCTGGTCATTGACAGCACTTATGTCATTCACTGCAGTAAGCCAGGCATGGTTATGACAGGGGTGGTCAGATACCTCCTGGATTAACATTCATTGACTGTGGAAATGGGAAAGTTAAAAACTAGAGGACCTAATACTGAACCCTGAGGTACACCAACAGGCTTTGTTCTATGGGGTAGCAATTCAATGCCTTCCTGATTGACAGATACGGTTCTGTCATCCAGATAATGGAAAGCCAGGGTAACAGCTTCAACATTATTTCACTATGAAGTGACAAGATCTCATTCTCCATATGGGAGAACTTGATTTTATATGGCTTTCCTTTGCCAACCATTTTGCTGTGCAAAGAAGGATTAAACTGTGTGAGTATATGATAATACCATTGCCTTACCTCAACACGGTCATGTGACAGTGCATCCAGTATACATACTATACTTAGGCTATATTTCAGGTATCCCAATGGGGGATCTTACCAGGCAGCCCTACAGGCATTCACTTTGAGTAAAAGTATTATTAGTCACCTCCAGTAAAGATACTGGGGGTAATTGAATAAATCCTACACAGAGTGATTCTCCATGTAGGAATAGGGTAGCAGCTAGAACATGGAATATGGCCATCGAGCAATCCAGGAAACAGGACTGGGGGATGCATGAACATGCAGACACCGTATAAACAAGGAGGTGTCCACAGAATGCAAATCACCTCACCTACTGGTGAAAACCATGCAAATGAGGTGAGTTTCTGATTCAGGAATCAGAAAGGCACCCGTGAGGTGCCATGTCAGCAGGAAAAATGTACGCAGTTACAAACCATATACCGGACTATAAAATTTAAATAGGGGCTGTAACAGCCCAAATAAAAGGTTGTATATGTCACAGTAGCCATACAAATGGCCAAATCTATGGCCATTGAGTTGAAAAAGTAATGCAATATATGAAAAATTTTACTTTTTTTTTAATACATATGCCACGTTTAAGTGGCATGCAGTGACACACAAACATGCTATTTTGCAAACAATGAATAAATAAAAAGTGTAAAATATGAAATATAAAGATATGCAAAGTTATTGCACTATAGTGGCCAGCATACAGAGTCATACAATGGCTGGTTATAGTGGTAGCTAAGTAGATAGGCCCAGGTGTAGTGCTGTATCCAGGGTATATGCAATTAGGTGTATGTAAATGAGTCAGGGTTCTTGAATAGCAAAAAGGGCCACAGTGTCCATAGTACTAACCATAGTAGGGCTAGAACTGTGTTGGTGTAGGCAAAACAGATAGCTAACATTAATAGGAGGTGTGTCAGGGCATGTGTAAGCAGATTGGAGCTTAGCAGCACCTGTTTGCGCTCAGCTAAGCACAGCTAAGCGAGGGGGATAGTTGAGGCTGCTAACCTATACTTAGCACCACAGCATGTGTTTTAGCTAGTTAAAGAAAACCTAAGCATGCCCATGTACAAGGGGAGGGTCTAAATTTCTGAGCAATGTTTATACTAGCGCTGCGGGTTTGCGCTGGGTGCTGCAGGGCTTAGCAGTGGAAGAAATTGGATAAAAAATAAATGAAAAGAAATAGCCTGAGCAAGCCAGTCAAGTATAACAGACTGATAAGCCCTGTTCTGCTGACACTGGCTTATTCAAACTCCTCAATGATATAGCTGGCAGGTGGAATGTATCATAGTTAGCCAATCACACAGGCTGTATCTGCAGAACACCACCACTTACTCTGCACCATTGGAGTACACACTTGGGTATTTTAACTGACAAAATGATAGGGGCTGCTGCTGCTCTGCTACATATGTATGCTCTACAGACTGACGTCAGTGATTGATGATGATGCTGACAATAGGCCCAGACTGTGGAGGAGAAGAATGTTCAGGCCCAGGGTAACCTTTCAGGGGCTACATGAGATGGAGATAGTAAATCGCTACAGGGTGGACAGGGACATAGTACAGGAACTCACGGAGCTCTGCCGCCCTCACCTCAGACCCAGAGCCAACAGAGGGGAATCCATCCCAGTGGAAACAATGTTATGTGTAGCTTTAAGAATACTAGCTACAGGTACTTTCCAAAGACCTACTGGGGACATCATGGGGGTCTCACAGGCATCCACATCCAGAATACTCCACCAATTTCTGGATGTCCTGCTAACTCATGCCAGTGAGCACATTTATTTCCCCAGCACCCCTGAGGAGAGGACCAGCAATATGTGTCTCTTCCACTTTGTATCACACTACCCAGATGTACTGGGTGCCATAGATTGAACTCATGTGCACATCAAAGCTCCACCCAGTGAGGAGGGTAGAGTCTATGTCAACTGTAAGGGGTATCACTCTAAGTGCCACGTGGTGTGCAATGCCCAGGGCATTATCATCAATGTGTGTGCTGGCAGCCCTGGAAGTTATCACAACTCCCACATCTGGCACACATCACAGCTGTACCAGGCATTTACCATGGGAGACATCCCGTATGCCCATCTAGTGGGGGATGCTGGCTATGCACTGGAACCATGGATGATGACACCCAGCAGAAATGCACACAAACTAACTGAAGAATGCCATAATGAGGCACATTCACAAACTAGGAACATCGTAGAGTTTGGGCTGCTCAAGTCACAGTTCCACTGCCTTGACATATCTGGTGGAGCCCTGTAGTACTCTCCAGCCACATATGCACACATGTTCATAGTATGTGCCATGCTACACAATATAATCCTGCAGAAACAGCTGCGGCAGTAACATCAGAAGGAAGGGAGACACAGACCCCCACCATTGCCATGGTTCCCACAGGCACAGGGGGATTCAGAGGAGGAATCCCCTGAGCCTGTCCCTGTAGTTAGATGTAGAAATGCCCAGTATGCCCTGGCCTTGGCAAAGAGGCAACGCATAGCACATACACTGCCAACATAGGGACTCAGGGACTGACACCTCACTCTGACTCAAACTCACACAGTAAAAATGATGCCAGCAACATCACACTACCTGTACCTTACCATGTATAGGCTGTGTATCTCATGCATCCGACAGAGTCAGCCCTGAAGTACTGTCCTCTCAACTGCTGCAGGCACAAGGTAAGTCACTCTTCTTAACAACAAATGAATAGAGTAGTATGTATGGTACGGAGAGCTATGTGGGACAACAGGAACTCTCTGCCAAATGCTGCCTGCCCCAGAAGATGCAGTAGGCCTCAGGCCAGCAAACCTCACTGCACTATGTGAGGGATTTACAAACAGCGGGGTAATAGGACATATGCATGAATGTCAATGTTGCACTCTCATACACACCTCTCAGCCTCTTAGAGCAAGAAATCTGTACAAAGTCATAAAGAAATGTGGGGCAAAGGCCCAAAAACAAGAACAATTCTTAAATATTGCTCTTACAAACATAGAAAGTTGATAGAATAACAGGTGTTGCAGTAGCATAAATTCTTTGAAGGGTAAAAAGTCTAAAAATCAAATGTCTGTCATTACTTTCTAACTTCAGTATTTAATGATTTGCCAGTAATTTTCCAGACAGCAGTTTTACCCTTGACACACCTGTGTTCCCATAGAACTGCAGTACAGTTATGTTTCTAAGGTAATAGCAGAAGACCACACATTCCCAGGGCTGTCCCAATCAACTTGCTAACATGTTCCACTTCCACAATATGCAGGGGTCAATATGCTATGTAAGTGTGTGGTTAATAGTGTCAGGAAGTAGACAGTCCTGAGTGGCTAACTGGGCTAAGTACATTGCTGTGGGTGATAGGGTCCATGGTTCGAGACTGGCTGTACCTACTATTTTGCATGTCAGCAACACCTATGGTAGGAGTTCTACAGGCTATCCAGAAGGCAACATTTGCTGCTGCAGGAAAGCTGGACAATGGAAGGACAGGGGCCACAGATATGGACGGTACACAGCTCTGAGTAAAATAGGTGATACCTAATAGAACAACAGGTTGTGACAAGTCACTCAAGCACCAGGATACAAAGGCTGCCAAGTAACTATGTCAGTACTGACAACAAGTCAGTGGGCACCATCCATACCCCACAAATGTCAGTGTTTTTCAGAATGCCCACATGTAGGCCTCATATATCTGTTCTGTTTGTCACACCATTGCATTTGTCTGGAAAATATTCGCAAACCACTACAGGTTGATGTGAAAACATCAATAACAGATGGTTGAGATGCAGACTTCATACCAACTGTCTACATTTGGAAGAGCAATATTAAGATGCTGTCCCCATGTCTGGGCCTGTGTCTAACTATGATATATATCCCTGTCAAGGTGTCTGGTTGTAAGAGTTTGAGAGGTATGGCCAACATGTAGCCTTAGAAAAACAGAGCAACACAAACCGTCTGAGGACCACAGCAGATGTGTGGGGCACAAGGCTGGCCAACCTGCTAAACAGGTACAGTTAGATGTGTGCAGTCTGTAACCCTGTGTGTGATGTTATGACTTCTACCCAAGTCACACCATAACTACAGCTACATAAGAGCAGCAACTGTGGAACAAGGCTGTGACTGGAGCAGAGCAGGACAAAAGGCCACATATAAGGGGAAGGAGGAACCACTGGCCAGACAAACATAGAATGTGCAGACTACAACAATTCATTCAGCAACATGGGTTCTCTGCAGTGTATGGAGTCTGTAGACAAATGTCTGTCAGGGATTCCTCACATAATCTATGCTGATCTACCACTGACAAACGAGGACATCACAGTGCTGTGCAAAATGTATCTCACATATTATGCAAAACACTGCTCAGTCCAATAAGTCTGCACCCACCCTAGATATGACATAGTTAATAAGGATAGCACACAGCCAGGAGATCCTCAGCCAGTATATCATTGAGGTGATGGACTGTTTACAGAGGTTCATCAGCCAATCAGCTGTAGCGCACAAAGTCCTGGACTGGAGTGCAGGTAGGTCTGACCTGGAGTCCCACTCGTATTATTGGTGGTCATACTGGGCATGCTCCTACACTTACTTTCAGCCAATGTCTGAACCCACATCTGACTATAGAACTGGAATGTACATGAATCCCTTCTGCATACAGACAGCTATGTACACTTTAACTGTCTATCCCCCACGACAATCAGACATGTTTACACCCCTCTATCCATATGTGAATCTGTTGAGTGTGATATACATACAGATATATAGCTAACATATACAAATATATAATTTATAGACAGGCAGAAACAGGGGAGGAGAGAGAGAGAGAGAAAGAGAGAAAGACAGAGAGAGAGAAAGAGAGAGACAGACAGAGAGGCAGAGAGCGACCCTGAAAGGCATAGAGTGATGTACTGCAGCAGCCACATGTACACCAATTTTAATCAGTGGCATGTGCAAATACTATGGTGAGGCCCATTGTGTAATAGTAAGTAGGGAGGGGCTGTAATCTCACATCAGTCGCCGTGTGTGTGTGTGTGTGTGTGTGTGTGTGTGTGTGTGTGTGTGTGTGTGTGTGTGTGTGTGTGTGTGTGTCTGTTTCTGTATGCAGTACACGTACAGTAGAATACACACACCCAACAGGCCTATGTCTGTGTAATGGCCACCCATATTTTGGCCCTGTGACTACTGTCCTCCACAACAGTGGTCTCCCTTTCAGCAGCTACTGATGTCATCTACCCCAACAGCACTGACAGGCACTCTCTACATGTGTAAATCCTGTGGTGCATGCAATAAGTGCATAGTGCTATAGTGTAGATAGCTAGATAGTTGTTTAATTCCCAACAATGGCAACTGAGTGAGTCTGTGTGTGTATAAGTATATTCCTTGTGGCTATGTGTATCTCCCACCTCTGTGTGTGCAATGCCAATACATGAGGGCTGTTCCACCCTGTTAACCCTGCACTGCCATACTTTACAGGGCCTGCTGATTTCATTCACCTTAGATGCACCATTGGACACTCTCCAGGCATATAACCTCTGTGGGGCACATGATAAGTACATAGCATATAACTAGATAGGTAGAAGTTTTAATCTCAGTACTGCCTACTGTGTGTTTATTCTACCCTGCTAATGCCCCCCATTGCATTACTTTATAGGAGCTGTTGATATCATCCACATTAGATGCACTGCTTGAGACTCTGCAAGCCATAGCTGTCAACTGTATAGAGTTTTGCAGAATATCCAGATGTTTGCCTCATATATTTGGTCTGTGTCTCATAAAATTGTGGTTTCCTGGCAAATCTTTGGCAAATCATTGAGAGTTGAAGTCAGAAAATAATGACAGATATTTGAGTTTCAGAATTTATACCCTTCACAAATGTAATGCTAATGAGAAACCTGTCACTCTATTATTTACTGTATCTAAGTTTGTAAGAGCAATATGTAAAAAGTGTCCCTGTTTTGGGGCCTGTATGCCCCCATTATTGAAGGCATTGTCCACATTTATTGCTCTAAGAGGTTGAGAGGAATGCCCCAGGCATATAAGCCCCATAGCGCATGCAATGAAAGTCCTGTCTATTGCACTTGATGTGGGTATTGTATGTCCTGCCAACTGTCACGATACTACAAGACATGTCCCACTTTCCACATTTGATAAGGCTGCACTTTGTTGCCTATATATGTGCAATATGTAAACGTGTAGGTCCTTTGAGTAGCTGCTGCCCCCATGACCCACATGTATCTAGGCATGAATGGTAACTGGCACCATCCACATATGTAGGTGCACCTAAGGCTGTGGCAACTGTAAGTAGAGTGCTGTCTGTCATTCACCCACAAATTGATGTTAGCACACTGCAATGGGGTCAAACAGCAGATGTGGAATGTTGCCAAGGTCCTGGCCTCAAGATGAATGAAGAAAACAGTACCATAATACCATATGTCAAGGACATAGCCCCACTATTTCCCACATCAACAGCAACCCCATAAACACACAAACTACATTGACAGACCTGGGTACTCAGGTTGATAACACTGTTGCATTCAGCCATCAAGTAGTGGTAGTGGTCAGTAAAGCCTTTGATGTGGTTGACCACATAGGTAAAGGGAATGTATCGAGACAAAAGTAGGACATTACCCCCGCATAGTCTTCAGTCAGTACAACAATACATTATCATCATGGCTGATCTGGTATGTACCTATGCAGACATCTGCAGCAACTGGAAAGGCTATGTTAACACCCACAAAGGTTATCCATGGCCTTCAACACCTGCTCTATGCAGACAGCCTCGAATCAGTAGTGCCCAGCTTAGTATCGGCCAGTTTGTTCACAGGTGGGCTGTGGCAGGTATAGATGGTAATGTTGTGCTCAGCCCTTCAAGAGCTGCCCCATATAAGTGAGTCTAACTCTATGCTTATTACCAGCATGACAGGCCTGAATCAAATATATGATAGTAAAAAGACCTGCTGGAAAGACAAGTTTGTCTCCCAGAGGCTGCTCTGTCTCAGGAATGCACTTCGTATACATGCCAAACAAAGTACCATGCAGACCCTGATTAAGTTTATTCTAAATGCATGGATGGAAAAACCAAAAATCTGTCCTAGGGTTCCAACCTGTGTCCATCAATGTCAGAGGCAACAGGTGCTTATCTATGATTATGTTTGGGATAAAGTAATGGCTAGGACTGTAAGAGACCCAGGGCCAGTACTCTAGTAATCTTCTATGGACCTATGAACCTGCAATCCTACGCTACTCTCAGGTGACATGTATCAAGAGTAGCATTCTGTGTCAAGGGGTATGCATGCAAGATTAAGTTGTCTGCTCCCATTAACTCTCATACACTGTTCTACGCATATGCACCCAGGTAAACATGCACATATACAGCTGTACCACGGTGAGGAAAAAGTCTCTGCATTGCCACTACGCCATCATGTGCTTCTGTAATGGCAGCAGGTGACCATGACTTAGACACACAGACATCTGGAACAGAAGCAGAATAAAGTCTGCTAGACAACAGTCAGCAGTACTAACAGCAATAAAGCATCATGACACAAAGGTACATACATACACTTCGATGTGTACTCATGACAATTGACAGCAGACAGCACCTTAGAGGTTATAACACTACTGCACTAGAAACTGCCATTGACTGTACTATATTCAACCTGTGCATCACACACATATTAGCATGTCCCCGCATTGATGGTATGGATAACAGGGATGTGGTAGAGGTATCATCACATGCACAGGGTGTGGTGTAGGGTTGGCAAAGGCCTAGGCTGTGCCATACATTTGACATCATGTGTGTGTGTGTTTGGAGGGGTGATGGTCAGCTGGGCCATGGAGAAGAGCTGTATGTGTCTGTTGGTGACCTGCATGTGACAGTGCTGTGTGAGTGTGTGCATGCACACCGTCAAGCAATGTGCTAGCCCTACATGAGGATATGTTGGACAGCCGTGGACCATCCATGGCAGAATGTACAGTTCAGTGTCTCCAGCCATGAACACAGGAACTGATTCTGCCAGGAGTGGCACTACCATACTCAGGGCCAGATGTGGTACTACTTGCTAAAGGTGACCAGTGTCTGCTTGGTCTGTGTCCCTCACGGGACCATTCAATTGGACACCACAAGGCCAGCAGTATATGATCCAGAAGTCACAAAAGAAAAATAAAAATAAAAATACTAGATCTATAGCATATAACTGGCTGAAAACAGCCCTTTATTAGTATGACAGACCGGTTTCGGCAACCAATGCCTTCTTCAGTGTATACACTGGAGAAGGCATTGGTTGCCGAAACCGGTCTGTCATACTAATAAAGGGCTGTTTTCAGCCAGTTATATGCTATAGATCTAGTATTTTTATTTTTATGTTTTCTTTTGTGACTTCTAGATCATATACTGCTGGCCTTGTGGTGTACAATTGAATGGTTCTGGCCATGCATCAACCTACCTGCATAGCATCATGTTTGGTTGTCCCTCACGGGTCCACCCAGGAACACGTGCCCATGACCTGCCAAGTTGTGGTGTGGACAACAGTCTCCCTTCTGTAGTGCTGGTGGTACTGGCACTATGGGAATGTGACTGTGCACAGCCACGTGGGCTCTCAGCTGATGTCGTTGCTGACCTACTTCTACGTGTCTGACCCCCTACTCCCTCCACATGTTCCAGCACTGTCTTTGCACGTTTATGGACTGACTATATCTCACCCCACCATTTATCCACTACTTCAGAGAAATGATGTAAGGTATCACCAATGCCATGAATAGAGTCATGCATGCCAGCCAGTGTTGCATTGATGACCCTGACCATCCATCTAGTGAACTGTTCACAAAGTGCCTGTGCCTCCATGATGGACCAACACAAGTGTTGGGTGACACGTGCTGTGACACATCTGACAGGTGCTGAATGGCAGTAGTCCACCTTTGAGGACCGCTGTCAATCTGCCTGTGTGGGGCCTCACCAGCTCTCTGGCTATGGCTAATGTCTACAGTCACAGATGCCGTAGTCACCACACTCCCCTGCTTGATGCCACCACCCTCTGACTGCCCAATATCTTTGGCTGCTGTGGACTGGGTATGTGTGGGCATATTGTCTGTGTGCAGGGACATTAGAGGTGGAAGTGGGATGTCAACCAGTGGGACACATTCAGTCCCCACAATGACCACCATCATCATTATAGTCTGATAACATACTGACATCAGGTTGTAAGGGGGACACACTCCAAACCCATGATCACATGTGAGGGGTAAACAATCTGACTACATTAATTCCTGCACTACAATGTCTGCTGATCCCTCCCCAAACACACACACACACACACACACACACACACACACACACACACACACACACACACACACACACACACACACACACACACACACACACACACACACACACACACACACACATACAGGTGAGATGCCACAAAGGCATTATACACACCGCATCTTCTGACTGATGCCATGCACAATATACAATCAGACCACAACAAACACACTCTGTATAGACCCTTAACAACATGCAGTGCAGCTATGTTCAGTTCATTTTGCTAGTACTATACACCTGTAAGATATGTGACAGAGATGGCCTGCACCTGTCGTCCTTGGGATTCCAGATACTGGCTAAGTCTCTTGCCACCCCTATAGTGCCTTTTTTAGGCAAGATTCAAATGACAAATTCACCACCCTAACAGGTACAAGCAAGCAAAATCTGAGGGTAATGCTACTCAATGTTAGAAGTCTAAACCTCAAAATGCACACACTTGAGGCAATCCTTAAAATAGAGAACATCGACATGTGTGCAGTGACAGAGACCTGGTTCAAGGCTCCAGAGAGCACCCCTGCATTACCAGGCTATAATTCATACCACACCTTTTGGCCACCTAACTTGGACCAAAGCACTAAAGGCAGAGGTGTGTCCATATTCTTTAAGGATATCCACACCTCCAAGCTAGTTGCTCAGCATAATGCATCTGAGATTATCCAAGTGCAACTAACTCTGGGTAAGACCGCAATGCAAATTGTAGCTTGCTACAGATCTCCCACCATGCCCCAGGATTCCCATTCATCATTACTTGATACACTGAAAAATATTAGGGTACAACCTAACACCCTAATAATGGGCGAATTCAATTACCCCACCATTAACTGGGAAAACTACTCATGTACCAATTATTGTGCTCAACATTTTCTGGAATTCATAAATTACAATGTCTTGGATCAACTTATCCACACTCCCACAAGGGGCAGCAATATCCTAGACCTGGTCATTACCAACATGGGCAACCGGTGTTCCACACCAGAGGTCAATTCCTTGTTGGTCAGATTCGACCACAAGCAAATCACCCTAGACATCCACATCCCGGCCCCACCCCCATTAGGGAAACCACTGTAACAAATTTCTCCAAAGCCAACTTCATGCTTCTTAAGACAGAAGTGCAAACTTCACGACACCCATGCTGATGGACAATAGAGATACGACTATTGAATCCTATACAATTGCACTTTATAAGCACTTACATGAGTGCATGGATCGTGCAATCCGTAACAGAACCAAGATGCTATCATCCAAAAAAAGGAAGCCAATCTGGTGGTCCCCTGCTATAAACAAACTCTACAACAGAAGAAAGAAACTGTTGCAAAAAAAGAGTAAAATCCCATGATTGGAGGAACTCCATGGTCAGCCTCAGTATAAGCTGAGATCCCTCATAAAATCTTCCAAAGCTAGTTATGAAAACAAAATTGCCACTGATTCTAAAGACAACCACAAAGAATTCTATAGCTATGTCAAGAATCTTAATGGCAACACTCAGATCTGCTCTGAGTTACAGCACAATGGCACTAAATATACAGAACGAACTGATATTGCCAACATCCTGGCAGATAGGTTCAGTGCTAACTTTACCCCTCTCTCATCCCCTAAAGTGCCCATCTCTATACCAGAAGAATGCAAAGTACCTGTAATCACGGCTGCACAGGTAAAAAACACATTCTCCAAAGCCAAGAACACAGCATTTATGGGACCTGACAACATCCCAGGCAGCATTCTACATGAACTACAGAACAAACTGACACCCCACCTAAGTACCTTGTTCAGTCAAAGCCTCACCTCAGGCTTTGTGCCCACTGAATGGCGCACAGTAACAGTTTTCCCACTCCACGTTTTCCCACTCCACAAAGGGGGAGCCATCACGGACCCCAGGAACTACTGCCCCATTAACCTGATGAGCCTGGTCTGGTCTGCAAGGCTATGGAGCGTATCATCATGGAACTTATAAACAATTATATTGGTAATCTCCAAACTCTGGACCCTACCCAGTTCGGGTTTGTAAAAGGCAGATCATATCCCCTAAACCTGATAGACTTCTTTGAAGCGGTCACCAAAGCTGTAGATGAGGGTAAGGTGGTACACACAGCCTATCTAGATCTCACCAAGGCTTTCAACACCATCCTCCACTCTGGAGGTATAGACAAACTCACTAAACTAGGTATAAATCCCTATGTCACAAGATGGGCTGCCAACTGGCTCACTGACTGAACCCACACTGTGAAAGTAGCAGACTCTAAATCTAACTTCAGACCAGTGACAAGTGGAGTACCACAGGGTTCAGTCGTACATCCTCTCCTGTTTGCTATCTACTTATCTGAAGTACAGTCTAACACAGAAGATCTTTGGCTAACAAAGTTCATAAATGACTGCAAACTAGGAGCCATAATCAAATCTCCTAACGATGTGGACATCCTACAAAAGGGCCTCACTGAGACAGATGCCTGGTGTCAAAGCCATGGCCTCAAGCTCATTGCCAAAAAGTGCATTGTCATCCCTTTTGGTAAAAACTCTGTACCCATGAACAACCACATAGGCGGTAGACTACTTAACACTGAAAGTGCGATAAGAGGCCTTGGGACACAGGTGGACAGTAGTCTCTCCTTTGATAATCACATCACCACAGTAGTCAGGAAATCCTTCTACTTGGCACACCTCATCACAAAAGGTTTCTCACCCAGGAAAAAAGAGGTCATTGTTCCCCTCTACTCATCACTCATTAGACCCATTAGAGAGTACAATGCCCCTTTTGGTATGTACCTCACAAGACATCTGCAACAACTGGAAAGGCCACAGAAATACCACACAAAGAGGATTACCAGCCTCAAACAGATGCCCTACGCAGACTGTCTCAAAAAACTCCAGCTTTACTCTGTCACATATCGCCTACTCAGAGGCGATCTCTGCCTAACATACTATGTCAAACCCAGAGCTGTTGGACATGCTCCACGTAAGGAAATCCCAATCCCTCTGATCTGCACACTCTAGGCACCTAAACCTTGTCATCACAATAAACAGAACATGCTGGAGGGGTAGATTCCGATCTCAGAGACTTCCCATACTGTGGAACAAACTATCTATCTGTATCAAACAAAGCTCCTCATTAGCACTCTTCAAGAAATATCTTGATGATTGGACGGGAGATAGAAAATTCACCCCAGGGATAATTTCTGTGGCTCTGCTTGACAGGGGCACAGGAAAATAATTTTCTTGGCTGGCAAAAGCCAGGGTACCATTTGGCTTGGCTTATATAGGCCCTAGGGCCAATAGCCTAGGACCTACCTATGAACCTATGAACCTATGATGGACCTTCACCTAAAACACAGTGCACCCATTTACACGCTAGTAATGCACCCCTGTATAGCAGACTGGCTACTCCTTTACAAAAATACATGCTAATATGTTACAGCTACTGCAAATATGCGACTGAGCTTACCGATGTGATGCACTGCAGTGAAGCCCACCACAAGTGAACATGCATGTATTGCAATATGGCTAAGCTTAACAGTAGTGTCCATGATAAACTGGCAGCCCTTAACATGCCTAGGGTATAGATGAGCCATGACAAGACAGTTCCACACTCACTGGCTACAGGATGATGGTCTCCAGCCACACCAGAGGTACCTATGTATTTGTGGGGGTGAGGTTTTTCATCAGACACACATGTGGCATTGGTACAGGAAAATATGTGCATTTATCAACATGTACAGTACAAACTGTGATACTACCCAAATTGCTGACATTCACAATATGTGTGCACATGTGTGGATTACAAAACTCCACTCACTAATGCATATTGACCTTCCATATGTGTACAGGTATGCAGAGGCTGCCATTATGAATGGTACAGTATCAACGTGATAACCACTGGCTGCTTACCTGGTACCTCCTCGGCTGTGCAATCTGTGCCACCCACCTCCATGGCATATGTTGTGATAGTTTTTTGAGAGCTGGTGGCTGAGCCCAGGTTTGCCAGGAACTCCTCTGTGGCTGAGAGTGGGGGTTGTGTAGCAGCCCTTTCCTGGTACCAGCATGGTCCCTGGCCACAAGTGTGGCCTTTTGCCATGCATGATGTATTTTAGCTGTAGCACTGTATCGAAACTGTTCATCGCTTCTGTCCTGGTGGCCCACATCATTCCCTGTTGCTAAGAGGTCTTCCCAAAGAACAGTGCATTCTTGATGGTTCTGGCGAGTCCTTGTCAACAGCACCTGGTGATGGATTCTCAGGCCATCAATAATGGCAGTGGTTTCAGCTTCTGAGAAAGGTGGATTGTGATGTATATACATCCCACCTGACAGAAATGAAGAGGGGAACACATCACAGAACTGCATACATTGCTCAACACAATGTACACACCTTGCACATCCACAATTGCCACCACTATCCAACGTGAACTCCCATATCATACCCTGCCATCTATCACCACAGTATGTATGTGGTTATCAGCAACATAGTGACAATAAGTCATACATTGCCCCCTGATCCTGATGCTTCATGCTACTTTCTGCATGTGCTATGAGGTGTTCAAATGCATTTACCTGTTGCACCTACTACTGCTTTTTCATAGCCTGTCTACATGGTATGCTGTGGTGTCAGCCTACTACTGTTGTAGTAAGCACCTGGGCTGTAGACCCACCCCTCAGGTCTCCCTGCCCTACGTCCCTCAGATTCTGGACTATATGGCTGGAAAATGTCCTACAGTTTCCCCTGCTAGTGTGGTTGATGTGGGTGTCCTGGCACAATGTTACACCTGCCTCATGTAAATGGATGGACAACCATCTACAAACTCCATAAAAAAAACGCTGTGTGAGAGATGCAATGACAGTAGGAACCTGCAGTCTGTCCTCCTTCCCTGTCAAAGCTGCACATCTGTCTCCAAACAGGTTGTTAACACAATCATTACACCTCACACACCACTCACATGCATGCAGTGGACCTCAGCATTCACACCCACAAACTAAGGAGACCACTGAGGCAAAGCCACACTTGAACACCACAGCCATACACACCACATACCACACATGGCCACACACCTGTGTCCCAAAAAATGCAGGCATCAGCACATCAAACATGTTACACATATGAGACTCCATTGTGAGACACAGTGATGTGCCTCTCACCTGGCTGTATATGGTCGCAGTTACCTGTGTAACAGGTGACAGACTCCACCATATCATATATGCACTGGTGTCTCTCACCAACAGGTACTGTCATGAATTTGTCACAGTCCATGTTAGCATACCTGACCTCAGATGTACATCCCTGGACTATATGCAATGAGATATGAGTGACCACACTGATTATGTGTCTTAGGCAGGTATGTCCCTAGCCTTATACAGCAGTCTGCTGTCACTCAGACTGATGCTGCAATACATTATGGACATGATTGACATTAACATGTGACCTTTTATCCTGTGATATTCCAGGGGGTGCCAATACAGACCACAATGCTCTGCAACAGATGATCTCCATCTGTCTCAACTGGCCTTCAGGTGTCTAACAATGGTTTTTGCCACCTCCAGCATGCCTTTATTAGGAAAAGTGGTGAGATATCACTACCAACATGCAACTGTCAGTGCAGCACACATTGAAGGCCATGCTGCTAAACCCTAGGTGTCTACACATGACTCTACCCTCAATGCAAGCATTCTTCACCCTGGGAAATGCTGACATCTGTGCAGTCACACACACATGGTTCAAAGCTGCAGAGAGCACCCCAGCCTTAACTGGTCTATCATCCTATCTTTCATACCCAAAAGTGTGGGCGGAAATGGCATGAGACATGCGATTGTAGTATATATGAGGCACATACACACCTCCACACTGTATAGGCAGTAAGGTGCACAGGGGAAACCATAGGGGCAGTTCACCATTGCCAACACACCTATTCAAATCATAGTTAGCTACCGGCCACCACATGTGACCAGGAGGCCCATCCTGCCTATATGGACCTCAACAACTGAATTCTGATTTGGGTCTGTACCCTTAATGTGGGTCATTTGAATGAACCAAACATACAATGGAAGATGTACCCATGCTATCACACACATGGCCAGAGAGCCATCAACAGTGGACATACAAACACCTCAGTGCAGCTAGGGGCTACCCCCACATGAGGTGAAGGCGTGTTGCAGTTGATATTATACAACACGGGTTACCACTGTAGCATCCCTACAGTGTCATCCTCTGTGGCAAAGCAACCATCATGTAGTCACATTTGCAGTCAACATCTTCTGCAATACCCATCTAGCTAGGGTCACACACACATACACCTCCAACATGGAATACAGACTCCTGGGAGTGGTATACACAGTTTCATGGCCCCAAACCCCTCTGTAGGGACTGCCACTAAGATCCACACATACACATATGTGCTAGATGTGCATTTGTATAGACACATGCAGTCAGGTATACCCGAAAGGACTACATCATTCTCTGCAAGGATATGTACACCTGTCTGGAGGACATCTGCAATACATAAGTCTCTATAACAGGGATGATATACCTCAGTCTGAGACAAACTAGCGGCAGGTGTCCATTTACAATCAATGTCTTGTTAGTGCAAGCAAGCGAATGGGATCACTCCTGGGAACCTGCACAGCAAACCCAGTGCCCACATTGTCGACATCCACTACAGACAGTCATCTACCGTTCTGCACATATGTCTGCAACATCACAGGAAGCACCTGTATTTGCTCACTTGTGGCAGTTAGGGACACCGGCTATACCAGTACTGTAGTTATAGTATACTTGAAGCCTGGCAGAGTCAGTGTAGGCCTCACCCCGTGCCCTCCCCCCCATCAGTGCATCAGGATGTCTACAGTACCTACCCCTTCTCCTATATGTATGGAACCGGTCACTACTGCCATGTGAAAGTCATGGTATGCTTCCACCATAGGAGCCTGTCACATGACAGGATGCATCCTCCATGACCCCAAGCATAACCTTGCAACAACATAAGCTACTGTATTTAAAGAAGGCCTGACTACCGCCTTTGTCCCAGCCGTGTGAAGGACAACCACTGTCACCCCTTTACACTAAGGTGGTGCGTCCACCAATCTATCACATTATACACCCATCAGCCTAACTCGGCTGTTCTGCAAAGCAATAGCACAGTTTATAGTGCAGCTCATTAACAAGGACATTGATAACCTCTACACACTCCATCACACACAGTTAGGCTTTATCAAGGAAGGGATCATGTCTCTTACACTTGGTTGACCACTTTGAAACAATCACCAAAGCCATGGATGGGGAGGGGAGGGTGATAGTTCACACTGCCTACCTTGACCTGCAGAAAGTCTTTGACAGTATAACCCACATGGCCATAATAGATATATGCTCCCAAGTATGCATCACACCATATGTTACCATAGGGGTAGCACAGTGGTGTGCTGACATGACACAAGTAAAACATATAGGGAAATCCATACCAAATGGTTGACCCATAACTAGTGGCATAACCTGTTGTACTGTGTTTGGATATCTATTATGTGTGATGTGCACATTTGTGGTGCAGGGCACAGCCATTGGCCTATGGCTGACCATGTCTGCAGACTGCATGCTGTGTGTTGTCACCGGATTCCATAGTGATGTGGACATCTGCCTGGGGGGGTCTCATGCAGATACATGACTGGTGCCAGGAACATGGCTTCAGGCCTCATACCAGGACATGTAGTGTCAACCTCTTTGGAGAGACTGACATCCCCACATATTATGGCAGTATAAACAACATACTAGGCATGCAATCAGTCATGCATGATCTGTGCACACAGGTTAATGACAACATGACATTTCACCAGCATGTTGCTTTTGTTCTATGGTAAACCTTCTACATGGCCTACCTCATACCTACAGTTATGTCATCCTGGGACATGGGGTCCTAATATCCCTGCATTCCCCACAATAAGACCCATTATTGTGTAAAATGATTCTGTTTATCATTCACCTTACACAGCACATGTAGCAGCTGGGGACATCACAGAGGTTTCCCACCAGGGAGTTCCAGGACCTCAAACATCTACCATCGACAGATAGGCTATAGGCTCAACCCTTTACCTGGGTTCATACATACTCCTCAGAGGTGACTTCTGTCCGCCATGCAAGGCAATCACAGACTCCGTATTGTTTGGACTGCTGCACAAATGCAACTCAAGCTCTACTCTATTAACACACACACACACACACACACACACACACACACACACACACACACACACTCAACCTGGTGGTGTGTGACCTCAAGTGTTCTTCTTGGTGGCACAGATGTGTGTCCCACACACTCACCCTGCTGTGGAATGGTCACCCTGTCCGCATCAGGCAGGATAGCCATTTACACCTTTGCAGGCACAACCTGGATAACTGGATGGTTAACTGCACATCCACCTTTGGGATACCACCTGTGTCCCTGTTGGACTGGGGCATCAGGTGCTGCCTTGCATACACATGGGCTCACATCTGGGTTAGGCTTATGGGGGTTCAGATCCCATAGCCTACTAACCTCATATGGTCCTAGGTATAGCATTCATGGCCTGTGTTCTGTGACAGACTATGTTGTTATGTGTCCACACCCATCACTGCCATCAACTGTGGTGTGTCCCCTATGGGCAACGTCACAGTACCATGTCATACAGCCAAAATCCAACAAATACTTGAGTGGTATTAAAATGCATGTGGACATTCCAGCAACATCTCTGCTACACAGTAACAGAGCAGTGCACATGTGGTGTAGGGTTTCCTCCGTGTAGGTGTCTGGCATCTGCAGTACCCAGATGTTTGCAGAATGTGTACATGTGACTGCTATATGTGGACCCCATGCCAGACAAATGTGGATGTCTGGAAATCAGTTGGACAATATATATTGGGTGTCCACAGAGTGTGGGGAATGTGTCTTGTGACATGCCAGACCCCTCAGAACACAGTAATGGTACATTAATATCTGGTACTGTATTCATTTCCTGACATTGTGTGGTCAATATGTACACACTGTTGATGAGGAGGAGCCTGTCTCCCCCCACTACTACTGCCTATAACCTCCTGTTCTGTTGCAAGGGGTAGCCAGGTATGCTAGCCATGACTGTCAGACAATGAAATACAGGCGTAGAGTATACAGTGAGCTAGCCAGAGTATGTCAGCAACAGTCAGAGACACCTGGACAATCTTTGAACTAAACCTGTATGACATTCACAGACCGAGAGGGGCTCATGACACTACATGATGTGATATGGCAGCTGTATCCACCAGTAGTTACTGTCACTATTGTACAACAGACTCTCCATTAGCATTTCTATGTGGGCTGACCATTGCTAGAGTGACTCAGGGGCCAGAGCTGTGATCTATGTCTCTGCAGACAGAGCCAAAAGGCAATACTGTAGGTGTTGAACAGCAGACTAACAACAACATCATGTCATTCCAAGATATGTTGTTGAGATCTACTATTGATGTTCCTATTTCCCATGACTGCATCCCCAATATGCATTCCATTAGATGGTTAACTCTATGACATACCTGGTATACTAAGCATGTAATGGTAAAAGTTTTAGTCAGGTTCAAGCGAGGCAGAAAAGTTCACCAAAAAAGTCACTTGTATAAGGTTGCCGTCTGTTCAGACCCAAAAAAGCCGTCTATTTAGACCCAAGAAAATTCTGGATACAAAAGTCTATTCAGACCCCATGAATAAAATAAAATAAGCATATATTGGGTGTATATATATTGGCTTTCATGTGTATATGGAGTTTATGGTTTGAAAAAGCTTTACAGCGAAAGCGCTCACCTTGGTTCGTTCCAATAAAGTATTCATTAAATAATAAGTTCTATAAGAAGATTATTGAAGCAATATGTCAGTGAGGGAGCAGTGTCAGGTCTTGCTTCACAGCATGGTCAGGGTGGGAGTACCCATAACAGTCCAGGTGAGGCATGCACCTCTGGTACATATGTTAAGTAGTAGTACCATCCAGAGAGTGGTAGGGGACATTTAGGACACATATTCATATTTATGACAATTGTCTCACCCTCCAACCCTTTGACATGATACTGTGGATGGCAGTGATAGCAGTAATCAGTTCTGCAGGACATTTCAGGACTCAGTTATTTCTTTGTTGTATTGGCAAGCATGTAGTTGTTGTGCAATAGACTGGACTGTGGGCCTGAACTGTGGGTGCCCAGATGTCAGACATGCTAGGAATGTAACAGCTAGAGCTACAGAGTCAATATTATGGGAGGTTTAGTTGCAAGACATATGTGCATACATACAGTGTGTTACACAGGATTGGCATGAACATGTGTGTTTGGATGGCTATGACGTGTGACATTGACCTGTCTGTCATGTAAAATCAATCTACACTGCCTTGCCTGTACTTTTGCACACATAATACCTTTGATGACAAGCATGCCATAAATAGGTGACACAACTGTTGACATTCTGCAACAGTCTGTGCACTTGTCAGCTCTACCTGATATTGTAGGCCTCCCATCAATCCATCAACACGTCTTTGGCTGTGTACTGGATCGGTGTCTGCATCACAGGCCAAAATACGCTGTAATTTATCACATTATATGGAGAAGTAGTCTCACTGGTAATCAGGATATCTTTGTTTGGAAAGAATTACTAACTGTAATATCAATAAATGAATTTGATTTACAAAAAAAATTTCAAATAGATAAAAACAATTTGCCATGGCACATTTTATGTATTAGTATGCAATATAACATAACTAAGCCCACTAAAACTTGTATAATTTAGTCATTTAGGAAAATTATTAATGCAAATATAGACTTAAAAATTTGGTTTGATCTTTTAACACCATTAATAGTTACAAAGAGCTACCCAAATAAAATATACAGAGAGAATTAATTCTTGTGAACAGAAAGGATTTGTTTGTTGGTTTCAATGTATCAAATAACTAAACGTTCTGGATATGTAAACAATAGAAACAACATACAAAATTCCACAACAAGATTGGCTAACCATGCAAAGCATTCTGAGATATTCACAAGATTTATGCAGAATAATTAGTAATTCTTCATTTAAAGAAATACCTAATCTTAAGAAATACAGATGTGAAATCATATATAATAATTATGACACGGGAAATAGTATTTTGAAATTTTACAAAATATTGATAAATTATAAAACAACACCCAAATCCTCATATTGGAATTATATAACAAAAGGACACTCATTACAGCTAACTGAAGAAATTAAATCAAATATTTTATTATCAATAAAACATACATCCTTTATACAATACAGGAAAGTTTTTAATTTGAAATGCTTGCACAGAGCATTTTTAACTCCAGATAGAATTATTAAAATTAATTCTTTCACAAAGGGGATATGTTGGAGGTGTGAGCAAATACACAATGCAGACTGGAATCACATTTTTTTCGACTGTGTTAAAATTAAGCCATTTTGGAATGGTATTAAAAACTTTTTACAAGCTTTATTTAATGAATCGTTTAACTTATCTAAAGGTCTAGTATTATTAAATGTGTATAAAGTTCCTCATTTGAATGAGTCAAATATGTATCTGGTATGGACAATACTTGCAATCTCATGGAAGTGTATAACAAGAAGATGGAAAACAAACACAATACCGACTTTGGAAGACTTCTACAGCCTACTGAAGACCACAGCATTGTTGGAAATTAAAATTAAAGAATTAAGAATTCATCCTAAGCCATTTATTAACAATCCATGGAAAAAAAGTCTTATCATTGATTGACACTTTACAATAACTGAACAGATACACTCTGATAACTGGATTGTTATACCTATAAAGTAATTGTATATATTGAGCTCTGTTATAATGTCAGGCTGATGTAAATAGTGTACATAGTTATTTAAGATGTTATATACAAATACTATATAATTTATTCAACTGTATTTGAAAAATAAAAAAATAAAAAATTTGAGAAGGATATCTTTCTAAAAACACCAGAAACTCAGCAAAGGTCTTATGGCCTAGTGATGTATTGCATTGATCTGTAGTTCAGAGGGTCCTAAGTTCAATATTTGGCAGGCGGTGTATTTTTTGCTAATGTTACATCACTGTACTGCATGATATATTTACAAAAACACCAGAAACTTGCCAGAGCTGAGTTTGCCTAGTGGTGCATTGTACTGAACTGTAGTTCAGATGATCTTGAGTTCAATAGTTGGTGGGAATGTATTTTTTTCCTAATGTTACATCACTGTACTGCATGATATATTTACAAAAACACCACTAACTCCCTCAAGCTGAATTAGCCTAGTGGGCTTATACACTATATTATAGTTCAGAGGGTCCTGGTTTCGAGACTTGGCAAGGCTGGTCATTTTATTGATGTGCAGAACAATGTCAGAATCAGATAAGGTAATTAAAGCAGTTTTAAGTGGATTTGCTTGAAGCGCTGCAATGCTAAGTGGTGCTTATCCCCACTTAAACCCGCACTATTTCCAAAAAAAAAAAAAAGGAAAAAAAGAGGTGATAGGAAAGTGGTGAAATGGTTTCAAGCAGGGGTAAAAACAATATGAAAGGCAGCTAGGGATGTGCAAGACGGGTGTAGGAAAGACCATAGATCTTCATTTCTTGGTCAGTAACAGCTGTGCATGATGTGGGCAATTTGGAATTCGGAGCCTCACACCCCAAAGGGAGGGGTGTGCATGACATAACTTTGTTGATTAATTGATGGGATGATTGATTCATGGCAGTGTATGTGGGGGGGGGGGGATGGAGTGGTATGTATGGGATGAAATTTTTTTTTGGGACAGATGCTAATTTTTTTTCTTAAGGTGAGAATGGGATGTTGGTGAAGGGATGTAGGTAGGTTTGGGGAGGTAAGTTGGGTAGGAGAGGTTACTTTTGCAGACAGACAAGACAGCAGACAAGGATGGTGTATCACACATGAGAGGGTAAACACCTTGGACAGGGAGGGTGGTTGGGAATCAGAGGACCAAGTGCCCCCAGATGGCAACAGTAGGACTGAGATCCTCACTCATGGGCAGTCACCACTGCTCATCCACAACCCCAAAGGTGTCTGTGCTGGGGGCTGGGCACTGAGGCCAGCCTGCCCCTCGAGGTGTGCCAGTCTGCCCTCAATCCGGTGCATTCTGTCATTCAAATAATGTTGGATGACCCTGCACACCATACCTGCAATCTGAGTCCAGGTGACAGCTTCCTCTCCATGCCCACACAGAGAGGGGGGGGGGCAGTCACTTCCCCTGAGGCAATTCCATGCATGGGTAGTCCAGAACTAGCAGAAGGACCAGCTCATGTTGGGTCTCAGATATGCTGGGACTCAGTGCCACAGCCAGATGAGGTGGGATAGGCAGATTTGCTGGAACTGACCTACCTAATCATGCTATGGTGTTGAGGTTTGTCCAGGTGTATAGGTTAGTCATTAACAGAACATTTAAACATTAGTTGTAACAGCATGCATGAGTGTTCCAGTTAACCCAGAACAATAATATTGCATAGCATACAGAACACAGGCATAATTGGAATAACAGTCAGTACTGTAACAGCATGCCAGTAACAGTTATGGCAAAAGGCCAACAACAGTGGAATTTCAACAAGGTATGTTACTATGCAACAATTGTAATATATAACCAATAATACAACACAAGGCCGAACATTAGTTTTTTGAAAACAACATATGTGGAAATGAAACCATACCCGTAGTATAAGAATAAATATTTGTGATGCAGATAAGAGGTGGGGGGAGAGAAAGGCATTCCATTACCAACTGTATAGGCTATATTTTCACAACAGTACTGCTCAATGCTCTACAGGTCTGCCCTTACTGTACACCTACATATGCCCTATAGCTTCTGTAGCACATACATACCTCTCAAGCTGTCCACATGGGATGGTATGGGCCAAGCTGTAAGAACTATAGGTACATAAATACAGGGGACTATTACATGTCAGGGGAACATATATGACTAACAAGGTGTACCCTGCACAGATGCTGTGTGAGGGTGCTACTGGCATACTTCAACTGGATTTATATCTGTGTCCAAAGTTATTGGCAACTGTGATCACTAGCTGTGACAGCATGACACTTGAGAGACATGCATCATGCACAGTGCAGGGAGTATATACCTATCCTGCTGTCATTCAAAGGCATGTGATTAAGACTATCAGTACACATTCACACATGCACCAGACATACAGCCGTACCAACAGTAGAAGATTTTAGTTGTCTTATTCAGTTGGAATAATAGTGTCCTTCATGATTTTTTATTTAATGGAACCTTATCACCTGGATAAACAATGCTGTTTACACACTAGTACATCTGGACACAGACATTAGTATACCCTTCATACAGCTAATATAGACATTTATTTACCTGTAAGTCATGTGTGGAGAATATCTGTTAACAATACATGACTATTTTTATAAATACTCAGTACTACTTCTCTCTTACTATAAATAAATCTTACTACCGGCCCTGGATTCAAACCCTGGTCTGTGTGTGGAAGAAATAGCAATATATGCATTGCTTATCACACTGTGCTACTGGGTCACTGCTGCATGTTGGTCAATTGATATGCACCTACAGCTCACCTGATGTAAAAGTCTGACTTGGTAATATAGGTCGAGTGTCACAGAAGACTGCAGTGACAGTTGAACATACATGCATTAGATTCAGGCATGACAGAGATAGTAGCTGAAGTGTGTATTAATACTTGGGATGCAGGTGTACACAATTAACCCCTACTGGATGGGAATATGTGCGATCCGTACAGACCATATCAGGGTGCTAGGATGCCTACCTGACCCATATATATTTTCAGATGGTATATTTGCAGTCTACCACTACTACTGCCTCATATTTGAATGCATCAGTGTACCTACGTTCAGGAATATGCATAGCTGAAATGTAAAGGTTACCATGAGACAATCCTGAGGGAAACACACTATAATACCTTATACATTATTATTCAAGGTTCAAATGTTAGTGCAGAACATATATCAAATTGCATTCTATCTTGTAGTATAGCTCCACCTCTACACTGCAGCATAACAGTTCTTTATCAGCCAAACTTCAGTCACTTCATGGTGCTATACCTATATTTGCTTTGTGGCACCTGTAAAATTGGATTTCTTCAACAACAGACCAGAATACACACAACAATTGGCAGAAAAAATCTTTATATAGAGTGACATGACACAGTCATTGGTATACATTTGACAATCTTTATTGTTCTCCACTTTAAATAATGCATGCAATGAAGGTGTGCTGTTATTACACAGCCTATGCAATACTAACTTTATTTCCTTCAGAATTCTGACTGCAGTTGAACCTTATTTCCTGTAGATTATGAATGAATGTCATTTATTCCCTTCATATTTAGAATGCCACTATACTTTATTACCAGACTGTTAGTATTAATAGCATATACATGCCATTCCTACACATTAATAAAATTATTGCAGTACACTCAGAACAAAATATAACTACTGGCAGTTACTACTGTACTCTTTCTTATTTATATTACTATATATTACAAGACATATCTGTACTTACCACACTCTCAGTGCATCCTCACTAGGCGCCCTGTGTGGGCCTCCAAGTTTCAAGCCCTCTCCACTGCAGCTGTGGGAAGGGAAACACACCATTATACATACCTGTCTATCAGATATTCATGCTAGAATTTGGTAAAGTAATGGTTCATATACTTACAAATGTCTGGGGCATTGCAGTCCTTAATATCTTGGATCCATTGGGCCAAGAGTTCCTCCTTCCTCTGCTTCAGGTTATCATAATGATGACGTACCTGCTCACCAGTGCAGGGGATTCCAGTAGCATTGTTGAAGTCACATGCCAGATGGACGCAGGCTTCAGACTTGTACTCAGAGCCCTGCTACTTTCCCTGTAGCAGTCTGTCACCATGGTCATTGTCAAGGAGCCCAACCATGACCCTGGACTCCAACATGCTCCAGTGCTGTGCCCAGAAGCACACTCCCTCTCTGACTCCAGCCATAGCTCCTGCAGTGATTAAACTCCAGACAGTTCTGGCTGTATTCCCACCTGTTCAGCTTAAATAAGGCTGTTTTCCTGCCCTTTGCCACCATTGGACCATTTTTAAAAATTCTAAGCAAATCTTAGCACCGCGCAAACCTACTAAGCTTAGTTGAGCAGTGCTTAAACCGGCAATGTTTAGCAATGCTTAGCAGTGCACAATCCCACTTAGCTGAGCTGAGGACTGCTTAAATATGGATGCTTAGCAGTGCATAAACCAGCTAAGTGGAGCTGCGCATTGCTAAGTACTAGTAAAACAGGTCCTGTTTGAGCATTGCTTAACTTGACTTAGCAGAACTTAGCTACTGGCAAACTAGAGCTTTTACAAAACATAACTAAAATATTCAAAATATTTGTCCATTAATGATAACTTATTGTTATGTGTGTATATTTTACTTTATATCCACCTAAACATATGCATTTCACTACGTTATCTGGTAGGGTGACTTTAATGTATTGGACACTTGTGTGTAACTGGGGCTTTTATACTTGGGTCTCCACTGAAAATGGGCTTCTGGTCAAGCTGGACTAACCCAGTTAACAAATTTTAATGTATACATAAAAAAGACATTTACAACACTTCCGTATTACATTTAAAAAGCTGAGTGGCTGGTATTCAAACTGTGCAGCTACTGTACATGAGGTTGTCACTCTAACCATTCAGCTGCTGAGGATACATTAATCTGAGTTACACTTTTCTATAAAGCTCTCAGTTATTTTTAAGCACTGCTAAGCACCACTCCTCAGTGCGCAAACCCATTAAGCTATGCTTAAACTTGACCTTTTGTATAAAAATTAAAAGCATCTGGTTTCTATTTTTAGATGTCTGGCATGCGTTTATTACTAAGTGCCACACCGCACTGAGCAAACACACACAAAAAAATTTTTTTTTAAACAGGACACTACTTTTTCACATTTAATTTCACTGCCATATGGCACTCTGACAGTACAGGGGGTGTGTTACAGACACTGTAACACACCCCCTACATATGCATTTTAGAAATGGCAGAGGAATCACTGCATTTAATATTTTAGTGCCGTACAGCAGTTTGATAATGCAGGGGGCGTGTTACGGATACTATAACACAACCCCTACATATCTATTTTAATACTGGCCAGGATACACTTCACATTTTAAATTTTAGCACCGTACAGCACTACGACAGTGTGGGGGATGTGTTAAACATCTCTAAGCATTGTAGTACACCTCAACACTGATTCAGTAACTATGTACATGGCTCTCCCTCAGTAGCATGCCTTCATTAATATGTAAGGTGCACTGCCAAGGGGGAGCTGCAGACACGGCCATGGTACACTCTGTGTAGGGCTTGCAATATTCATACATGGAGTTTGTTAAACCTGGGGGTATGTGTTTCTCTGTGATACTGCTGCTGTGTGAATGCACTTACTCCACAAGCTAGTACAGCATGCAAATTACAGTGACTGCATGACTAAACTCATATTATGCATGTTTAACCAGTGCTGTCATTATAAAGCAGAAGTTTGAGCACATGCACACTCAGCAGCAGGCCATACTCTTGAGACCTTAAGAACCTCTTTTTCTACATTCCATAATGACAGTTAACAGCTGAAGACAGTATTGCTTTGCACCTTCAATGCTTCTTCACATCAGGCAGTTTGGCCATAGTTACCCTCACCATTTAACTACTACACCCACCTGAATGTGCTTCTTGCTGCAGCAATAGCTTACAAATGATTCCATTACAATCAAAACTCATACTCCTTGGACATTTTCACAAACAAGACATTCTGAAATCAGACCAGGAAAGGTAAAACTTAGGGAAAGTACTCTCATCAACCTGTATGAGCACTTGGTGAGTGTATTTCGTGTATGCTGGCAAGTCCTTGAAACAAATAAGGATATTATGCAATATATTTTACATTAGCATCTGAAGGAGGCACTGTTGAGCAAATCCACTGTCAAAGCTAAATCTCATGCAGGTAATGCATTGATGTTATAACATTTCTCATACCTTTCTGCCACCTTCACATTCCAAACATTTCAATACTGTCTTTTCAAATTCCACTGAAAGTCACACATGCCTTGTGTTCTACAGTATTTACTGAAGTGGAAAAAGAGCATGACTGTGAGATGCCTGCCATTTTTTCCTCTGGAATGAGACCAAGATCATGACCATGGTTTTAATGACAGAGCATCCCAGCTTCCTTTATTTACTGTGAAGGGACCACTGCTAGTACCTACTCTGGGGACTCTTGTGACGGTCCCCAATGCAAAGTGGATGCCTGGCACTGGGATACTCTGGCATTTAAATTAAAGGTAACTCACTACCTAATCAACTCTGCACTACTAGTCTGGAGTCTACACTGTGCAGCTGAAGAGAAATGTGCATTAATATGACTGATTACACAAACAGGCATTTTAAATACTGCTGTTATATCAGAATTTGAGTGGCCAAATCAGGACTGTGATCAGCTGAATGTATGAATGAAAACTATGGCAGAATTGCCCAGGTAAAATATATCCTGAATGAGCTCTTTGACTTTATTTCACAAATATAATTATTTTATAAAATATAAGAATAATTAGACAAAATGGTCATATTGGCATGCATTTTGAAGCTCTGCAAGTCTGTATAAATCCAATAAATACATAACATGATTACAATAGGATGCACAGAATCAGTTAATGTAATTTGATTTTGTTTAGTTATGAATGTGCATTACATGTTAATATTCACTCTATGAACTTGATCTTGAAGCAGTTTCTTAGGGTTCAAGTTGTACTGTTGTAAAGATAACTCTACAAATCTAAGGTATTAATTATTCAAAGATACACATTCAGTCTATAAAATATTCATAATTATATGCAAAACATTGATTCATTCATTGCCTGAATGCTGAGTTGCCAGCAGAATCCCTAGCTTGCGTGAAATATTTGCATTTATTCTGGTGATATCATTAAATTGTGAAATGCCATTATGTGAATTGTTTTATATGAGGCAATGTGCACTGTGATGCATTACTGAACTGCTTGTTGCAGGATAAGCTAGTTACATAGACAAAGAATGCAGCATGATCCAGATGGGACACACAGGGAGTGAAATACTAACATTTCTTCCTGCTTAGTTAAGAATGTGTGCTATATTTTAATATAAAGGATTATGATCTGATCTCTGATTGTAACTTACCTATTGTGTGTTCAAAACATGGAAAACAAGGCATTTTCCTCAAGTACTTAATAAAACAAAGCTTATGAGGAGAATCTTGGCAACTATGCTGAGAGCACATAATAAGATTAAGGGTTGGAGACCTGATCATAATTCATTCTAGTGCATGGAGCTTTATCAACTCTATGTACTAGCAATTACAGAAAGAAAAAAAGATAGGATCACAGTGTTTTACAAGCTCTGATAACAATAAAACACAGCACAGAGGTCATGTAGACAGCAAGAAGAGCAAAGTGTTCTTCTGATGAAGTAAGAGGTTCTAATAGTTGTCTAACACTTTGCTCTGTCCCAGATTTTGTTTAAATGTGTGACGGAGTGTAGTATTTAACAACATTTAAAGCTGTTTTAGCTTCTGCTACTATGTTGACTGCCTGACACTGAGCAACTATTAGTTTCAAGTGAAGTATACTGACATCACACTGCTTAGGGGTGCTTAAACAAAGCTTGTCGTTTTCCTCATTTTTCGAGTGTAGTTGTAGTACTCCATGTACAACTGAGTAAGTGAATTGAATCAGAGCTTAACTATTTAGTACTTCCTGGCAGCAAAATAAAGCTTTTGTAACACTGGGGAATCTTTGTCATATACTAGTTGTCTGCAAGAGCTCCAGTGATATTTATAGCTGCTTGATAAGCTAGTGATCTACATAATTACCATATTTAAAAAGATATATAAAAACCATGATGATTTGCTTCAATTCAAAATGAAGATACATCTTCAGGAAAAGCATGTTGCAGATTGCAAGGTAAAAATGTCATGGTTATAGAAGTATTAAAAATAGTTTATTTACAGAATTGTGTTGTTATTTATTAATCAGTATAAAACTAGAGTTAGGTCTTAAAATACTATAATTGTAAAACTGAATGTAAGCTGAAGAAGGCTGCTGATTGTTATTTGAAATTCTTATTGTACTCAAGATATTTATATATGTATAAGTAATGTGGCAGAAAAAAATGGCACAGAGAACTATATGCCATAAAATAAAAATCAGTTAGCTTAAATAAGTGTTTATTTTCAGATTCACATTATTCTGCAAGCCAGGATAAATCAAACCAACCACCATACTAATTTATTCACTTTTGAACAGTATATGACTAGAAAACCTAATTGAAAACTTAACATAATTAATGAAATAATAAAAAGTATATTGTACAACTGAGTCAATTCAAAAATCATTTTCATTAATTAATAATAATGCACCTCATAGAATAGTACAAAAACTAGGAAGTAATTAAATAAAATAGGCAGCAACTTCAAATTAAAAAGTATTTAAATTTGTTACTTTGTGTTTATATAAATATTGATTGAAATGAAATTACTTCCTTTAAAATAAGCCCTGCTGTCTGTTCAACCTGACCTATCATTTGTTCTTGAAGAGTAAGTGTGCAAAATCCCCAACTTAATCCTCTGCAGAACAGAAAAAAAAAAAAATCAAATATTACAATTAGATGGTGGTTTATTACAGCGATGATTAGAACAAAGAAAAGAGGAGAGGATAATAGAATGACAGATGCCATTGCATAACATTTGTAAGTCAAATAGATTTTATTTTAAGAATAATCATGAAGGGGAACACTATTATATTTGTGGCTACAGAATATTTTTCTGCATTGCAGCTTCACCTTTAGGGTATGGTAGTGAGAAATTTTGCAACAGCAATGCAGAGATTAATTTATTTTTGCTTTTAAGTTATTGACATAAATGGGCATATATAAAGAAGGATCCAGAGTTAGGCCTAAGTATTTAAATGAGGCTACTGCTTTAACACTTTGGTGACTGTAGGTAAAGAGGACACTAATAACAGGTAAGGTTTTAAATTATGATTGAGGGACAAATAACATCAGTTTAGTTTTCTTAAAATTTGTTATACACTGCATATTCTGTAGCCAGATAGAAAGTTTATTAAGCAATGTTTTAAGGTTTTTTAATATTGCTGTGTGGTAATGGGAGATTTCATTGAACAGAAAGGTCATCTGCACAGAAAGTTGGGTTTATTGGTTTGCAATTCAGTGGAAGGTAGCTAACGAGGAAAGTGGACAGGATGAGGCCTAAGGATGTCATCTGCGGTGCATGTGCCAAAATATTTTGAAGAGATGATAAAGCATTCTTGGATTTGCCAGCTAAGAATATGTCATAATATAGCATGAAAACTACTTTATTACCAAGAAACTGAAAGTGGAGGATGCAAGAGAGTGTAAATGTAGGTAGTGGCTTACGCTATAAAAAGCTTTGGCAAAGTCATTTAGGGTTGCCACCTTTTCAAATGGCCAAAGTGGGACATTTTTGGGACAATCATCATATTTTATAGGCCGACACATACCCAGGGTCAGTACAAAGGATGGAACTTAACTTTTTTGCCTAAATAATAGCTTATTCTTGTAGCATTTTAGTTGCTTATTCTGTTTCTTATAACATGTAGGTATTTTAGATACAGAATAACTGTTTTATGCAACTATTACATACAATATAGGACATAATTATGTCCTACAATCTCAGGACATTTGCCATTTTTAATATTTTTTGTCAGGACACAACTTACCAAAGAGGGACTGTCTCTTGCAAAGCGGGACAGGTGGTAACCCTAAAGTCAGTGAATACTGCATTTCTTAATTTGGCTTTATTACTTTTTAGTATACTGTCAGCATGGATTTAAAGAACATGTGTGCACTTCATTTTAGGATTTCATGTTGATGGCAGGTCAGAATATTATAGGTTCATAGGTTGGTATTAGGCTATCGGCCCTAGGGCTTATATAAGCCTAGCCATAACAATTCCCTGGCTGTTTCTTCCCACAATATTTACTTCCCTGGACCCCATCTAGCAGGGCGACTGATGTGATTCCCAGGGTGAATTTCCTATCTCCCATCCAATCATCAAGGTTCCTTTTGAAGATGGCCAAAGAGGTGCTCTGCTTGACATGTATGGGCAGTCTATTCCAGAGTTTGGGGAGTCCCTGGGTCTAGAACCTCTCCTTGCAGCATGATTTGTTCATTGTAATGACCAGGTTTAGATCCCTGGAGCATGTGTAAAGGTAATTAATAACTTGGTTATGTATTGCTTTCCCTAGTAGTTTGCCTAAGTGAGCTAGAAGAAAAAATGGTCCTGCATTCTTAGAGGCCTACCAGTTTGCTATACTTATAAATGGGTACTAGCTCTGTCCCTTTTTCTCTTCCCAGAGGAAGTACTGTTGAACAGGGGAAAGATTTAAGAGATGCCATATTTATGGAATAATTGAATTACTGCATACTTGAGTAATCCAGAAGTACCGAACATTAGCACCAGATGATCCACTGTTTTTGTATCTTGATGTAATGCTTCCTTGCGGCAGAATGTAAGGAAATAAGCATTTACGGGAGTAGCAGTGGAGAGGTATTTGTGGAGTGACCCTGAAAAGGGGTAACAATCTATCAAAAAATCGTCAGCAAAAAAAAAGATGCAGGTGACAAGTTTGTGGATGTTTCCAGCATTTTCTTGGAATTGTAAAAGCAGAGGATTTTTTTTTTGCTGAATAACAATACCTATAGTTAAAATAAAGAAACACAAAAATTAGCACCAGCACCTTATGATCTGGTACCGCGGCAGTTCACAGTCAAGGATCAAAGTGAAACAATTACAACTGATATTTATATCAAAGCAAACATCCATTAGCAAGATCCAATAATTCAATCAAACAATTACAACATCAGTTCTACAAAATCTGTAAATATAAAACATAAATATTTAAATATATATATTTTATCATATAAAATATATTATAACTTAATCTTTCTAACCAGACTATCCACATAACATTATTGAAAGCTTTATTAATAACCTTCAAACAAGAACTTAGTCATTTATTATTTTTATTTTTAATTACCAAGTTCCTGATTTAAACCTAAGGGCCGCAAAGTCTGAAATTTTAATATCATCCTAATTTCCAACTCTAACTGTTTAATAATATAGTCAGTCCCTCTAGTTTCCGAGTACATTTCTGCAAAATCCAAAACGGAGCTGTGACAGCTCCAAATAAAGGCTGCATATCATGTAGTAAGCATGCCAATGGCCAAGTATAAGGCCATTGGCATTGGAAACAAAAACAAATACAAAAATCAACTTTTATTTTTTTTTAGCCGATTGTGGCTCTTTAAGGATAGGGCAGCAGCACGCAAATGGGATTGGGGGGAAAATAATAAAATAAACCTAAAATAAACAGTGTAACTAAAACCACTATTCTGCCATGCAAGTCAATGGCAGGCAGAAGCCAACCTGGCCAGTGAGTAGTGGTGGCTAAGGAAGGAGGCTCAGTGTGACACATGTAACTATGCATTAGCAGGCAATCCTATGCAAATGAGGGGAAGGATAGTGAATCCCAGTTTTCCCCAGCATGTGAGACAGGTCCCAACAGTGTAAGAGTAGGAATAGCTTGGTGCAAGCCTAGGAGTTAGATGACATCATGGGGGGTGTCAGGCATACTGTAAGCAGATTGGAGCCTTGTGGCTTGGGATTGCTCCTAGCTTAGCACAGCTAAGCTAGGGGGTGTGTCTAAACCTGCTTAGCACTCTGTACAAAGCCTAAGTGGGTGTGCACTCTGTGCACCAGGTTTTCCAGGAAGAAAAAAAGAGGTTAAATCAGGAAATAGCAGCAGTGTGCACATTTGAGCACTCTGTTTGTGCTGCGCTCATCCGGGCTTAAACAGGAAGGCAATGGGAAGGGAAAACAGCAGTAGTAAGGTAATCAAGGAGAACTAACATATCTGGCAGGTGAAATGTATCAGAATCAGCCAATTACACAGCAGCAGCCCAGCCCAGCCCAGAACACTACTATAAACTATGCAAATACCTTCCCCTCTGGTTTTTCCCACACTCTATACCACCAGTGTAAACAAGCAGGGAACGTTTAAATCTCAGTACAGCAAAATGATTGGGGCTGCAATAGCCATCATACAACAACTTTTGAAAGAGACTGAGGGTGGTGAGGATATTAATGCTGTCCACCACCCCACAGGGAGAGACGGAGAAGAGTGTACAGACCCAAGGTAACTTACCAGGGGCTACATGAGCTGGAGATAGTGGAGCACTATAGGGTGGACAGGGACCTCCTACAGCAAATTGTTGAGCTGTGCCGGCTATGCCTGACACACAGAACTAACAGAGGGGAACCCATCCCAGTGGATACCAAGGTATGTGTAGGCCTACGAATACTAGCTGCAGGTACCTTCCAAAGGCCAACTGGGGATATGATGGGGATTTCACAGGCATCAGCATCCAGGGTACTCCACCAGTTCCTGGAGGCCATGTCAGCACATGTCTCTGAGCACGTATAGTTCCCCAACACCCGTGAGGTGTAGGCCAGCAATATGCAACTGTTCCACCAAATAGCAGAATACCCTGAGGTAGTGGGTGCTATAGACTGCACGCACATATGTATCAAAGCACCTTCCAGAGAGCGGGGAAGGATCTACATCAACTGCAAGGGCTTACCCTCCATCAACTGCCAGGTTGTGTGCGATGCAATGAATGAATGTGTGTGCTGGCTGCCTTGAAAGCTATCATGATTCCCACATCTGGCATCTGACGCAGCTGTACCAGACATTTGCCAATGCGGACATCCCTCATAGTCACCTAGTGGGAGATGCTTTATATGCACTGGAGCCATGGCTGATGACACCCATGAGAAATTCTCACACACCAGAACAAGAACTACATAATGAGGCACATGCACAGACCAGAATTATAGTAGAGCATGTGTTTGGGATGCTGAAATCACGGTTCTGGTGCCTGGACACATCTGGTGGAGCCTTGCAGTACTCACCAGCTACATGTATCCAAATTGTCCTTGTATGTGCTATGCTACACAATATAATCCTGCGGAAACAGCTGCAGCAGGAACAGCACGGGGCAAGGCCACACAGACCTCCACCATTGCCAAGGTCTGCACAGGCACAGAGTGACTTGGAGGAGGAACAACCTGAGCCTGTCCCAGTAGGTAGAAGGAGGCATGCCCAGTATGCCCTGGCCTTTGCAAAGAGGCAACACATAGCACATACACTAACACAAGAAGGGCCCAGGGAATAACACCTCTTTCTGATTCTCACATACAGTAAAAGGGATGCCAAACATTACACTACCTGTGCCTAACCCAAACATTACACTACCTGTGCCTAATCATGTGTAGGGAGTGTACTATGTGCATCCGACATAGGCAGCCCTGCAGCACCACCCTCAATACTGGGACACCCACAATGTAAGTGACTTACACATGCCAGTCAGGAGGGGGTCACATACCCAACAACAGTCACAGCCAGCAGGACAGGTGTAGACAAACACAAATAAAGGCGGGGCTATGGCCTCTGAATGAGGCCTATGGGTAACCTCCCCCCTGGCCTACACAGACAGACTACAGCAGGTCAGACAGTGGGAAGTCAGTTCTGAAGGGTAGGAAGTCAGAAACTAATATGTAGGTAACTAAAAGATAAGATCTGTAGTACACTGTTATGCCTCTAGTCAGCATGATAGGTAAGACAACAGACTAAAACTGAGTACCCGGCATACCAGTACAGTCCTAGAAAATGTGTACAAGTGTCAGGTGTGCCTCCCCATCCTATGTCGAAATGCAGTCACAGTCAGGTGTGCCCCCCCAATCCTGTGTAGAAATGTAGAAATAGTCAGGTGTGCCCCCCCATCCTACATAGAAATATAGTAACAGTCAGGTGTGCCCCCCCCAAAATCCTGTGTAGAAATGTAGAAATAGTCAGGTGGCCCCCCCATCATATGTATAAATGTAATAACAGCCAGGTGTGCCCCCATAATCCTGTGTAGAAATGTAGAAAAAGTCAGGTGTGCCCCTCATCCTACATAGAAATGCAGTAACAGTCAGGTGTGCCCCCATGATCCTGTGTAGAAATGTAGAAATAGTCAGGTGTGCCCCCCCATCCCACGTAGAAATGCAGACATGTAGAAATGCAGAAATGTAGTAACAGTCCATTCCAAATGATCGTCAGATACCCTGCAGAGACAGCATGCTACCTGTAGGTGTACAACACAAAGGTCAGCACTGCAGTACAAATGACGTGGACTCGATTCACACATTCAATACAGATGGCCATACTGGGCATACACACACACTTAGAGAAATAAAGGCAATGTCAGTCAACAACATACTGAAAGGTCATACTGGGCATGCTCACACACAAACACGTGAAGGCCATGCCTGTAAACACCAGTGGACCAGACATATCTGGCAGCTGCAGATTTTAGTGTAGACACTCCTCAGTATGCAACACTCATGCTTTAAACACACAGTGGATAGGAATTCAGGCATATATGTAAGGACAACACACTATAATAAGACAAAGGTAGACATACATAGATGTGTGGAAGAGTGTGACTGTGACAAGGAGCCATCCAGGCCTGTCCCACCCAGCACACAGGTAAAGGGCCACAACCACACGAGGGTCAGATGTCACTCACTGCAGATACTAGCCACCGGTATCTGTCAGCATTGCAGAGTATGTGGTGCACGTGCCAGCTGTGCAACATGACTGTTCAAGGAAGTAGTCATCTAGCAGCTGTATGCACGTACCTGTGAAATATGACCCAGGTTGTGCCCGCATGTAGCGTGTCAACCCCTAGATGAATGGGTTATGACCCATGCACACACACTGCCCTCCCCATAGCCCCAGTATCACAAGCCTGCAGAGGTCATCTACTGTGAAATACACCTTTGGGAGAGTTGTATCTCAGTGATCTCTGTGGTGTGTCCCATAACTGCATACTACTGTAATGTGATAGACTAGCAAAGTTGGAGTTCCAACCCCAGCCTTGGCACCTGTGTGTGTCTGTCTACCTCTGTCTGTGCAGCAAGCATTGTTTTTTAGGGTAGTCACACTCCCTACAATTGAAATACTCTACTTTGGTAAGGCCACTGATGTCATCCACCTAGAAATACATCCCTGGGAAAATTGCATACCAGTAAACTCTGTAGCACATGCCGTAACTGTGTACTGCTATAGCATGCTAAACTAGTCTGATAGGAGTTCTGAACCCAGCCTTAGCAACTGTATGTGTTTATCTGTCTGTGTAGAAGACAATGCTTTTTTAGGGTAGGCACACCCCCTATAAGTTAAATGCTCTACTTTGGTAAGGCTGCTGATGTCATCCACCTAGAAATACAACTCTGGGAAGGCTATATCCCAGTCATCTCTGTAGTACATGCTGCACCTGTGCACTGCTATAGGGTGATAAACTAATTAGATAAGAGTTCTAACCCCAGCCTTGGCAACTGCGTGCATGTTTGACTCTGTCTGTGTAGAAAGCAATGCTTTTTAGGGTAGTCACACTCTCTACAATTTAAATGCTCTACTTTGGTAAGGGTGCTGATGTCATCTACCTAGAAATACACCTCTGGGAAAACTCAACCTCAGTAATCACTGTAGCGTGTCCTGTGACTGCATACTGCTGTACTGTGCTAAAATAATTAGATAGGAGCTCTAACCCCAGCCTTGGCATCTGAGTTTCTGTCTGTGTATAAAGCAATGCTTTTTAGGGTAGTCACACCCCCCGTACAATTTCAGTGCTCTACTTTGGTAAGGCTGCTGATGTCATCCACCTAGAAATACACCTCTGGGAAGGTTGTAGCCTAGTAATCTCTGTAGTGCATCCTGTAACTGTGTACTGCTGTAGTGTGCTAAATTAGTTAGGTAGGTGATCTAATACCAAACATAGCAAGGGTATATGTCTGTGTAGAGAACAATGCTTTTTAGGGTAGTCACACTCATTGCAAGTCAAATGCTCAACTTTGGCAAGGTTGCTGATGTCATCCACCAAGAAATACACCTCTGGGAAGGTTGGACCCCAGTAAACTGCATAGTGTGTGCCAAGACTGTGTACTGCTGTAGTGTGATTTTGAAGTCTGGTAGGGTTCTATTCCCACCCATGGCAATTCTGGATGTTTCGTGTGTGTTTCAAAGTCTGTGTAGGGAGCAATGCATTAGAGGCTAGTCACACTCAGTACATTTCAAATACCCTACCTTCCCAATCCTGCTGATGTCATTCATTGTGAAATACACCTTTGAGAAAGGAGTTATCCAGTAATCCCCATTTTATGTCCTATAACAGCTCCATGCTGTAGTGTGATACAGACCTCTGTTAGGGGTTCTATACCCACTCAAGTTGGCTGTAGATGTTTTGTGTGTGTTCCGATGTCTGTGTAAGGAGCAATGCATTTTAGGCTAGTCACACTCAGTACATGTCAATTGCCCTACTTTGTCAATCCTGCTGATGTCAGTTAATGTGATATAAACCTTTAGGGAAGGAATCTGCCAGTAATCCCCATGGCGTGTCCTGTAACAGCTCCATGCTGTAGTGTGATGTAGACTTCTGTTAGGGATTCTATACACACACAAGTCAGTTGTGGATGTTTTGTGTGTGTTCCGATGTCTGTGTAGGGAGCAATGCATTTTAGGCTAGTCACACTCTATACATGTCAGATGCTCTACTTTGGCAATCCTGCTGATGTCAGCCGATGTGTTATACACCTTTGGGGAAAGGGTACTCTGGTAATCTCCATGGTGTATACTATAACTGCATAGTGTTGTAGTATAATAAACTAGTTAACTAGGGGTTCTTCTCCCAGACATGACAAGTGTGTGTGCGTTTGTAACTCATATCCTGTGTGGAGGTGGGTGGAAGTGTGTGACACCTGGACCCAATGTGGAGTGTATTTTGCAAATCTCTTATATGGTGGCCCTAGTATATATCACAATGTCCATTGTACAAGGATAACAGATGTGAAATAGCAGAGAGGCTGGGGTGCAAATCCATACCCATACATGTGACATCAAGACCAGGCAATCACAGTTAGCAACCCCAGTATTACCCAGAGCACACTGTCAACCCACGTCTCATACACACACACACACACACACACATATGCCAAGGCAACAGCCAATATGTGTGTAGTACACTGCATATTGGTGACTGATAATAACTATGGAGTGAATGCAGTGGCCTACAGAGGACATGGCACCCTGTCCATTTGTCCATAGGCACATACATGCAGACAATGCACCTTCCCCATGTTCCCCACTGGACACCTGCAACACCTGTGGTGCCATCACATGTGACCCACGAAGGACATACCATGCCTGAAAACATGCCTTGCATGGACAGATGCCACTGACACCAGAGAATGTTGTTAGCATGCTATCAATGTAGGTGCAGGTGTAACCTGCTGTCCATTACCAGTTCCTGCCACAGGTGGCCAAGACTGGCAAATCTGTTGATAAACTGTGCACACAACATAGGCCCGACACCCCAGGTACAGTTCTGCATGTCATTGTACATGCATGTGGGAGGTGTGTACATCCCAGACACTGTCCATGTCATGGACAATGGAACACATACATGGCAAGCGATGCACAGTATTGGCCACATCCATAGTCACCCAGGTGACTAGATGGTGTACACAATACCCACCTGTGTGGGCAAATGCAGAAACCACAGCCCTGAGCAAAAATGCAGACCATTGCCATGTGGCATGATGCCAAGGTATACCCATCACCTAGCCTTGTATAGCCTTCTGGCACAGTCAACTACCACATACCCATGCATACATGTACCCAGGCATGTCAGAACTGGCACCCTGTGTGTTTGTGTGTGTGCGTGTTGTATGATGCGTATAATCACATCCACACTCAATAATAGCCTTGCATCAGGCTTTGTGCCCACTGAATGGCACACAGCAACAGTTATCCCACTACACAAAGGGGGAGCCACCACTGATCCTGGGAACTATTGACCTATTAGCCTGACAAGCCTGGTCTGCAAGGCCATGGAACGTATCATCATGGAACTCATAAACAAAGACATTGGTAACCTCCAAACTCTGGATTCCAACCAGTTCAGGTTTGTGAAAGGCAGATCATGCCTCCTGAACCTGATCAACTTCTTTGAGGCAGTCACTAAAGCCGTAGATGAGGGTAAGGTGGTTCACACAGCCTATCTTGACCTCGCCAAGGCTTTCAACACCATCCCCCATTCTGGAATTATAGCTAAACTCACTAAACTAGGTATAAATCCCTACATCACAAGATGGGTTGCCAACTGGCTCACTGACAGAACCCACACTATAAAAGTTGCAGACTCCAAATCTGACCTCAAAGCAGTGACAAGTGGAGTACCACAGGGTTCTGTCCTGGGACCACTCCTGTTTGGTATCTACTTCTCTGAAGTACAGGCTAACACAGAAAGCCTCGGGCTAACGAAGTTCACAGATGACTGCAAACTAGGAGCCATAGTCAAGTCCCCAAATGATGTGGACATCCCACAGAAGGGCCTCGCTGAGACAGATGCCTGGTGTCAGAGCCATGGCTTCAAGCTCAATGCCAAAAAGTGCAGTGTCATCCCCTTTGGTAAAAACTCTGTACCCATGAACTACCACATAGGCAGCAATCTACTTAACACCGAATGTGTGATAAGAGACCTTGCGACCCAGGTGGACAGTAGTCTCTCCTTTGATAGTCACATCACCTCAGTAGTCAGGAAGTACTTCTATGCGGCACACCTCATCATAAAAAGGTTTTCATCCAGGAAAAAAGAGGTCATTGTTCCCCTCTACTTGACACTCATTAGACCCATTATAGAGTACAACGCCCCTTTTGGAATGTACCTCACAAGACATCTGCAGCAGCTGGAAAGGCCACAGAAGTACCTCACAAAGAGGATTACTGGCCTCAAACAAATGCCCTTCACTGACTGCCTCAAAAAACTCTAGCTTTACTCTGTAGCATATCGCCTACACCGAGGTGATCTCTGCCTAACATATAAAGCTATGTCAAACCCAGAGCTGTTGGACATGCTATACCTAAAGAAATCCCAATCCCACCGAGCTACATGCTCTATGGATCTAAACCTTGTCACCACAATAAACAGGACATGCTGGAGGGATAGATTCCTGTCCCAGAGACTTCCCATGCTCTGGAACAGGCTACCCATCTATGTCAAACAAAGTTCTTCATTAGCACTCTTCAAGAAAAATCTGGATGAGTGGATAGGAAATAGGAACTACACCCCGGGGATCACTTCTGTGTCTCTGCTCAACAGTGGCACAGGAAAATAACTTTCCTGGGTGGTGTAAGCCAGGGAACCTTGTTGGCTAGGCTTACATAGGCCTTTGGGCCGATAGCCTAGTACCTACCTATGAACCTATGAACTACAACTCCCAGTGGCATACTGACACATGCTGTCTGATGCCAGACACCTCCCCATACCTTTTGCCCATATAACCTCCGTATGACCCATGTGGTGTATGTGATACCTGCACAGTAATGTGTTGTGGCAATCTCCCTAGTGATGAGCTATATCCCTGGCCCTGCCAAGTGTGCCAATGTGTGTGCGTCCCTGTGAGAGTGTGGCTGTGTTGACGCTGACACCTGTTCATACAGACAGGCATGTGTACTTCACCTACCATAAAGCTACCATATCCCTGTTGCAGATGTCACTCACCATCACATATATGTTCTGCGGACTCTACAATAAGTAATCTATGTGGTGCATCCAATAACTGCATAGGACTGTGATAGCGCTAAAGAGTCATCAGGGTTTGATACCCTGTGCTGGTAGGTGTGTGACACAAACATGCTTAGGTTTTACTCTCCCACCCCTCCCTGACTTGTCAATGCCTCTGTCTGCCTCTCTCACTCCCTCACTGGTGGATGTGGTGACCTACACCTGCTTTTCTTATGCAGCAGCATGTGCATTTTAAGTGATGCTCATGATCAGCTGATGCCCTCTGCATGAATTGCACCTCTCCACTAGCTTAATGCATGTGGAACAGCTGTGTTAACATTACCATAGCTAATTGCATGGAAACACACTCCAATATCTAGGAACATCATGTTGGTGTTGGGATTTTTCATTTACTGTGAGCAGGAACTAGATCTGTTGTTTGGCAAACAGCATCTGAGATGGATTGAGGATTTACCTCTAACAACATACACTGTGGAAACAGGGCAACACACAAGAGAGGGATGTGCCTGACCTGACTACAGACTGTAAATGCTGCTATACTGCATTTGGAGTAATGTTGGTTTAACAGTGTGTGTGTGTGGATATGGCTGTCCTACATGTTTTAATACCTGCCATGTCAGTTCTATGTTCATGAGGAATCCCCATCTCTAGGGTCATCTGCAGACTGGACAGTGTGTTGTGCCTTTGGTTTCATGTGTTACCCACAGAGCATCTATCTGTGAACTGCAGAAGGTAGTGTGAGGATTGCAGTCTGTAGATGGTGAAAGCCGTGATAGTTACTGACCTCATATCCCTCATAGGACATATGTTGAAACAAACTCTGTTACAACAGTAAATTTATGAGGTTATCACAGCAAAATGTCAATATTGGGCCTGTGTATGTGCTTCCAGCCACAACTCTGTCAACCTTTGTACATATGTTGTGCATTAAGAGGTGCATATGTGCTGTACACCATCATTAGTGTCATCATATCTGATAACAAGCCAGTTAGATATCAGACTGCTACACATGTTATGTACAGTAGGGTTATATGTGATGACATAACGTGGACATTCTGTGGTCATTTGTACAGTACTGAGGTCTCTGTACCTATGTTGAATGTCGACAGTGTGTGTATTGTTAATATGTACCTTGAACTGTGTACAGACTGTGGTAGATGTCATCATCCTAGGTCCCATCCTATCTGATGTTACATGCTGCTCAACTGTATGTTACCATATTGGCTTACATGTTTGTAGGGCCATACACACACATGTCCCATACCACAGACGGGCATCAGACCACACTGTGTAGCTGCCCAGTATATGTAGAGTTAGTGTGTGAGTGGCACATATGAGGATGGTGTTGAACAGATAGTCCATATTCTGTAATATTATGCTAGTGTACAATATGTGGCTGTGGTAGTGTTCACATTGGTTGTGGTTATGCACTTTCACACAGATTTATCTTAACCTGTGCTGTGGCATCCCCGTAGAGCCTGCTATATATGCAAGTACATGTGCATTCCCCCATAGGAGATGTAGATCAGTGTTGAGCCAGTCTGCCTGTAGCCTGCACAGTGCTTTGTTACATGCCTAGCAGCTTACTGTACTTACCCAGTAAGGTGTCATGTCCAGATACTTTCCAGATGTACTGCTGCCGGGCCTCCCGTAACAGTCATGTATGTCAGACAGAGCAGTGGGATGCTGTACAGATGTATGTCATTATCTAGTGGGCAGTATGTGGCCATGGCACCTCTGTACCAGCAATTATGTGTCAAGACAGACAGAGTTGTGTGAATGCATAACCTATGGGGGAGAATGTATACCAGTCGTTATGTGTTATACCCATCTACATGGCTGTTAACATCCATAGTGTCAGGCTTGGTCCACACGTTCTGCACTGAGAGGTTCTGTGCATACCTCTGTACTGTACAGAGTATGTCAGAATGTCCACATCTATTGGCCAATATCTCTGCGGTAGTCCACAGGAGCATTATGTGCTTGCAGCGGTACTGTACTATGATGTCCTTAGGATGTCTGTCAGTAGATAATGGCGCACATGTGAAAAGCAGATGTGTCCTTCCACACACACCATGTCTGTGAAGACAATCCCTATTACAGTAGCAATAGTCTGCTTATATACCTGCTATACATGCCTGACATCCCCTTGCACTATGAAGGTGGGACTATAGGGGCTGAGATAGGGCTACACCCCATGTTCAGGACATAGGGTGAATATATATGTACATATGATTATCCAGATATCTATAGAGATAATTACACATGTACATATCGACATATATAGATGGGTGTGTATATGTACATAGATATGCATATACACACCTAGATATATACATATACAGAACAGTATATGTGTACACATATACAGATAGAGATACATATGCACATATACGTATACCATGTTGCCATGCCTGCCAGCTTCACCTACACAATACATGTGTGCCCATATGCACTTCAGAGGCCAGTGTATGTAACAGTGGTACATGGCCCTGTATTATTGAGTTTGGGGGGGGGCACCATACATAACCTAGGGTGTTACAACATGTGGGGGTATCAGGGGTGAGCTGCCTTAAGGTATCTGGATGTACAGTACCATACATGTCACCTATCTTTACATTACTTACATAAAGTGGGTTACTTCAGGCCTACTGCCTCCTACCATACAGACTGTTCTGTTTGCCAGTGTACCTGTGATGGTGTCACTTATGCCTTGTTATGTAACAGTTACATCCCATTTGGTCAACTAAAGTCTTTACCACCTAGCAATTGTTTACAGAGTGTAGATAGATGCTGCTGGACTATACACCTGCATCACTTACTGTCAATTGTGTGGTATCCTGTGGCCCAGTCTGTCTTTACTAATGTACGGTTTGAAGGGTTTGGCCTGGACAGCAACAGCTGTGGACCTTTCCAGACTACTGTATTAGTATAACTGTTTCACAGTTGCATCACTCTGTTGATATGGATGTCAATATCTGAACAGCTATATGTCATAGCTATGTAATTCTGTAATAGTACACAAATAAAGTTATTCCATTTCTGCAAACCTGTGTGCAGTGTTTATCCTATGACCTCTCTGTGGGTATATGTTGCAGGCAACAAATGTCATTTGTATGGGTGGGTCATCCAGTGTCCAGTTGTTAGGATGTTAACTGTAAGCATAGTGGGTGTACCATATTGTGTGCACCTACTACATAAGTATCTTACTGTACGTATCTCTGCATGTGTATGTGTAGCCACATGTATATCTACATATGTGTATATATATATATATATATATATATATATATGTGTGTATATCTGTGTCTGTATATATGTGACTGTGTAAATGTATCCTGGGGATGTTGATAGCTTCTACATTTTACATATCCTATGTGAGCCAGACTGTAGTGCATGATATGTTATGAATACCAGCCTAACATCATACAGGTGGGATGTAGTACTGTTAACATCATGTGCCCATGCCATGTCAGGTCCTGGTTATAGGATCTGCAACACTTGGTAGTGTATTGCAGGGTGGAAGTGTTTGGCTGTGGGGGGGTATGCCAATTCGTACCAAACATATATTGTTTGGGGTTTCTCAACCCCATTAACGGTGCATGTGGACATGTATGTTATGTCATGTATGTTTCTGTTAATCTGTATGGCCATATACACCTATACAGGTATATATATTTGCTTACATATTTATAACTATGTCCGTATATACCTACAGATATATATATATATCTGTGTCCATATATGTAACTTGCTGTATATATGTAGACATATAGGTGTTGACATATATATGTGTAGATGCATGCATTTGCATTTATTTATGTTCATGTATATTTCTATATATGTATATATTTCTAAATACATATATATATATATATATATATATATATATATATATATATATATATATATAGTTACATATATAGATATGTTGTATCTATTTAGATATTAATATATTTACACGCACGCATCTATATGTTGGTATACATTCTCTGTACTGTTGCATGACTGGGCTGATTGTTATGTTTCTGAAAAGATCAGATTTTTTTGTATGCCTGGTATGGCTTAGTGGTCAATCACTTTGTGTATGGTCCTGGGTTTGAGCCTTGCTGAGGCTGTCTATTTTGTTGCTGGGCAGAACACATGCCATTGGATACAGAGTGATTAAGGCACTTTAAAGCAGTTGTAAGCTGGTAAGCACTGCTAACTTCCGGTTACAGTTGTTTACACTCAGTTAGCTTCTAAATTGCTTAATCTGTAGGCAGTGCTTACCCCCATGCAAATGCACTTAAACACGCTTACTTGTGCTTACATATGCTTACTACTGCCTATTTGTGCTTAGACCTGCTTACTAATTCCTTATTCATTATGAGACTGACACTTCACATGTGCATTTCCTGCAGTACTCCAGTTCGTAAATATATGTTATTTAGTGGGTTTTGCAGCAAAAATGTTGGTTATAACTTGCTTTGCCATGTAAAATAAACTGTGCTATAGTGGGACTCAAACCAGGAATACCTGTTCGTTAGGCAAATGCTCTGCCCACTACACTATTGCTATGTTATTTCATTTGCATATATCTTCCTTGTTATCCTCTTCAGTCTTTTAACCATAGCTAAGCAATGGGCACACCCGCGCACCTACGGTTAGCTGTGCTCGGATTTTTAAAATACAATATAAAAGGGTTTCTTCATTTTATTTACATGTACTGTTGCTGTTCTACACATGGGGGATATGCAGACACCTATGAGCGGTTTTGCTCATTACTTACCACTTTCTGTTGTTCTACATTGCAGGTACATGTTTATTCTGAGAGCTCTGCTCTCAGACACGCCCCCTGTACTCATACACTCTCCGTGTAAGCCTAGGAGCTTGGGTAGCATGCCTTATTAATATGCATGGTGCACTGCCATCCTGCTCCTAAATAGGCACTTCCATAGAGGACTAAGCTAGTCCTGCACAGAAGTTTAGTAAATCTGGGGGTGTATTGTTTGTTTAGCAAATGGTTATCAGTGTCTGTGCTATTTTATTTCAATATCTATAATCTTTGTAGAAGTAAATAAGAAAACAGTAAACATACTGACAGGTTTAAACAGTGTTTATAGTAATTGAGTAGAAATAGCCAAGTAATGGAAGACTGGATTGGCTGGGAAGGGGGCTGCTGCTGCTGGAGCAGTAATTGGTTGCTGCAGGAAAGGCTGCTCTGGGGACCCAATCTATTACCCTGCCTAGGGCCCCATTTAACCATGATCCTGGTCTGGTATTTTGCAATGTTATTTACTATAAAATGATCAGAAGTCTTAGTTGTAAAAAATATCTGTTCTCTGTTTGATAATAAAGGAAAGAAAACACTTACTTTTTACAACTGACACTTTGTTGTTTCATTCCAGCTTCTGATGGTTTATGTTTTTCATTGTTATTTAATAATTAATAATAATTAATAATAGTCATATTGTTGTACATACCAGTGCAGTTCTGTGGATTGTGGAATTCAACTGAAGTGGCAGCAGCCCACCCAGGTACATTCTGGGCAGTCATTTAGGAAGTAACAAGAGTAAAAATGATGGTGATGATGGTGATGATAAAATAAGACAATGCAGGCAAGAAACTGGAGTAACTTTGCTGTTCCTGTTTTTTCAGAAGTTAATACAGTTTCTTCCCTGCCTTAGCTCATTTTTTTCATCAGTGCAAGTTGGCCTCAGTTTTATTAGATTTTTAAAGTCATGCCAGAAACATTAATTTATTTAAAATAACAATCAAAAATACTGTGTGATTTTTATTCTGCTCATAAAAGTTATTAAAGATTCTTGCCTGACTTTAAGCCTTCAGTTAGGTTATTTATTTGTATTGTTATTTTTCCAGTTGCCCAGTTTTTGTTGCACATGTTTTAATTTAATTGGACAAATGAAAAAATGCAACAGGTCAAGCTTGAAAGTGGTAAACAACTTTTGTTCACATTTCTTATTTAAACTTCAAAACCTCATAGCTCAATGGATAAAGCCAAAAACTTAATGGGTTAGTCTAAAGATCAAAGGTCCAGAATCAGGAACTGATTTTAAGTATAACATTGTTCTTATGTGCTTTGTTGCGGGAATAACAGGTTTTGTATTTGCATTTATTTTCTGACGGAAGTCTAGAAGTCTGAAACTCAAATATCTATAAAGTTTTGCAATCCTCATCCATTTGCCAGAAAATCAAACATATTATGTGGAGCAGACCAAAAATATGACACACAATCAGGGACAGTCAAACATATGTTCTGATCTCTCAACCTCTTAGGGCAAGAATTGGGAAAAAGAGTGGAAAAGGCTCTAAATCATTGGCAAACTTTAATCTTTACTCTTGTCACCAAAGCAATGGATGAAGGTAAAGCAGTTCACAACACATTACCTTGACCTGGCCAAGTCTTTTGACACAATCCCCTTCTCAGGTAGAGTACAAAAGATGAATAATCTAGGAGCAAACACTTACATCACTAACTGGATTGCCAACTTGCACACAGGATGCAGGAGATAAAATAGGGGAAGTTACCGCTAGAAAGATGCCAGTCACCAATGGAGTCCCCCAGGGTTCAGTGCTGAGATTTTCCTGTTTGGCATATACATCTCAAAAGTAAAAGGAAATACCAAAGGGCTTTGGCCAACTAAAGTTGAGATGACTGCAACCTAGGAGTGGTTATTGAATCCCTAAATGGCTTAACCATCATGCAGGAAGGTTTGTCCCAAACAATTACTGGTGCCAGAATCATGAATTTAAACTATACTCCAAAAATACATTATCATATCCTTTGGGAAGTTATCTACTCCAGAGAAATGAAAAATTGACAATACCCCTGAGGCATGTGGGAACTTGTGTGTACAGTGACCTAACATTTGAACAACATGTGCCCAGAGTCATAAGAAATTATTTCTATATTGCACAGCTTATAAAGAAATTGATTGCAACTAGATCTAGAGATGATATTGTCCCCCTTTACAAATCCCTCATTAGGTCGATCATTTTGTATAATACCAATTTGGCATGTATCTGTCCAGACCCCATGCAACAACTGGAATACACACAGTGATACCTTACTAAAAGGATACAAGTCCTAAACAATAGGTCTTGCATGGACCATCTCAAAGATTTATTATTATACTCAGTATTCTACAGAGTGCTAAGAGGTGACCTGTGTTTGGCATACAAGGCATCCTCCGACCTAATACAGATGGACCTACTGAACATCAACAAGTCAAATGGCATCAGAAATACTCAGTCCAGGTATCTAAACTGAATGTTGTGGAGAGATGAATATATAACACGGAGGCTACTACTGTTCCAGAACAAACTATTCATTCAAGTAAAAAAAAAGCTCATCCCTGCCCATATTCAAATGCAACTTGGATCTATGGATGGGTAATAGAAATTGTACTCCAGTATTGCCCCACATGCCACTAATGGATAGAGACAGTTCCTAAATGCTGCATCTCTTACATGGGTCCCCTCAAATTATCTATATGATGATCACAGTTATTTTCCCTATACAATTATCAGTCAAGGGATAGGTAAGACCAATCAGGAAATGTTAATTCAAGCAACAAAAAGGAAATTAGGTAAGCTTAAAATACCCTCCAAGTGAGCCTATGTTTTCGTAGTAAATTGTTTTAAAAAATTGCCGTTTTTAGATCAGTACGTGCCCCTCTCGCCCCCCCCCCCTCGCCTTCAACAGCTTCCACACCTCTGACCTATGCCACCAGGATGGCTAACGTAGTCTACCCATTATTACAATGATCAGAATTGACAGTATTAAATATAATATTAATTGTGTGACTGTAACTTATGTGAAATGGCTAAGCAGTAACAAGGGAAGAAAACAAGAAAGAGGGTAATAAATGCAGCAACTTGCAATCTAACATAGCCAGCAATGGAACAGTAAAGGCAAGGTACTTCTCACTCAATATATTTAAAGTGCTAAGCGCCTTATTACTTTTAGTTTTAAGGATAAGTACGCCATCTGAATGCAGGGATTTGATTAATCATCATGGTGGACATTCTGATCTATAAAAATATTCCTCCATGACTATAATTTCTCCTTATTAAGTGTTGGTAAGAAAATAGAGAGACTTGTTATTTTTTGTCATATGAGGCATCGGGGGGCACATAAATCCATATGAGGTGGATATTTTATGTGACTGCTCTATTAAATACTATTTATTTGTCTATCCATTTGATTGTCATACTTATATTTTGCTATGGGGCAGATAATGTTTTCAGTAAAACTAATGGTCACAAAACTATCCCTTTTGTTTGAATGATCCTTGTGAATATTGTAACTTTGTGGTAAAAATGCCACTGCTTTTATAATAGGGCTTGAGAAACATTTCAGCTACTGCTAATACACCAAGATTGTGTAAGTAGATGTAACTTTGAAGGAAGTTTAGCTTGTTTCTTATACTGTGTGTGTGAGTAATTCTCATTTTGTGTTGTTAAGCCCATGTGTGCCTGCATGAGTCTGCAGGGAGCCATCTGTTTCAAAAGGGCAAGAGTTTGCTTTAGTGTATCTGGACAGTAGAAGCAAGTGCTTAAGTAAATTTGCAGAATGATTAATGATTGAGAAGTGCACCTTCATGACTCTATAATATGTCCATTATTTCAAGTTTGTATGTCATCCTGATATTAATTTAAGAAGTACTTTTCAAGAAGTCCAGATTGCATGTCATGTTCCTTCAGTGCATAAACTAAGTGAGAGCTAATGTTGTCCATTCAGTTCTTTGATTCTAGCAGTTGTGTCCAAGCAGAGGGCTTTCTCTGTATCTGTATGTGTGCTTGTAATCTGACCATGATCACTGTGCCAGGAGTTTCCTAGCTAAAAATAAGGCTGTCAAGGGGAAACTCAAAACCCATATGTCAAGAGGCTCCTTTTTAGTCCAGGGATAGAGACTTTATTGATTCAACGACGTTAGTAAATAAATTATTCACAGAGTATATTCAGGAACAACAAATGCTTCAGAATGTAAAGAAACCTACCAGGGGATGGAATATACTAGATATTGTTTGTGTTCCCAAAGAAATTACTGTAACTTCAAGTCAAGTTTTACCAACATTGATGTGCAGTGATCATGGGGTTATTAAGGTTAATTTGTTGCTAGATAATTCTGCCAAACTGAAATCTAAGCCAATGCATAGAAGGTTAATTACAGATTAGAGGGAAGCAAATAGTTACTATATAAAACTAACTGGAGTGAGGTGTTCAGTGGAAATACTGCAGATGGAATGTGGAAAGTTTTGAAGAGAAATTGAGTGCAAAAAGTCAAAAAAATGTTTAACATCAGGATCTAGGCATGCAACATCAGGGGGTATATTTCCATAAGAACAAGATACTTGATTAAGGTGAGAGACAAAAAATATAAGAAATGGAAGAGAGGTCAAACTACAACTTTGAAAACTGAAATAAACAAGCTGGACAAACAGATTAAGCATAGTGTGAGACAAGATCAATAAAAATTTGAAGAAAATTTATATAAAGATATTGAGCATAATAGGAAAACTTTTTAGAGATACATAATATGTGGAAGGAGTAAAGATACACAAATTGATAAACTGTGTGCAGATTCTAAAATTTATTCTCAGACACAACAGATTATAGATATATTGACAAAATCTTATGCAAAACAGTTTGGCTCCAAAAAAGGTGTGGTAAGTTGTCCTAATGGCATCCAGGTAACCTCAGATACTGGAATCAAATTAGATTATATTGAAAAAGAACTGTGAAAACTGGATCCAAACAAAGCACAGGGAGGAGACGGAATACGTGACAATGACCTGAGAAAACTTCAGCAAGAACTTACACTACCATTATATCTATTATTCACTAGGTCATATAAATATGGGGAGATTCTTCAAGATTGGAGACATGCACTTATTAAACCTGTCTTTAAGGGATAGGGGAGTAGGACAAACCCATAATCATATAGACCCTTAAGTCTACTTTAATGTTGTGGAGAAATAATGGAGAAGGTAATACTGGATAAGTTATTGTTGGAACTGGAAAGGCTGGGACTTGAAACCATATAGCAGCATGCATATGTTGAAAATAGATCTATCACCACCTGTAACATGATGTTCTATAATAATATAACAGCTATGAATGAAAAAATGTGCTGTGATGTTATTTAAATAGATTTAACTTCAGCATTTGACAGGGTCATACACAAAACACTGATCAGTAAATTAGTACAACTAGGTATTGATGTACTGTTGATAAGATGGATCGCTGCATGGCATACAAATAGGACATGGCAAGTATCACACACCAACTGGACAGGTGAAATCCTTGGTTACAGTTAAGGTGTCACACAGGGCTCTGTCCTAGGCCCTTACTTGTTTAGACTGTATCTTTCAGACCTTACTTTTTCATCTGAGGTGTTCTACAGTCTATATGCTGACAACCTGTAATTGGGTAAACTGATTACAAGTGTTACAGATAAGGCATGTCTGCAAAATAATTTGACTAAATTGACCATTTGGGCACAGGAGAATAATATGTTGATAAATACATCAAAATCTAAGCATATAAGATTTGGGAGATATAAACTAAAAGGTGAATATTTAATACAGTGCACAGTGATTAAAACTGTTGACTCGTTTAAAGACCTGGGTATATGGGTAGATTCAGCTATGAGATTTTCTAATCATATCAACCAATTGGTTAATGATAGTTATAGAACTATAGGCTGTATAAAAAGATTTATGTTGTTGTTTGTCTTTTGGCTTTTTCCCGGCAAGGGGTCGCCACAGTGGAACTCCAGTCCACTAATGATTGGCAGTAGATTTTTACGAAATGCCGAGGTGCCAGCTCAATGCCCAACCTTCAATGAAGGCATGCCCATTTTATGCACACATGTCTTTTGAATGCTACCCAACCGCGAGAAGGACATGCAGACTCCACACAGAAGGCACTCCCAAGCCCAGCCGAGAATCGAATGAACCTCTTGCTGTGAGGTAACAACGCTACTGTAGCACCATGGAAGACTTTATAAAAAGATGTATAAAGTCTAGGAAATCAAACATAATGAAGTTGTTGTTTATTAGTTACATTAGACCCAAACCTGAGTATGGAATAACAATATGGAAGCCCTACAGGAAAACAAGCATGAATAAACTAGAAAGAGTACAGCAGAAATATACCAAGGGCATCCATGGACGTGAAAATCTAAGTTATTATGAAAGACTAAAATATCTGAACTTGTATAGTGTCTCTTACAGATATTTAAGAGGAGATCATATTCAGGTATATAGGGCATTTAGAGACAACTACCTCTGGGAATGTTTGGGTTATCAAAAAGTACTAGAGAATCATCAGATAACCTATGTAGAATATTCTATAGGAATGAGAAGTGTACTAATTGGTTTTCTGACAGAGTAGCTGATGCTTGGAACAGACTACCAAATTACATTAAAGCAAGTACTAGTTTAGATATTTTTAAGAACAGCCTGGACATTTATTATGGGAACAAGTGTTTTGGTATATTGGCAAGCTAGAAGGGCATTAATGCCCATGCTTGAAACATTTGTATGTATGTATGTATGTATGTATGTATTTAGCACTGTATGCTGGCAGTTTTGAGTTTGAGTCCCAAAATGAGAACTAGTGTTATCCTTTCACTTCTGTGAGTCTAGTAGTGACATAACAGTACACTTTTTTTCTGTAATTGTAAGTGTGGTTGTAACTTGTCCTTGATCACCATTCTGGAAGGGGGGAGGGGTTCCTCACTGAATGGATAAGGTTCTTCAGGAAAAAATCAGACCTAACTATTCAGAGGCTCTCATTAATCCAACCGCACTGACACCAACATAGCATGCTAGTAATTTTGGATTTGAGTTCCAAATGAGAGCTGATATTGTCCTTTCACTTTTGCCCATAGGAAACATCCAGAATATAAGTGCCCGATCCAGTACCAAAACAAATTGTCAGTCTGCAAATTGTCCTTTCACATCTGTGATTCTAAATGTGCTTAAGCAGTGGGCTTTCTCTATACTTGCATGTTGATATGTGGCAGAGTGTAATTCAACTGTAAACTCTGTAAGTTATACTTGTTGAAATAAACACCAATAAATGTACAACGACTGGGCCTTTTTTGATGTGGATAAATGGTATTAGGGGCATAACATCTAATGGGATTATTTTCACTGAACTGTAGATTCCCTAGTATGTATGTCGAATATGAAATTCCCCTAAAAGTCTGCTCCTTTGTGCCACAGACACATTGGCAAGGATAGGGAAGACCTTTATTTGTTTTGGCATTATCTGTACAACTGATGTTTATTAATCCAATTGGAATGCAAATATTTCAGAGTAAAGGGGTTATTTCTAGGGCAACAATGGAAATGCATTGGTAAAATAAAAGAATGGTAAGTGAAAATGATGATAAAAGGTGAGTCATTGGAGTACAGATGTATTTGGTGATATTCCCATATCTGTTAATGAACCTAATGATAAGATTGTTTATATCTTTGTTAAAGCCTTTACTGTTGGAGGTAGTAGGTTTTTATATGCCTCAAACTCTTGTGGCTTATTGTTAAATGTTCATGTTTTATATCTAGGTTGCTGCTTGTATATGGTGTTAAACATTTGACTGAATGTTTTGTGCAAAACTACTTGGAGTTTTGGGGTTTTCAAAGGAGAGTTAGCTATGGAGATGTAGGTGCAGTGTCTTGAAGAATATAAACAAGCAATGGGTAGAATGGATAAGGAAGTGAGAATAAATGTAGTTGCTGGGAAAGGAAGGGATAGATATTTAGTGCCCTACAAATACACTGCATGTATTTTCTAAGTATGAGAGCAAGTTATTCACTTTATTTATGAACTGTTAGTGGGGAGAGACATTGCTGTGTAAAAGAAATCTATGTTACTTACCAAAGGTAAGTATTTAGCAGCCGTGTACTGATATTTAACTTGAAAGATGCAACTACATTTTCCATCAGTTTAACTACCCAATTAATTAATTAATATCTCCATAGATACACACAAAAATAAAACTAAAACATTGCCACTTATTCTGCACTTATGACTACAACTATGAACATGTTTACATTAACAAATTTAATGGATAGTATTTGTAATATAGCAGTGCTAAAGATGCATAAGAAGGAACAAACTATTCTGTGGTGCTGTTTAACCACTGGGCATATATGACAACCCGACACTGCCAGCCAGTATGTGATGTGGATATACCACCTCTGGGCCAGTAAACTAGGAGCCTCAGTCCTTACTACTGGCACCTGTGGGGGGACAGTCACTGTGAGGATAACAGGTACATACACAGTATTTCCAGATGCAGCTCTCTATAGCAAGTGCAATTTCCGTAAAGAGCACACAGAGACCACAGTCAGTCTGGGGCTGATTCCACTTTCCCCAGATCCCCAGTAAGAGTCCCCACTGGCAAAGCTATAGAGTTAAATCCTTAGCCAAGGTTCCAAGCCAAGTCCTCTAACACTCTTTCTGTCCAGTCAGTGTTTCATGTCCCTGCCCAAGTAGCTGACACACACACTCTTGGTGATTTGATTTGTACACTCACATACCTGGGAAATGCTGGCACAGGTTTACTAGCTATGTCCCCCTTTGCCCATGCTATAAGGTAATTACCACTGCCACTAGAACCCCTTAGCTACTATTTTAAGGCCCTTAAAAAGGGTGTCCAATCTTACTGTATAATATTAATATTAATACAAATGGTAGTTTGACCAAGAGCAAGGCTGTTAGGAGTGGCCCACACAGTGTCACAAAATAAATATGCAAGTACTCTCAAAACATAAATATCCATGCAAAGATCAGCCACAATGAATTTAATAATAAATAATAAAAGAACAAGACAATACTAAATATAGATTCACAGTGACATCAGAGTTCAAAATAACAGGAAATATTTAAAACAACATTGAAGGACATTCTCATACAAATAAAGAAAAATAATATCTAAACTAAGCTTCACTATATTCCTGACTGAATCTAAGAGAAGTATACTATTCCCTAGTAAGTTACTATTATAACAAGACAGATGTGGTGAATGGTTCTTCTTCTTGCTGTCAGGTCCAAAACAGAATGCAGAATTCTCTGTCTCACTAAGAGACTTCTCAAAATAATATCTAAAATATAACTGCTGGGATAGCTTGCAGAATGACATCAATTCTGGTTATCTTACTTCTAGTTCTCAAGCAAACCTCCATTGCTGGCAGCTAGCAGTATTTAGCATCTACCTGTAAAAATACACAGCCAAGGGCTTTTGCTTAGATCTTTGGCAGGTGCTGGAAGTCATAAACCAATTACATTCCTTCATGTTTCCAGAGTAGCAATTAGTTCACCCCAAAGACAATACAGAAATCTTCCAATTACAGACTTTATGTCTCTGGTTGCACTGAAACCTGACAGGAAAAAAATACCACAGCCTTCAAGGTAGTAAACAGAACCAATAACATAAAAAACCTTATATAAGCCAATTGGACAGCAGGGAACCCACAAAATAGCATGCAAAACTTGTTTTAGACGAAAGTGGTTAATAAAAAGTTTTGTATGCTAATTCGTGGGTGCCTTGCTGTCTGGTTGGCTTATATGAGGTTTTTGTTGTTACTGCATTGAAACCTGTGAGATAGCCTCTTTATGACCTTGCCTATAAAGTGATTTAATTTCAAATATTTTTCTAAAGTTTGCTGGACTGAGGTTAACCCTCCAGTTTCCTCTGTTAAGACATATACATTTAGACAGTTACAACAGTGCATGTACGTTTCCGTTCTCTTCAAGTAGGGAACACTGTAGATAAATTTTAAACACAAACACTTTACAAATACCTTTGCAACACAAGCATCTGTACAAAGCAGTTTGATATACACATGACATATAGTTCTAATACATTTGTAACACAAGCATCTTATATAAACTAGTTTGATATTCACAAATGACATATAATTATTTACAAAATTCCAGTTAGCTGTGCTGTCAGTACCTCCTTTCATCACATCATGCAACATGAATGTAGGCAAACAATTTCAAGAAATGATATATATGTATATATACAAGCAGCTGTGCAATATCATCCAGTCACTTGCTTAACCATAATGGTGCATTACAAGTAATTAAAAAACGAATATAAGCTCAAGACCTTTTAATCTCCTAAAATCATCTTTCTGTACCAGAGTAGCCAAACTTTAGCTTCTCACTATTTTTTCTGGTTTAAGATGACTTCTTGAAACTGATACATCCAATCAGCTATCTGAAATCCTCAAAACAGGCAGGCTACTATGCTCCTCACAGCATAGTTTCAAACAATGCCTTAGTTCCTTTACTACATTACTATCACTAACTAATTCAAATATTTAAGGAGCTAATTATTGGCTTTTACTGATAAGGTAGGCATGAAGATTGAGTCTATCTCACATTCCCTCATATAAGTGGATTCTAATGTCCACAGGAGAGATCATCTCATTCTCAACTGGTTGAGCACCACCTGGACAATACATCTGTTATTGTCAGAGATATGGAGAGGTGCCAGCCAAGTCTAAGCTTGATTTTAATGCATCATGAGGATAAATCTCAGGCCTATCAGTTTTCTCCAAGATTTTCAAAAAGGCATAGACAGCACAGTGTAGCATATAATAAGTTATGTAGATGGCATGAATATCTTCAGATTCATGTTATCTGTTGAGTACATTAAACAGGCTCTATATTACAATGTCAAACTAAAACATGTTTGAATATTGTAATATCGAACCCTATAGTCCGAAAGTGGAAAATAGTAAAGCCATGGCACATCGACATTTTTCCTAGGGAAAATAATCGGTGGGCCATTTTTGGGCTTTGCTATTTCCTCCACTGTGGTGTGATCTCGGAGTTGGTATATTTAAGTAGGGGGATGTGGGGGGCACAGCCCCCATGTTCCCTCGCTGTTCTGTCCTTTCAGTTTTGTTGGGGTTTGGACAGTAGGGTTCATATTACATGACTGAACTTTTGTAAGTTCGACGTTGTGATATAGACCCCATTAAACACTGGCTTTGGAAATATCTCATAAACTTACACTGCTGACTGGAAGCCAAACAGTTTACTATGGATATAAACAAATTCAAGATGAAGCTGGAAAGTACTAAAGGCAGGACCTCCCAGATTTCCTTTAAACAGAAGCACTACTGATGCCTCAGGAAACAGAATGAAGATGCTACAACCCTTAAACTGTCTCAGAGTATGTGTGGGCTCCTAAATATCCTTTACCTCACAGGTAGTCTTTCACCCAGAGGTGTCAAATAATAACAAAGTTTCTTTCATACTGTACCTGAGGGCATATAGTCTCCAACTACTATCTCAATCCTGTATAAATATTTCAAACTTCCTTTAGCAAATGTTACTTCATGGCCAGTTTGTCCAGGAAGAAGCCTTGGTGTTGCACACTGCTTAAAGTCATGTGACTTTTGTTTTTTTTCCCCACCAAGAGTCCTCTTTATTCTTATAGTAACTCTTTCAAACAAAATATTACACATAGACTACTGTGATTGACTAAATCTACATTGCAAGTGCATCTCCCCACCACAATTCTCCAGTGGCATAGAATGAATACAGCCTAACTCTCCCTTCCTATCCACTCCCTGATGTGTACATCCCGAGCCTTTGCTTAGTTTGCTTATAATCATGGTCTGCAACATAAACAATAGTGTATATAGATCATATCTCAATAAAAGGTCCACCTACCCTAAATAAATAAATACATTCATACATACATGCATACATACATACATACATACATACATGCATAAATGGTCAGTATTTTCAATCAGTTTCATAATTCAGCAGAAATTCACTGACATTTATAAACAGTCAGGTAATATTTTGCTATGATTTCAGTATACGATTATTAAAAAATATCTATGCACAAAGATTTTTAAATAAAAGTAGCAGTCTAAGTTAAATGGTATTCAACAGCTGTAAGATACTGCACCATCTAGTAATCAGTTTTAAAGTTCTGGGAACATACCTTGGAGGAGAACCAAATGTATTCCTGGAAACAGAATCTATACAAGTAAACTGCTGTAGAGATGTTTTAACTGAATGATGGAATAAAGAAGAGCAGGAAGCATTCAGAGGAATTAGGTGGTATCCTACAGGGTCTCACACCTGCACTGTGTGCCATTTCTAAGAATGCAAGGTTCCTGTTTTATTTTAGAATTATTACTGCAGATGGGGGATGCTGTGCAAAAGGACTTTATGTTACAGAATGTAAGCATACAGAAACATTTTGTAGCCATCTGACCTGCATGATGCAGTTATATTTCCAAATGTTTTTAGAAAAATTGAATTGCCATATACTTTCTTTTTACACAGCACTAAAGATGTCAGCTGAGCAAGAATCTGTCCAAGTGATAACCTTATAAATTTGCCATGCTTCTCTTCTTACTTCTTTTTAGACCTTTTGTTCTCAAATGAGTCTGTTTTCTAATTATATTCCACCTATCTCCTTTTCCCCTCATAAACCCCTTCTCCTCCAGGGGAAAAAAAGATATATATATATATATATATATATATATATATATATATATATATATATATATATATAATATAGAGAGAGAGAGAGGGAGGGAGAGGGATGCGTGCACACACACACACACACACACACACACACACACACACACACACACACACACACACACACACACACACACGCACACAATGCAGTCTCATAGATTTATATTTATTCTAACCTCTTTAGCTTGTAATTCTCCATTCTTACTACCTTCTCTGTCATAATCCCATCTCTGTACAATAGCTACTGAATTTGTATATATGTACACATAAACACAAGATACAATGTACTGACAGTACTTTGTTAATGTGCTTCTCCCTGCTACATTTATCCTGTATTATAGGCATCATATAGTTATTATATTACTGCATATGATGACTATATTTCTACATACCCATACTGTCTGTATATCTAATTCACTTTAAGGTCAATGGTTTGCTCTATTCCTTTATTTCTTTAAAAAAATATGGTTTTGTATTCCTTAGTAAAAATTTAGCATTTTCTACAGAACTCTTCTGATAGTGGCATGTGCACAGTAGGGCTTTCTTGGTTAACAATTGTTAAAACGAGCAAACAAATAAGTAAATAATAAGGTTGCCACTTAACAGAAGCGCTCTGTCCGCATGCTTGAAGTGATATGGATATACTACAAGCACTATGGTCTCTCCTAATGTCTGCTTTCAAACTCACCCACCAAACTCCATGAATTCTGATAGATGGTTAAACATTTTAAGCAAATCCTCTGGATGTAAACAAGTTATCCAGAGAGGGTATGCAGGTTAGAGTTCAGAACATAACTAAAAGGCACTGTCTGTTGCTGATGAGTCCATATTATTTCCTTGTGTATTGCTTACTCTGACTTGTTCCACAGATTAAAGATAAATTAAGTTATTGATTTAGAACATATTTCTCTATTGTCAGATTGTGTGTGTGTGTGTGTGTGTGTGTGTGTGTGTGTGTGTGTGTGTGTGTGTGTGTGTATGGGGGGGTGTTTGTGAGGGTTTATCTATCTGTCTGTATGTGTCTATCTCTGTCTGGGTGTATATTATTTTTGTTGTTTACACTGATTGTTTTCATGATTCAAACATAATTTAAGTTAGTAAAGTGATTATTTTAATGTTTTAGATTGTCATTAGCTAAAGACTCCATGTGTATTTTTTTTTGGGGGGGGGGTAATAAAGATGGGTGATGTTTGATAAGATGGTTAAGTTATGAAATCTCTGTTGCTGAAAAATTCATGTGTGGCTATTTTCAATTTTTCTTTTTTGTTTGGCATGGGGGGGGGGGGGAGGCAGTGAGAAAGGTATAATGTTTGCTCTGACTGAGCCAGAGGTGTTCAGAACAAAAATATTCAATTTGCTGTTTTTAACAACAGAGTCAATAATATGTGAGTGACTGAAACTCTTCTTTCTTGGAGACAGAAAATGCTGAAGAAGGAATTCAGATAGATGAATGTATTCTAAGGTCTCAGACAGCAATCAGAATGTAATGGAGGAAGGGACATCGTAGTGTAAATCAAGATAATTTTTGTTCCATCCCTTTTTTTGTGCATAATGGTTCTTCTTGTATTTGGTAAATAATAAAGTATTTTGTGCTTCCAAAGTCTTGTGTCTTGCCACATGTACTGAGTGCATATTTCCTTAAATCAATGACGTATCCCTCTGTGCGCTTGCAAGTGTGTGTGTGTGTGTGTGTGTGTGTGTGTGTGTGTGTGTGTGTGTGTGTGCGCGCGCGCGCTTGCATGCATGTGTGTGTGTTTGTGTGCGCGCGTGCATGTGGGTGTGTGTTAAGTTAAGCTGAATAAAGATAATCTGATAGCAGTTTGTTAGAAGTGAAAAAGTAATTCTTCCTTTTGAAGTTCATTTCATTTGGGGATCCATTTTAATTAAATGTGTATTCTTTACTTTTCTATCTCTTTTTTCTATAGGTATTTCATATACATTTGCTTCACATAACTGCTTACAGCATCTCCTATTCAATACTTTGCATGGGCTAGTATAGGTTCATAGGCAAGTACTAGGCTCGGCGTTCTTGTGGGTCATTTTAAGCCTAGCCAATTTCCCTTTTTGTACTTGAATTAAATGATCCCATTTGGTTAGAGATTACAATTACCCATCCCATAATCGATAATTATATATTAACCCTAATTAGAATAACTGCGATCATACCATTGAAATCTGGAAGGGACCCATGTATGGAATAAAGCTTTTAGGGACTGCCACTATCCATTAGTAGTATAAGGTACAGTCCTTGGGTAAATTCTGTGTTTCCCATCTATAGATTCAAGTTGAGCTTGAATATAGACAAGGACCAATTTTGTTTTATGTAGAACAGTAGCATTTTCCAGAGCAGCTGTATTCTCCACATTCTGTTGATGCTGCAGAAGAAGTTTAGCTCTTTAGACTGTGTATTTCTGATGCCATTTGATTTGATAATGTGCAGTAAATCCATCAGTACTGGGTCTGAGGATGCCTTGTATGCCAGATACAGGTCACCTCTTAGCAGTCTGTAGGATGCTAAGTATAGTGACAGATCTTTAAGTGGGTCCTTGTAGGACATGTTGTTTAGACTTTGTATCTTTTTAGTAAAGTATGTCTATGGGTACTCCATTTGTTACAAAAGTCTGGGCAGATACATGCCAAGGGGGCATTATATTAAATGACTGGCCTAATGAAGTCCATGTAAAAGGGGACAATGACATCTCTTGATCTAGACACAACCCCTTTGTTTATAAGCTGTGCAATATAGAAGGTCTTTCTTAAAGCAATGGCCACCCTACTATTGGACTTAAAAGATGTATGTGACCTAAGTGTCAAAATATGCTTATCCTTTAGATTTTCATCTTCAGGTTGGCATATTTTTGTAGATTGCCACCAGATGGGCAATGAGCAGGGCTTATTCTGTTGATTGCAGCTTCTCTGTTTTAGTTTTAGTACAGATGATTTGCTAAATGGTCTATTTTACAATAAGATCATGTGACATTATACACTATTACCTAAATGCAAATGGAGGTATGCCATGAAGCAGTAAGTCACTGTTTCTTTTACGTACGTCACCATCAGTGTTTGCCAGAAGAGGGTGTCCATTTTCATTCTACCATTTGACTTAATCTAAACTTGTTAGCCACTTTCTGTTTTTCCCCAGCCTTAGCACTTATAGTTAAACCAAAAAAAGGTACAAGCCAGATAGCCAGTCCCAGATGATTGTTAATTCCGCAAATCCATGAACCAACACTGATAAATCACACTGCAAACCAAAGAACATTCAATGTTAGCTAACATATTAATGTATTTGTTTTTTTCTGGTTCTACCGGAAATTACAAATCATTCACTATTTTGTTGTTCACAGTTTCAACCTGATGAAAAACAACCTCCATTTCGAGCTCATTATTCCGTATAATGGCTCTCATAATGTCCATACCACATCTATCAAACACTCTTAATAAATCTTTATGAAAATCAGATCCTTCTTTAACATTATTCGGGTATTTACATACCCGTAAACATTTGGAACTATATTTAAACTTAGACAATGTTTCAAATATGCATTGTCCATTTCACATTGAATGTTCTTTGGTTTGCAGTGTGATTCATCAGTGTTGGTTCGTGGATTTGTGGAATAAACAGTCATCTGGGACTGGCTATCTGACTTGTACCTTTTTTGGTTTATCAGTGCTGTTTCGGGTACTTGTGACCAACTTGCTTGTTTCGTGGTTATTTCATGGTCATGGACTCGATGGCCAGTTCCGGTGTTTTCAACGAGGCAAACAGCTTTGAGAAAACCGCTATGGGTAAGCTGCGAAAGCTCATTGGACAATTATCTCAGTTGGTCAACCTTCTCACTCCCCTCAGCCAATCGTTAATGGTACTTGCTAATGGATCCAGTTTACCTGGAAACCAGGAACTTTTAAAATGTTCAGCTTCGAAGGAAGGAACAAATATTGATAACAAAAACTTTAGAAAGGACAACAGGGCAGCACAGAGTGGCCAGGTTCGATGTGGTAGTCTGGATGGGTTCCCTACACTCACTTTTGCAGGTTCTGACGTGAATGCAGGTGAACCAATGAACGTTACCATGCATAACGGAAGTGCTGAGGGAGAAGGACAATTAAACAATTCATTTCCAACAGGTACGAAAAGACTTTTTAAAAACATTTTAGATTTTAAAATAGACTTTTCTATGAAAGTACAAAATACTACTCATGGCGATAATGATTCTTATGCCACGATGTTAAACAAATTGGACATATTACTGCATAAATACAAGAACTGTGAAATGGACAATGCATATTTAAAACATTGTCTAAGTTTAAATATAGTTCCAAAAGGTTTACAGGTATGTAAATACCCGAATAATGTTAAAGAAGGATCTGATTTTCATAAAGATTTATTAAGAGCGTTTGATAGATGTGTTATGGACATTATGAGAGCCATTATACGGAATAATGAGCTCGAAATGGAGGTTGTTTTTCATCAGATTGAAACTATGAACAACAAAATAGTGAATGATTTGTTATTTTCGGTAGAAACAGAAAAAAACAAATACATTAATATGTTAGCTAACATTGAATGTTGTTTGGTTTGCAGTGTGATTTAGCAGTGTTGGTTTGTGGATTTGCGGAATAAACAATCATCTGGGACTGGCTATCTGGCTTGTACCTTTTTTTGGTTTATCAGTGCAGTTTCGGGTACTTGTGACCAACTTGCTTGTTTCGTGGTTATTTCGTGGTCATGGACTCGATGGCCGGTTCCGGTATTTCCAACGAGGCAAACAGCTTTGAGAAAACCGCTACGGGTGAACTGCGAAAGTTCATTGGACAAGTATCTCAGTTGGTCAACCTTCTCACTCCTTTCAGCCAATCGTTAATGGTGCTTGCTAATGGATCCGGTTTACCTGGAAACCAGGAACTTTTAAAATGTTCAGCGTCGAAGGAAGGGACAAATATTGGTAACAAAGACTTTAGAAAGGATAACAGGGCAGCACAGAGTGGCCAGGTTTGACGTGGTAGTCTGGATGGGTTCCCTGCACTCACTTTTGCAGGTTCTGACACGAATGCAGGTGGACCAATGAATGTTACCATGCATAACTGAAGTGCTGAGGGAGAAGGACAATTAAACAATTAACTTCCAGCAGGTACAAAAAGACTTTTAAAAAACATTTTAGATTTTAAAATAGACTTTTCTACGAAAGTACAAAATACTACTCATGGCGATAATGATTCTTATGCCACAATGTTAAACAAATTGGACAAATTACTGCATAAATACAAGAACTGTGAAATGGACAATGCATATTTAAAACATTGTCTAAGTTTAAATATAGTTACAAAAGGTTTACGGGTATGTAAATACCCGAATAATGTTAAAGAAGGATCTGATTTTCATAAAGATTTATTAAGAGCGTTTGATAGATGTGGTATGGACATTATGAGAGCCATTATACGGAATAATGAGCTTGAAACGGAGGTTGTTTTTCATCAGGTTGAAACTGTGAAAAACAAAATAGTGGATGATTTGTTATTTTCGGTAGAAACAGAAAAAAACAAATACATTAATATGTTAGCTAACATTGAATGTTGTTTTGTTTGCAGTGTGATTTATCAGTGTTGGTTCGTGGATTTGCGGAATAAACAATCATCTGGGACTGGCTATCTGGCTTGTACTTTTTTTGGTTTATCAGTGCAGTTTTGGGTACTTGTGACCAACTTGCTTGTTTCTTAGCACTTATAGTCTCAATAATATGCATAGATGTATATGTATTGATTACCAGAAGTTATTTTCTGACAAGCAAGCACAATGTTCATTATTTTCTTGATTTCAATATCGATTTAGTGTGCTTCCTTCTTTTTTCAGAGTGAAAATGTGACTCTATTTGTATTTTTATGAGAATTATTTTGATATTCGTGTTTTTAAAGCAACACATTAGTTTTAAGCATTTATGTTTATGCTTTCTTCAAGTCATTGTAGAAAATTAGATCCTAACCTGACTGGTCAAATCTAATTATGTAAAGCTAGTTTTGTTGTATTCAAAGTGCCAAATTTCACAGATGAAAAAGGGGTATTTACGGCCTGTGCCACTATATCTGCATTTAAATGAGCAAAGCACAGACACATGGCACTGGTGGTTACAAGTTCTCAGTTTTCAATAGAAACTCTCTATTACAGTTTTGTACCTCCAAATCAGTGTAAAGTGAAATGAAACAAGATTAATTGCATGTGTAAAGGTTCCAACAGTTATGAACAACTTCACATGTATGTAAATTCACAAATGCTGTTGAGAATTTTTGATAAGTGATAGTGAGTGCAAAGCTGCACAGCACTCTCAAGACTTTCTGCGAGACTTTGCTCTGCTTATGGTTCAGCACCACTTGCTCGCAGCTTATCAGCACTTTTTAAAGATTTTTATTTAGTCTGTAGCTTTCCTTATATGGACAACCTGCTGTGGCATTTATAATGTTGGACTCGGGGAAGATAGAACAGCCAGAAAACGGGAAGAGAGCAGATAAGGAAAATACAAAAGGAATACATTAATAAGGTTGAGCAGGAGGAGGTTGGTGAAAATATTTTTTCATGAAGATAAACCCCAGTTTTTCCAACTATATATTTTAATAAGTAAAGTTAGGAAAGGAAGAAGGTCAGAGTATGTAGGGGAGAGGATTAGGGAAAAGTTAAGGAATTTCTTCTTGCAAAACTTAAAGGATGGACAAGATAGATAGGAACACTACTGTGTACTGATTGTGAAAGAGGGAAATAAGATGCAGAAGGCAGATGGACACAAAGGAGATGGAGAGGAAGGCCATGTGACTGGTATTTTCACAGTCTGGAGATCCCCACATATTCTTCCTGACATGGCTGACTTGGATGGAGTGACCTAAATGGCAAGAGCCTGTGGGTCTCCAGCAGATCAATGGTTGTATCTGACCAGGACAGCAAGACTTACACCTGCAGGAAGAGGATTTAATGTAGGTCCCATCACCTTCACACTGCCCTGTCTACCACAGCAACAACCACATTCTGATTTTATGATGTCAGCTTTCCAGGCTCCCTGTCAAGTAGCTCCTGTTCAGGCATGAGGTGGTATAAAATGTTCCATTGCCTGCAATATTTGCATTCAACATGTGCCAGGTAGTTTTCGATCTACAGAGAACAGAACGGAAATTGGAAAGAAGAAAAAAAGAGAGCCAAAGAGGGAGATAGTGACAGATGGCAATAGCAAAAGGACTCAGATATTAAATTTCACATCTTTATTTCAATGAGACAAAAATTAGAGAAGTAACGTTTTTAGTAAGGAATGTGAAACTCTCAGTGACGGAATACATCTTGCAATTAATAATGTCATTTTATTATTATTATTTTTTTTATTTGGCTTTTGTGTAACAGTTTTGTCTGACTGGGTTTAATCAAAAAACCCTTTTCAACAGAGGCCCAGTTAGAAGAGCTGTAACATACTACAGACATTTTTAAAGAGACATTCAGTAATATACATGCACAGACATTAGGTAATATACATTGACAATTACATATTAATTTGCATACTAGATTACATTTATATATATATATATATATATATATATATATATATACCTGTCATAAAGGTTAGATTAGAAGTATAGAGGTGGGGGGGGGGGGTCTGAAGTATCACAAAACTATGTTTTATGGCTGGGAGATGCTAGTAGAGCTATGTAGGTACTGATGAACACAAGTACTGGGGCACAAGATTCTGAAAGAGAAATCGTTTGACTATATGGCAAGTTGAAGATAACAGTGGAATTTATCCTGGAGATATACATGAGCAGATCCATTGATTTGATATGTAAAGTTTTAGTTGTGTTTTAAATAAGTTTGCATTTTAGATGTAGCAGGATGTGGTTCCATAGTTTAGTCACACTATTTGACTATAGACAGTCACCTGCATTAATAGATGATTTGGTTATAGCGATTAGTGACTTTCTCCAACATTTTATTGAAGGGGTAGAGTTGTATTAAGTCATTAAGGGCTGAGCAGTTTTCTGGCTTATACAGAAGTCTGTGTATGGTAGTAAGCTAGAGAGAAAGCTAGGTCATGTAATAGTTCTACCCAGTTTAATTCTCTGAGGGCTAGTTCTACTGTTATAGCTTGCTGTAATGTTGGTTATTTTAATATATCATTGCTCATGTTTGGACAGCGGTGAGACTTGAGGTTACTAAAGACTGGCGCAGCATAGAGGAGCGATGGTAGTAAGAAAGTAGAAGTTATATGTCTTAGTAGTATGTCAGTGAGGTAGGTTTTTATTCTATATAATTTACCTCTTACCTTGATGAGGTTTTTCTCTACGTGTGATACATGGTGGTTATAGTAACTTTGTGTGGTTTACTTGTTGCTGACCTGCTCTGCCGTGATGTTGTTGCAGAGATGATAGTGAATACTGTCGGTATGTTAGAGATGCATTTTGGGGTAAAAAGCAGTAATTTAGTTTGGTGTTTAGTAGTACTTGTGAGTTATTTAGCCATGTTTCAATTGATAAGGATTGTCATGTTAGGGTCTTGGAGTTCAGAGAGAGACTTGGCAGAGCAGATAACAGCCAACTTCTCAGCATATTGAACTAGGGTAGCATTTTTTTGTAGCAGTGTCATTGATGACTATTTTGAAAACGTCGGGGCCTAGTATAGATCCTTGTATGTCATAATGAAATAATGACACACTAGTTTAGGTTCAGGTCTGTTTTCACTTCAGTAATATTCATCTCCGTGATAGTTCATTTATTTACAATGTCTGAATTATCATTGTCATTTTTTTAACAGAATTTCATAAATTTTCTGCAGATTAGTGTAACAGTAAATAGTAAAAAGTACTGTTTCAGAATCTGATTCAGGCTCACATCTGCCTTTACTTCAAAATAAATCTTTGTATTAATGAATTTCCTTTCATATTAATGAATACATATATGGATTTCTGTAATATATTTTAAATAAACCTCACTGAATCTGTATTTATTGTCCATTTACTATAGCTGTAAGCATGACAGACTGTCCCTTGTGGTTATCTAATTATTTAATTTAATTTATTTTTTATTTTATTTCTATGTTTAATTTTCTTCTTGATATTTAAAAATTACATATATTGTCATGAGAACAGGCACTCTATTCTCTGTTGGTACTGATTGTACATCAGTAATTATGTGGCTATACTAAGCCTCATCGATGATTATGAAAATGTGACAAATTAAGAAAACAAGGAATGGTTTACTGACTGCTCATGCATGCATTGTGCTTTAAAGGACTGAAATCTTTAATATTTCAAAGGAGGCTTCCCCAAATAGCTTTGGTTATGCAACCCTCCCATCCTGCATGTTATCTTGTCCTGAACAATTTGTATATTAGTAAAGGAAGCACACAGCTCTATAAATCTAAGTAATGTTCTACAATATGCAAAAAAAGTAAGGAGTTATGTTTAACATCTGGCTACAAAATATTGAAGGTATCCATCCTACAAAAAAGAAATCTTATGAATGTGGATGATCAAATGAGGGAATGTTGAGCAATTGAAAATAAATTGTTACAGGCTATACTGAACTTACACAGTTAATACATTCATAGGCAATGGATACCTTTGTTGAAAGAAAGCTGACTAATGTATTGATTTAGTTATTTGTGAAAGGTCTGTTGCTATGGCAACTTTTGCAGGTAGTCAGTTTCAGGAATGTCAGAGTCTTGCAGGTGTTGCTGTTCCTGTAAACATCTTTCAAGTGTTCAGTCCAATCTGGAAGGAATTATTGCCATTAATATTCCAGTGGTATTTCCATCATTAGGCAAGGAGGGCAGCACAGTGGCTCAGTGGATAGTATTACTGCCTCACAGCAAAAGATTCCCTAGTTTGATTCTTTGCTCAGGTGCCTCTGGGTGGTGTTTGAATGCCTCCCCACCTCACCCCCTCATTCCATTGTTCATGTGGTTTTCCTCTTGGTGCTCCATTTTCCATCCATATTACAGAGACATGTAGTAGATAGTTTGGACACTCTAAATTAGACATAGGTATGAGAGTGTGTGTGACTGTGTGGTACAGCAGAACAACATTAGCAGGTCTAGCCCACTGGAGGTGTGAACCTTGACTCTAGATAATTGTCACTGTTGAAGTGACACCACAATCCTTTCTACAGAAATGGGAAAAAAAGGGGTTGTGGATAGATGATGGATTTCCACCATTATGCAGACTTGAGAAAACATTTATCATTGCTCAAGGTTTAAAACATTAAAGTTTGCATTAATGCAGAGCTAAAGAATAATATGCAATTCTGTAACTTCCTTTCCTTGCCCCTCCACCCCTTTCTTTGTGGTTTATGGTGCCTTTAGAAGTAGCATTTACAGAACTTGAGAACAGTTCTTTATATCCTCAATATATTCTCAATGCCAAGCCACATGTCTTACAGAAAGGCACTGAAATTCCACTTGGTAGTGCATCGTATAAGCAATACATTTTAAAATACATGCCTGACAAAACATTTCACAAAATAAACTCAATTACAGGCGTTTTAATCCAGCACAGGTAAAAGCATCAGCAATATATAAAAGTATTATTAAATGTTTGTCACTGAAGTACAGTTTGTATTGTAGTGCAACAAACATGGAATAATTTAAAATATATCCAAAAAGTAACTCAGCAAGTAGTCCAAAAATTTATGTGATATACCCACTCTTCCAAAGTTTTCCAACAGGTACTCCATTGAGGCAGTCTATTTACACTACTTTTTCTAAGTTCTGAAGAATAAAGATTGTTTGTGTGTGTCTGTGTGCATGTGTGTGTGTATATGTATATATATATACACCAAACCACAAATGATCAATCTCAGATCTTCAGCACCCAAAACTTCTGTTTTTAGCAAGTCTCCTGCACCCCACTGAAACCCTACTAAAATACACAACTACAAGATCGCACTATTGCACCACACTCGTAAAAAGACAAATTCCCACTCTCAACTGTACTGCGATCTTACACTGGAAAAACTAGTACAGTTAGATCAGCCAGTTTTCTTTCAGCTGTATCAGGTTTTCCATAGATGAATAAAACGACATTCCACTGAAATGTCTATACACAGACACACACACGCGCGTGCGCGCACACACACACACACACACACACACACACACACACACACACACACATCCTTACATAGTAGTTTCATTTAGAATAAAAGGAGTACTTACTCTAGTACCCTAGGTTCCTTTTCTGCACTTCTGTAGCCTACCTGGCCAGCTGGTCTTCCTTCTACCTCTGCAGGTCAACATTCTCTTGAGCAAGGGACAACTGAGGCCAAATGCCAATCTTTTTCCAGGTGCTGTCAGCTGTGGAACCCACCAGTATGTGCAAGTACAATGCTTGCAGCATTTAAGAGAGATTTTTGGCCTGTTTTTCACACCAGATTGTGGCACGTCGCTGGACGTTTTTTGAAGACATGTTGCCAGTACCAAGTACAAAATGAGAATTAGGAGGTAAGTATGAAACTAAGAATACTGGGGTATGAACCATTCCCCTTATATCTTGCACATGTACTCACTGGACACAGAAAAGAATGAGCATTCCTAGATTATTCCCACACGCTCATGCATGTCACCATTAGGCTGAAGTTAATACAGTGCCTATGTGCATGAATAATGACTTTGCTGCTCATTCTCAGTAATATGAACTAAGCTCTTCCATTAGAAAGCACTTACACATATGTGCTTTGATGCCATTCAAAGAGCTAAGAGCAACAGTGCTTACTTTGTAGAACCTCTTCAACTGGACCAGACGTTCACTAATCTTATAATATTTTGCAGTTTTGAATGCACCTGAGCTCCTAATTTGTATGAAGCCTGGGGGAAAGTGAGAATTAAATTAAAAGCTTTACAAAAGGCGCAGTTAGCTTAAAATTATCAAAAAACGCATGCATTAGTGGAGTTCAGTGTGACAATCAGCATTAGCATCTGATTTACTACTAAAGCAGGAAATCTTGCAATAGTCCTATACTTCTACCTGCAGGCATTTGAGATGTGACATGTATCATAATGAGCTGGAGGGACAGATTCATAACCCAGAGGCTCCCTTCGCTCTGGAATAGAATTCCAATTCATGTTAGGCAGAGCACCTCACGGACTCTCTTCAAGAAGAATCTTGATGAGTGGATGGGGGATCGCAGGTTTGTCCCGGGGATTACTTCCGTGTCACTATTAGACAGAGGCACAGTAAACTAAACTTTAAAAAGGGCACAGTATACTCAAATCAAGGGGTGGCGTAAGCCAAACACAATCGGGCTAGGCTTATAAATGCCCCAGGGCAGATAGCCTAGTATGAACCTATGAACCTATGTGTTCAGTACCTTTATAGGTGCACAGTTAGTTACAACAGACACTGGACTCCAGTGAAATTGCTCATGAACCAAACTGCAGGCTACCTTCCTGTAACTAAAGGATTGTATTAAAGATTGCATAGTATATAATACAGTAAAGAGTAGAAAGAAATGGAAATAAAAAATAAGTAATGCTTACATTTGTATTACCATCATTTTACTATACTCTCAAGATGAATTTCTTTGCAACCATGTTTTGAACACACAATATTTTTTGATAGGAAAACAGATTCATAGATTCATGCAAAGTGTAATAATGAAACAAATAGTGCAATGCAGATCATTCAAGGCAAAACACTACTTTTTACATTACTTTCAGCCATTGGTACCATCATCTTCAGTTTTATGAGCAGGATTTGAAATAATAGTTGCAGCATACGTTAGCAGTACATTACAATATTTAGTCATCTCAGTTCAAGGATATATTTCTTCCTCCTGTATATAGCTTGCCTAGTTATAGAGGATAACTTTTCATGCATATGGCTTATTGAAATCAGTACCAAAGTCATTATTTTTGCCCATTTATTAAACAACTTCTAATAACTGTAAAAAGTTCTATGGAGCATTATTAACAACATCAATCCCAGCACTCAAATTCATGTGTTAATACTTACATTCATTATTGCCTTGATTTCTTTTAGAATATAAATGGTCAGAATAATTTGACATTTTTAGGCTACAAGTAATATGGCACTGACTTTGGATTTCTTGCTCTATGACTTCTCACCTGAGAGTGTCTCAAATGGATCATACAGACTAATTAAATTATGCTGCCTCATTAAATTATCTACTCTCGTTGTCCTCAAATGTTATTTCTCTTTCAGCATACCTAACACTTAGTACCTGCATTTTATTCTGCAACTGCCTTATTCCTTCTAATGTGAGTCATATTTTAACAAAATAAATATATTTCAAAGGATCTGCAAATACAGCTAGGGTTATTGCCATACTTTTTAGTTTATCCAATGGTTATATAACATAAATGCAATCCTATGCAAACTGTTGCATACTTCTGTTCTAGAGGGTTTTCCTTTTCTGACTTATATTCCTGTATGCATTTACATTGCTTATAAACTGAATTTCAGCATACTCCTATCACTGGAAGCTTTATATGGCCATGCGATCTAAATAACCAATAAATGCAATCATTGATTCAAATGGTCAGACAATCTATCAATGCATTAATCTAGATAAATATTTTCTCTTACTGTCATGAAGCTTGAGTGCAAATGCCTTAAAAGTAGATTTATAAAATATGGCCTGCACTGAATAGTGCTGGTATACAGCAAAAATAAGAGCACTGAAGTTCAATTGTTTGAGAAAAAGCAGGAAAAAGGACCTTAGGTATGCATCCACGAGTAATGTGTTCTGTGTAATGTTGTACAAATAAGCACTATATGAGCTATATGCATGTTAACCAGATCTGAGTGAAAACCTTGATCATGTGGCAGTAGTGGTTACCTAACACCTGCCCATCTGCAATTCAGAGACACATTAGCCACATAGGCCTATCCTTACGCCATGCTCATAAATATATGAGAAGACTGATGATGATGATGATGATGAGGAGGAGGAGGAGGAGGATGATGATACTCAGAAAACTTAGCATTGCAAATCAGGCTCCATTTATTATCAGAGCAATGACTGCAGTACCTGCATATCCTGTGCTACTAGCACAATGACAAAGACACCAGACATTCAGACAGGGTCACTAATTTGTCCGGTTGTATTACTCATTCACATGGGCATCTGGACAGTTACTGTACTGTCATGCAGATGTTTTGAAATGTGTCAACATATAGATGTATATACTGCGCATTTTCACAACTACCACTGAAAATGATTATATTGGCAGCAGTCACCGTCCCATGCTCTGGTATCATTCCACCTTTACTTGGTATTGCAGGCATGTCACACACACTCATGGGTAGGATTTTTAATCTCTTCCTGGAAAGTCAGCATCCCATACAGTACAATTCTTCCACATGTCCAGAAATGACACACTGAGGACCCCTGTAATGTGTAACAGACACTCCCATCATTGTGCTACTGACTGCACATATGCATGCACCAAGAGTTGAGGATCATGTAACCTCTTTCAACAAGAATGGTTTCCATTCAATCAGTGGGCAGGGGCTAGGTGACCACTATGGCCACATGATGATCAGGTTTTTCTCCCAACATCCAGAGATATTACTTGGTACTGGTATGGTTGTATGCTGCATCACATATTTCATACAGACAGCTTACTACAAGCTCACTTGCAGATGAATGAATCCTTTGCACTTTGAATTTCACTTCTCATACTGGTACAATGAACTAAAAACAGGCAGAGAAGGCAAAGAATAGTGAAGCATTGTCACATGGCTGATGCCCTTACATTTTTTATTAGTAAACCCTCTAGTGACTTGTCTAAAAAAATTCAGGATGTAATACCACACACAAATGCTTTCATTTATAATATTATCAATTTAAAAAATGATGAAAGCATTGAGAAGCTTAAAGAAATGTAGTAAAAAGAGTATCAACACGAAGCAGCATTTAAGTCCACAAAAATAAATAAAGATACTGAATGTTTTAACATCATTTTTGGTCTTCTAAGAATTCATTTAAAATGGCCTGGCCGCCAAATAGCCCATTTCCATGTTATGTGAGATGTGTACTGGATGTGAATGTGTGTGTGAATGCGTGTGGGTTAGGGGTAAAGTATAAGTTAGATAAAGGGTAAGATTAAGTGCGTACTTGCAGTTTTGAGTGTTTAGGTTTAAGGTCTGATTAGGCTAGGGGACAGATTTAGTGTGTGTGTGTGTGTGTGTGTGTGTGTGTGTGTGTGTGTGTGTGTGTGTGTGTGTGTGTGTGTGTGTGTGTGTGTGTGTGTGTCATGGCGTGTGTGTGTGTGTGTGTGTGTGTGTGTGTGTGTGTGTGTGTGTGTGTGTGTGTGTGTGTGTGTGTGTGTGTTTGTAAGAGAGAATGAGTGGTAAGTGCCTAACCTGGCTTGCTTAGTGGTAATGTTATGGAATTTTTTTTTTTAAGTTAAAATGCATGTTTGAGTTGGGGTAGGGGAGTGATTCAATTACTAAGGTGAATTAGAGGGCCACTCTTCATAAAAAGTTGGGTCTATTTGTTTAAGGGGGTTTCAGTGTTAAAACTGGGACAAGAAACCATTTCCCATCTTGATATTTTTTAGTTTGTTATTTAGTGCATTCCATATTATGCAAATTTAGACATATTTTTGCCAGTGTTATATTCAACATTAAATAGATTTGATCATTCATAACAGAACCTTTTATATATATATATATATATATATATGGGTCTAGGACACATGCTCGACTAGCATATGTCTGAATCACAAAACATTGAACACACATACACGAAAGTGCTTAACATCGAAAAGCGCTTCTGTGTATGTAGTTCAAAAGAAAAAAAAAATCTATGTTTCTGCAGGATGGCTTCACCCACCCCTGCACCCCCCCCCCAACTTTATTATTCTCACTCCGAGATCACACTGCAGTGGGGAAAAGGGAATTTTCCCTTACCCGCACTGTAGTCCAATCTAAGAAACAGGCACACATACTTGGAAGCGCTTGCCGATGTTAAGCGCTTTCGTGTATGTGTGTTTGATGTTTTGTGATTTGGACATATGCTAGTCGAGCATGCTAATAGTTTTTAGTAAATATATATATATATATATATATATATATATATATATATATATATATATATATATATATATATATATATATATATATATATATATATATATATATATATATATATAAATGCATTTCTAATGAATATACCTTCTTATAACTGTGAATACATTAAAATTATGTGGGGGCTACACTCCCCATACCCCCCCTTATTTAATATTCTCACTCCAGTGTTGCACTGCAGTGGGGGAGGGGCTATATTCCATTTTCGACCAAATGAACTTCGACTAAGTGAGCTTACAGTCAAGTGAGCTTTCAGTGAAGTGCAATGCCTGGAATCATTATATATAATATATATATATATATATATATATATATATATATATATATATATATATATATGTATGCATGTCCGTGTGTTTGTGTATGTGTGTGTGTGGGGGGGGGACATTGGTTTTGGTATGTGCTTTGAATTTCTTGTTATATGTCAAATATAAAGTTGTAATAATAAGAAAAAAAAAAATGCAACATGATGCACATAATCAGGGTTCATGTTTTATCAGTGTTTGAATATATCAATTCTGAGCTATAGACTTTTGTCTAGGATGCAGACTGTTGGCCACTGTTTAAATTTGAGTAAATGAACGTGGCTATGATCTATATCTGAACTTCTTTATATTCATTCTCTTATGGCAGAATGTTTATATATATATATATATATATATATATATATATATATATATATATATATACAGATAGAGATAGATATACAGATATAAATATATATATATATATATATATATATGTATATATATATATATATATACAGATAGAGATAGATATTATAAATAAACATATATATATGTATATATATATATATATATATATATATATATATAGACACACACACACACACACACACACACACACATATATATATATATATGTGTGTGTGTATATATATATATATATATATATATATATATATATATATATATATATAAATATATAAATATATATACATATATAGGTCTACTTCAGACCAAAAGTTCACTTACTTGACTTTCAGTTAGCCGAGAAGAAAAGGCTGACAACCGCAGAACACCGACATCCTGGAACACTAACTTCCCACCCCAGGAAAGTAATCACTTGGCCATCCTGAAAAAAATAGTAAAACTGAAGGAAAGTAAACCCACCCATGTGGGGGACTTAGCCAACCTCACCCCCCTTACTAAATATACCAACTCCGAGATCGCACTACAGTGGGGGTAAGAGGCAAAGTTCAACAGGATGGCCAAGTGGTTTCTTATCGGAGTGGTGTTACTAGTTGTCAGTGTTCTGCGGTTGTTGGCCTTTTCGCCTCAGCTAATTGAAATTGTCGCCTCACAGTAAGACGATGTCCTGTTCGATTCTCAGCTAGAGCGTCTTCTGTGTGGAGACATGCGTGAATGGGTGTACCTTCGTTGAAGGTTGTGTGTCAGGGCCGGCAACTCAGCACATAAAAATCTACTGCCAATCATTAGCAGACCGGAGTTCCGCTGTGGTGACCCCTAACCGGGAAAAGCCGAAAGACACAATATATATATATATATACACATATAGTTATATATGCAGATAGAGATAGATATAGATATACAGATATACATATTTATATATATATATATATATATATATATATATATATATATATATATATTATCTCTCTCTCTCTTCATATATATATATATATATATATATATATATATATATATAATTTTTTTATTATTTTTTTCCATGTTTGTTAACCAAGTATGTATACTAGTCTGTGCACCCTATTTTAGAACATTTCTCTATTTTGGAGGAACATTCCTATTTTCAGACCTGATTTATCCCTGCACACGATGTAACTTTTTTGGAGGTACATCCTTATTTTCAGGTTTGAGATATTCCTTCATACAATTTTCTGAATCCTCCCTCACTATACATACTTTTTGAAGCTGTTGATTATATAGAAAATGATAGTATATGGCCAACATATTAGTGGCATTAATAATTTAAAGAAATTAGACACGTATCTTACACTCCTTTTTCAGAAACAAATATAAATGAATTTATGTATATAATTTTTCAAAACAATTCAATAAAGTCTACTGATTTTATACCACCTTTGATAATATACTCACATTTTTCCATCAGTGTTGTCCACTCTCTGTTTTAAATACTTTTTTCCTGAGTAGTATTCCATATTCCTACAGGAAGTGGGAAGAATTTTGTTATTCAGATGTTATGGTAATGAGATGCCCAGATTTTTAAATGAATGCTTTTACTTTTCAAGGCCTTTGTTCCTATTTTTATGTCTATAGGTTAAGAGGAATGTTCGAGAACAGTGGTGCAAAATCATCAACACATTTAATACATGCACTTTATAAAGTGTTACAAAATAATTACATAGTTAATACATACACCTTGTAAGCACACTCGTACACAATCATTCCATAGTTAATATTGTAAGCAGAGGGCAGCTTAAAGTGACATGCATGCCATTTTATGTACCAGCAGGTACATGTGTACTGTGCCTAGAAAAGAGTATACAATAGCATTGCTGTGTTTACTAAACCCCGACGATTATGAGATCATTAAACAAACAAACAAAAAAATATTTTGTGCATCATGACTTTTATTTCTTATTGAAAGGTCTCTGGACTTCTCAGTGTAATTCTCAGACCAGAATGTTATGCAGATGTCACTTAAGCAAGGGTCTGAGTCCCACAGCCTTCACTTTCCTATTGTGTGACTTTTACACAGTGCTCCAAGGCTGTGTTTGAAAAAAAGTCCATGTGTACCAGTGTAGAGACCTTGGTTAACTGATAAAAATAAACAGATAAGCAACTTTCAACTTCAAGCAGCTACTCACTGCAGTAAATTGGATCTGCTCTGCTTGGTTTGCCCATTATTTTGCACTCTTATTCCTTCTGTTATTATTACTTTTATTGTTTTTTTTTCCCCAAAAAAAATCAAATGCTATGCAGCACCTTATCATCATTTAACCTATGTTTTCTACCTTGTCTGTAAGTAGTTAGCCCTCAGCCCTCTCCTCCTTCCCCAGAGTAGTATATGTAATAACATTCCCCATGAGTTACAGGACATTCTGCATCTGTGGGCTTAGACTAGAACACAACTCACATTGTGCTTTCTCAGTCTAAACTGTTCTCTGTTAAATAGTTCTCTTTGTCATTAACATAAGGAAAGTAGGTAATTGTTGCATCAATAACATTTCATTATACTGTAAAGCAGGAAGTCTACTGAGTAATGCTATGATGAAAGATTACATTGTTTGCTCTTTTGAAAAAGTAAACCGAACCATTAATGCTGTGCTATATCCAAGTAGACACAAAATATTGTTTTTCACTTTATTTCCAATGTAGTTGATTTTTTGCCTCCTTCTTGTGTTTAGCCAGTTAAATGCTTATTACACAATGAGGCTGAATTCTTATATGGGGACTTCATAAAACTAGATCTTAATTCTCTCATTTATTTAATTATTTTTTCAAAGTGTACTGAAATAGTTGGCATTTATCTTGTTCCATTGATGCCAGTATTTTAGCTACTGTAATATGATACGACTGGAAAGTTAAGGATGCACATTTGTTTTGCAGGTCAACCCCTATTTCCCTTTGCCAGTCTGACTGCAAAATTTTAATTAAGTTACAACTTTGTCTTAATATTTTATTATCACAACTTCATGAGAAAGACATCAACGACATACCTCATAATAATATTGTAAAACTGCTTATTGTTTTATGAGAATTAATAAATTCCATCTTAACAGTTTGTTATGACAGTGAGATACTGCTAACAGGCATTGTACCAGTCCCATTCAATAAACACACCACACAAAAAGACATTTGGCAACCTTTATTAAACTTTCATAACATAATTTTATTGAACAATATTTTAATTTATTAATCACAGCATGAACATATATTTAACCATTCACTAGGGCAGCATAACCTCTCTCATCCCTACCAAATATGCAGCATCTTCATCTCCGCTTGCTTACTTTTACTTATCAAGCAGCGTCCCACTGCTACTTTCATTCCCCAACTCATTGAATTAAACATCCAACACCAGAGGGGTAACAGAAGTGGGACAAGCCTGCCCATTATCTCTGCCTAAACAACAAAACTATACAATACTCAATGTTCCTAAAAGATGGAGGTAGGGCAGATAGCAAGTTCACGCCAACATCTGACCCCTTACCCAGTAACACTCACACAAAACCAGTTAAGACCCTCCTTACACTTACCTCATTTCCTCTCACCCCTCCTACTTTGCCAATTTAACCCTTCCATCCCCACCACACTAACTTTCTTCCACTACCACCTTAACTCCCATTATTATTCCTATCCGATCCACACCCGAATATGTCCCTAGACAAATTGGTTTGTTCCCAAACCTCATTTATCCCACTCCCCTTCAATAAACACATCACACCAAATGACACTTGACAATCTTTATTAAACAATAAATAACTTTATTGAACAATGTTTTAATTTATTAACCACAGCATGAGCATCTATATAACCATTTACTAGGGCAGTGTAACCTCATTCATCCTAACCAAATAAGCAGCATCCTCACCGCAGCTCACTTACTTTAACAGGCAGCGTCCCACTGCTCACTTTTATTCCCAACTCATTATATTAAACATCCAACAACAGAGGTGGAACAGAAGAGGGACAAACCTGCCCCTCTTCTCCACCAGCCAGCATGACACAGGTTCATTCACTCCAAAACCTTGAACAGATCCTCCAAATACCTAAGTGTACATTAAAGAGGCCCAAACCCAAATCATTCAGCTATACTCCATCTTCTCTGAACCAAACTAGATCCCTGTCATCGACATCCCAATGCCCTATCATATAAATAAGTAAAGCAGCCAGTTGCCTCTAGCCTAAAATTAACAAACCAATGAACTATCTCCAAAATGAAATTAACCGTGGTACTACCTCAAACCACACAATACATGTACCTGGGTATAACCTCTTTAAAATAAACATATCCTCACTTATCCTAACTACCAACTGTAGCTTCAGAATTATTCCCAGATTGTTACCCGCCCAATGTACCACCAGGACTCTAAGTAGCCCAATGCTAACTGAAACAATGCAAACCCAATTGCATGCCATCTAGCCTAACTGCAGTCCCCTTTGCCACCCAATGGATATAACAACGACCAAAAATTAAATTTCCTTTCGTAGCAGAAGAAAAATGAATTAAATTCTAAGCCAGCCACCATAGCCAGTTATCTAATATAAGACAAGAAAGCATTTGATGACCAACAACCCACCCTCTTAATGACTTTAGTTGATCTGCCTTCCCTCTCTTAATCCGATTCCTTCCAATGCACAAAGAATGAGAGGAAATCCTCTCTCCCAGAAACTCAACACACCAAAAAGCTTTCCTTATCATATATACAAACTGATTACACATCATCATCTTGCCCCCTACTTATCAAAACGATGTCCTGAGAACTCTCATCATGATACCACAGCAACCTCTTAGCCCAGCCCACTGGACACATCCAATCATTCTTGTCCTTTCCCAGTGCTATATGCCTGCCCTTTCCAAACTAATACATTTTAGATCTAGATAACTAAATGTGCATGGAGGCAAAAAACACTGAAACATCCAGCCAAACTAGCGACCCCAGCAACTCACTGAAAGAGCTCCATAGGATCATAGGAGATTACTAGGCTATCAACCCGGAGGTCATTTTAAGCCTAGCCATTTCAACCCAATGTAATACTGTAGAAGTACAATTCAATACCCAAGACTGCATTTAGTGATGACTGCCCGTGTTCAGGAGGGTTGTGGGCACTATCCCCAGTAAGAATTTATGGTGCCCCATCCACTCATCCAGGTTCCTCTTGAATAGTGTCATAAAGATGCTCTGTTTCACATGAAACAGTAGCCTGTTCCAAAGACGTGGCAGTTGCTGGGAGATAACTCTGTCCCTCCAGCAAGTCTTATTTAAGTCACAGACCATATTTAAGTCCATGGAATGGGTAGCCCTAGACCCATTTGATTTATAGATATGCAGTAAGTTTATTAGGTTTGGGTCTTGGGTTGCTGTGTAGGCCAGGCATAAGTCTCCTCTAAGAAATCTATGTGATATGGTATAGGGATAGGAGCTTTAGTCGGTCCATGTAAGGCACATGCTGGAGATCCTCGATCTTCTTTGTTAGAAATCTCTGAGGCCTCTCTAATTGCTGCAGGTGCTTAGTACGGTACATACTGAATGAGGCGTTAAACTCAATTATGGGCTGGATAAGTGCTGAGTATAGGGGGGGTTATAACCTCTTTTGATCTCAAGGCGATGCCTTTACTAATCAAATGAGCTATGTGGAAAGCTTTCCTTGCAATGTTAGAAATGTTGTGGTCAAAGTTAAGGTGGCGGTCAACATGTGATTCCAGGTCCCTTACAACTTCATGGGTACTTAGGGTATTATTGCTGATTTGATAGTGTGAAAGGACATTGTGCTGAAGGGAATGATGATGCATTTCTTTGCATTCAATTTGAGACCATGAATAATACACCAGTCATTGGTCTGTGTGAGAGCCTAGTGGGAGTATACTGACATCATTTGGGGATTCAGTGATTGCACCTAGTTTGCAGTCATCTGCAAACTTGGTCAGCCACAACCCTTTAGTTTGACCTGAACTTCTGAGAAGTATATACCAAACAGTAGGGGGCACCTGAACTTCTGAGAAGTATATATTAAACAGTAGGGTACCCAGCATCAACCTCTGTGGCACACTGCTGGTGACGAGTTTGCTGGTTGATGTGGAGTCACCCACTTTGATAGTGTGTGCCTGGTTTGTGAGCCAGTTAGCAACCCATCTTACAGCAAAGGGATTTACATTCAGTTTGCTAGGTTTATCAGTAATATCTGAGTGTGGGATTGTGTCAAAAGCCTTTGCCAAGTCAAGGTATGCTGTGTGCACAGATCTGCCCTCATCAATGGCCTAGGTCACACTTTCAAAGAAATCCACCAGATTTAACAGGCAGGATCTGCCCTTCACTTAGCCAAATTAATAATACATCCATAAAGCAAACTTCACACATAAAGTATAGTCCAATGAATCTACAATTGAAAACACTAATCCCTGCAACAAAACCTTCAAAACCTGACTTGTCAACAGCCATCATCTGTCAGTCTTAACACTATCAACCCTATCCCAACCCTTTAACATATGAACCGCAGTCCAGGATTTGGTAGAGTCTTCTAACCCTGCCACCCGTGCAAATATACTAATCACAACTAATTTCACTTTGACTGACAGAACTGTCTTACCTTGTTTTCAAGCCTGAACCAAATATTTCAACCACAATCCTTCTGACCAAACTCCTTCTTCCTTAGGCTGCTGCAACACAAATTTACCAAAATCTTGCAATGCCCTACCATACACCTTCCTTTTAAAAGCTGCCCAGGTTTCCTATACCAAGCATCTGATTGTCCCAGTCCAGCCTGACACACCTCATCTAGCAGAACCATTCACTCATACCACTGCCAGATTGTCTGAATGAAAATTAACCCTTTTCTCCAGCAACATCTCTTGCTAGAACTTCAACACCAGCCAAACTGGAACTAACTCAAAACAAGCAACATCCCTCCTCCAATCCCCCTTTCATCTTGTCCTCCAGTGAGCCACAAACCATTCCTCCCAAAACATGCCCCGGGATTCATGAAGCTTGTGCCAGGCGCAGGAGTAGCGTAGGCGGTATAACGCCAAACATGGCTACCGAGCGATTCAGGTACGATCCAATTCCACGTGCACTACTGGCGTACACCAGATCTGTGTAGCCCTCGGCTTAGGTATGCTAATCACCCCATGCGCAGTGCCGCACCATGCAAATGAAGGTACATAGTGATTCATGAAGTGGTGCAGGTGTAGCTTAAGCCCACAGAAATGTAAACCAAAAACCACGGTTTACATTTTTCCAAACAGAACATCGGAGCTATGAAAGCGGACCAGACTCATGTATTACAAAGTTAACATATGCCAATGGCTAAATATACAGCCAATGGCATAAGAAATGATGCACAACACCTAAAAAACAACATTTAATGTCATGTCCACAGTAACGCAAAGTACAACTGCAGGGCATGTGTGTGCAAATGGGAACACAAAGAAAATATATACAAATGTCATAAAATCGCAATGTAATACAAATCATGATTTCACCATAATACTCAGTGGTATGCATGGTACACCACAATCAGGCTGCAAGGGTTGCTAAGGGTCTGTGACAGTGTTCGGCACGGTAACTAGGAATTAGTAGTCAATGCCATGCAAATGAGGAAGGTAATAATGAATCGCAAATGTCCCGCTGGACTAAGGATGTACCATACGGCGCAGTGCTACAACCCCGAGGAGTGGCTTAGAGGTATACATGACATCAGCAGTGGGGTGTGCCACCGTAGCTGTAAGCACATTGGAGCAATGCAAATCCGGCCTGTCCATTACTAAGCAAAGCCGCAGGACAGGGGTGGGGAGGTAGGTATAGCATCGTTTAGCTGAGAGCACATATGGTGCCCGAATGTGTACTGGGAGGAAAACGTGCCCGAAACCCAGTTAAGTGGACACACGCGCCAGGCACCATAGCTCAAACAGGAAGGTCAGGGGAAGAAAATAAGGAAATGCCGCAGTAGAGTAATTGGAGTACAACTGAGCAATTAACACCTATTAACTCACAGTGGGCAATCAATGGCAGCTGACAAGTCTGCTCTCAGAAACCTGCAAAACAGGATAGGGGAGATGTCGGATTGCAAAGAAAAGAGAACTGTCATAGCAGCGCAAAGCAAACCTGCAGTAGACTGGCCATAGAACACATTATGCAAGATAAGCCAGGTGTAGGAAAATACAAATGAAAGCAGGCTGCTGGATGCATGCCAGAAAATGGGAGGTGAAACGTGAAGAAATGTAAAGGGAAGGGCAAGAGGTAATCCACAGCAGCCAAATGTAATTCAACACCAAAGGCACCACAATAGTAGATCCTGTCATAAAACACATAAGATACCCTGTAGCTACGATCGTACATACACACCCTATGACATCATCGGTGTTCACTGCACAATAGTATAAAGCATGAAAGCACCCCACACACACCTGTGTATTCCCAAACACTGCACCATAAGTGTAAACATATGGGGAACATTTACAATGTACATGTTGGGAGCTGCCATAGCTGTGATTCATCACCATGTGTTAGAGACTGATGGTGTTGCGGAGGATGATGCTGACTACCACTGCAGGCCCCGGAGGAGGAGAAGAGTGTTCAGACCAAGGGTAACCTACCAGGGGCTACATGATCTGGAGATAGTAGAGCATTACAGGGTGGACAGGAACATCTTACAGCAAATAGTTGAGCTGTGCCGGCCACGCCTGAGATCCAGAAACAACAGAGGGGAACCCATCACAGTGGACACGAAGGTATGTGTAAGCTTGCGAATACTAGCCACAGGTACCTTTCAATGGCCAACTGGAGATATAATAGGGATCTCACAGGCATCAGCATCCAGGGTACTACACCAGTTCCTGGATGCCATGATACCACATGCCAATGAGCATATATACTTCCCCCGAACTCAGGAGGAGTTGGCCAGCAATATGTGTCTCTTCCACCATGTAGCACACTACCCAGAGTTACTGGTTGTGATAGACTGCACGCACATACATATCAAGTCACCACCCGGTGAGCATGGTAGGCGCTACATAAACCGCAAGGGATACCACTCCATCAACTGCCAGGTCATGTGCAATGCCCAGGGCATTATCATGGATGTGTGTGCTGGCAGCCCTGGAAGCTACCATGACTCCCACATCTGGCATGCCTAACAGCTGTATCAGGTATTTGTCAGGGGGGACATCCCACATGGCCACCTTGTGGGGGATGCTGGCTATGCACTGGAGCCGTGGATGATGACTCCCATCAGAAATGCACACACACCTATGCAAGAACGCCATAATGAGGCACACGCACAAACCAGAATCATCATAGAACGTGTGTTCGGGATGCTGAAATCACGGTTCTGTTGCTTGGACATATCTGTTGGAGCCTTGCAGTACTCTCCAGGCATGTGTGCCCTCATCCTCATAGTATGTGCCATGCTACATAATATGATCCTGCGGAAACAGCTGCAGCAGGGACAAAATGGTGAAGGCCCTCACAGCCCACCGCAATTGCCAAGGCCATCACAGGCACAGAGGGATTCAGACCACGGACACCCTGTGCCAGCCCCAGTAGGCAGACGGAGGTGTGCCCAATATGCCTATGCCTTGGCAAAAAGGGAATGCATAGCACATACTCTGACAGTGTAGGCCCCTACGGACTGACACACCTCTCCACCTGCACATACAGTAAAATGGATGGCACACACACACACACACACACACACACACGACCACCTGTAAATTGTAATGTATAGGTGGCCTACTGTGTGAATCCTACATAGGCAGCCCTCAACCATTGTACACACAACAGCTATTGGAACAAGGAATGTTAACACCTGAACAGTACACGCACCTATCAGCATATGTTGGTACTGTGTGTATAGGTTCCTAGGTACATCGGTAGGTACACGCCCGCTTGTCAGAGGCCATTCATTAGTCGATGCAAACAGTGTCTGCTGTCACCACCACATCGAGTAACCAACTGTTGCTCAGTGGAGCAGAGCCAATTGCGGGATCCATGTGTGTAATCACTGTTCCCCACACACTCTGCATGGATTCCCTGGTGCGTTAATGAGGGGCTACATATAATGTAATCATGGATGTAGTGGCAAAACATGGGGTGTATCCATGACAGGTATCTGTCACCCCAGCATGCTCCACCTATGGTTGTGTGAAGGTGTAGCACATTATAGTGTGTGGCTCACTGTGACATACATACCCAATGCTGGAGCTCATCTATTATACATCACTTGGACATACCATTAATAGGTCTCATCCATATGTAAACTAACTGAGTTACCCATTTGATCGCAGTATGGAGTAACAGCCGTAGTACAGTCCACATACAAAACCCCATAACACATGTACAAATCCCAGATGCCCAAGTGGTAAATGCAGTGACTGTCGTGCATGTTCCCGGTCCCACATCCTGCAAGGGATGTAACGTAATCCCGAAGGCACGAATAATGCATGTTGGATGCAGGTCATCAGATCATGTTTAGCACATGTTAGCGGGAATATGCGTTGCCCAGTGCTGGTAAGCATTGTTTAAATATGACTGTACGGATATGCGCGAAACAGGGCTATGCTTCTCTGAATATCACACAGATCATGGTCAATGATGTCCAGAACAGGTGAAACCAGCATTATTCACCTCTGTACTAATAGTGCCTGCTCTGAAGGGTAAAATGACCACTGCCAGGAGTAGAACACGCAATCATGTACACAATCACCTAACACTAAGCTACCCAAGATGTACCAACATCAGGTGTGTAATGTGACAGGTTCAAACACAAACGTGCGGAGTCCAGGTAACAGTATACAGAAAGGTGTATTCTGCCTGTCACTCTCTCTGTCATATATATATATTTATACATATACATAATAGAGATAGAAAGGGTGATAGAGAGATATATGTTGATATATACAGATTCACCTATATCTGCAAATATGTAGATAGGTCAACGACATGTACACAACCATGGAGGTACAAATAAATAGGATACTGCAAACTATGGAATGTGTCACATACCAACACATGGAATCACGAGGCTGAAAGACCGAAAGAACACGGTACCGGAACACTAGAACCACGTGTAATATTATCACGATATTGAGGGACATTTAGTTATCGCTGCTGGTGTTGCGGTCCATGTAGGTACTGTGTTCAACTGTGTTTGTGATTGCCGTAGTCTGTGTATGTGTGTGTTGAGGGTGCCGTGTGCATTTCTGTAGGACTGTAATATGTGTGTGTGTGTTTGCATTGTGTGTCTGTTAGTGCTAACTTGGAGGTAGATCATTACGGTAGGTGTGGTTATAGCTGGCCATAGGCATACGGTTACCACCTGTCCCACTTTAAGAGGGACAGCCCCTCCCAGGGCAGTTGTGTCCTGACAAAAAATATTAAAAAGGGCAAATGTCCGAGATTGTAGGACATAATTATGTCCCATATATTATGTAATAGTTGCATTAAATTGTTATGCCTGTATCTAAAAAACGTAAATGTTACATGAAACATGGTAAGTAGCTAAAGTGCTACAAGAATAAGTATGTATTCAGGATAAAAGTATGTGCTATCCTGTGTACTGACCGTGGGTATGTGTCGGCCTGTAAACACCGATGTGTGTCCAGCAAATGTCCCACTATGGCCATTTGAAAAGGTGGCAACCCATGCCAAAGAGGTTCAGTCACCAACACAACTGCAATGAGTGCAAATATCTGTGACAGAAATACACGGGACAGCTGTCATTTAGTAACATTCCTTTACATATCGCTGTATTTCTGGAGGTATGGCAGTATCAACCTCACCTGCATACTATATAGAAACCAATTAACAACAGCCCAATGTATAAGCCCGTAACAACCATAGTTTCAGTCTACTAACTGATAGGTCTTCAATTAGGGAAGGAGCCCACACACATATATGGAATAACTAGAAATGCAGTCCCCACAAACCTGTATATGCTATGTACACCCAGCTACATCTCCCACACATGAAACAATAGCAATACAGACTGTAATAACATCACAAACATCCACTCACTCAATTACATCTGCAGAAGCATTAACATACCTTGTGAGAGACACATTTGTAAAGGCGCCATGTGAAATCGTAGCTGTTGTATAATGGAACAGACAGCGATGTTACAGGTTTTGCTTGCAATAGTCCCTTATCAGACGGTTGAGATACAAGTACACTCACATGTAGAACCACATACTCTAGCCGTCACACACAATCCACGGGGGACATGAATCCAAAATATTCATATCTCTAGAAATAGCAGTTGCAATTCCACACAACAAAACACATACAGGCCATCTCCCCGAAGGTAGGGCAAAAGGGCAACGCCCAAGTGGAGAATTCAATTATACCCCACTTTTGCCACGTAATTGGCGAATGGAGTAACTGCACAGCTGATGTGCATGTAATAATTTACTCAGGAACACCAATTGGTGGCAGGAAACCACGTTACAGGTATCGACGTATATAAGGATGACTTGCAAGACATTCAAACCGTATGCTCATACCATAGATCCGTTTAAACAGTAAAGGTGTCAGAGAGATATTTACAAAAGTTCGGGACGCTAACAAGGTATGTAGAACACTCAGTATGTTGGTGTATGTATAGCCTGTTTTATATTTAATTAAAAGTGTCCGCAATGCATAAAGTGGGAAAAGGTATTATGCAGTGATGTCTTACTGAGCATAGTAACACTTGCAGAAATTGTGTGTCCTGTTGTGGGTCACAAGGTAAACATCACAGACACCACAAGGGATGCTACATGAGGGCTTTAAACAGAACAATTCCACACCACCTGCCGTCAGTGGTAGGGTATGTCCAACAAGTACGTGCCATAGCAGGGGATAGTTTATGTTGATATACTGTCACAGTAGGCATGTGTATGGGCATATAACGACAATAACATGCCTAAGGTGGTCCTGCTGTGCAAGTATGCTTTGCATTATGGGAAAATATGTAAAATATGTGTAATGTATAGTATTGTAGGTAGATATGTCAGATATTCTACACAGCATAACAGTTATATCATGCAAACAAAAGGTATTGTCTATTGGCATGTACAATACACAATAACAGGATACATATGGCTTGTAGTCATGGGCACTGTAACAGCATGATAGCTAATCGAAATAGAAGAGCTACTCAATTAACCATGCACAAAGGACATGTAATAGCTTCCCAGGTTCATAGTGAGGTACTATGCTGTCTGGCAAGTCTATGTGAAAGCCCAACTACAGTGTTTACACCGGTGGCACCTCTCTAGGGTAGTGTCCTGTCTGTGAACAGCAGAGCCATGTGTTACCTGCACCTCTGCATAGTACAGCCACTGCAGTGATCCCTGGCGTATGTGTGTCTCCCATCCACCAAGTGAGGTATCTCATAAGCAGTGCTACTGAGTGTCCCTGCGTGATGTACATAGAAATCATGTTCCAAAGCATGGTGAGTGTCTTGTTTGGGAATGTAACCCTCAAGCACATCCCACTCAACATTGCGTTTGTGAACATATCATGTTGCATCATCATAACATGAGCATGTTGCTCTCAGTGGCTTTTGCTTATGTCGCTTATGTGGAGTATATCCATGAATATTGTTGTGGACATGGGCCCTGTATGTTCAGCAGAGGTCACCCCTGAGTATGCAGTATGCAAATGTGTACAGTTGTGGTGTCCGTAGTTCTGTTGCATACGTCACCCTTCAGAGCTCAATAATCCTCATGGTGTGTTAATGTTGTGGTATGTAAAGCCATTGCTGTTCTGTAAGGTACACCCTAAATGGGGTGTTGTACCCTTGAATGTGTGCATACGTCAGGAGTTTAGAGGTACAATGCGTGCCTTTGTTCCAGCTACAAACCCAGTACAGATAAGGGTGGCCACGTAGAAGGATATCCACGCCACATTGGCAATATAGTTATCAAAGGAGTGGGTGCTATATACGTGTGTACTAAGATCCCGTATAATGTCACATGTATGTAGGGGACTATCACCTATGTGATAGTCAGTGGGTGATTGATGTAATCCAAAGGGGATGTTCATTCACCATGTGTCATGAAGCTTGAAGCCATGTTATCAACATCAGGTATCCATCACAGTGACATCCTTATGGAGGGAGTCTGTATCAGCTGGTGGATCAATCATGGCGCCTTGTATGCAGTTGTCTGGAACCTAGTCAGGGAAAGTCCCTCTGTGCTAGCCTGTACCTGAGGGAAGCATATACCGAACATGAGGGTAAAGTTAGCATTGAACCCATCCGCCAGGATGTTGCCAACATCACTCGGTTCTGTAATGTTCCTGAGAAACCTTCATATGTCAGAGCAGATGTGGCTATTGCCAATGACTACTGACATACCTCCATAATGCTTTGTGGTACACCCTGGAATGTGTCACAGTAATGTTTACATAGCTAGGTTTGGAGGATGTGATAAGGGATCCCGGAGCCCTACTGAGGCTGACCAGTGAGCTACCCCACCCATGGGATTGTACTCCACTTTGCAACAACCTCCACCTTTTGTTGTACATTATGTCCATGGAACTGGACCCCCAGAGTGGCGTCCGTTATCTGGTGGGTACCATCATGGCTCTGTATGGAATAGCATGATCCATGCAGTTGTGTAAGTGCTAATGAAGTGCACTGGGGTATGTTTCAGCATTTGTATGTGCATTGTCCATCTGCACGGGTGTCATGACGTTTACTACTGCTGTCATAAGATGTCTGTAGTAGGCGTTGTACTAATCTTGTACTGTGTATGCCGTGAAGGTTGTGGTGCCAGGATGTGGATAACAAGGGTGATTGGCATATGTTCAGAAACTACCAACGAGGAGATAATCCCAAGTGTGGAACACCAGTGACATGTTGGTAATGTCCATGTCTAGGATATTGTTGGTCTTGGTGGTGGTGATTATGGGTTGATCCAGCCGAGTGGAGGTTATGAATCCCAGACAGCGTTGGCCTAATGTGTTGGTACATGAGTAGCTATCCCAGTTAAGTGTGGGGTAGTGTCAGTCGCACATCAGTAGTACCTGTCTGAACCCTACTGTCCAGTACACCAAAAAATGAGGGCCGGTAACTGTGGGGTATGTTGTTGAATCCGTAGCATATTACAATGTGTATAGCAGTTCTGGCCACAGTTAGTTGCACGTGGATCACCTCTGATGCATTGTGCTAAGTAACCAGCCAGGAGGTGTGTACAACATAGTGAAATATGGACACACCTCAGCCGTGGGTGTTCCGGTCCAGGTAACATGACTGAAAGGTGTGGTCTGCGTATAACCTGTCAGTGCAGGTGTGCTCTGCAGAGCCTAGAGTAAGGTCCCAGTCACTGCAGAGAGATTGAAGTGGTCCAATATAAGGAGTGCCTTGCCAGCGTGCGTCAGAGATGATGTCAAGCATTGAGTCACATGACCCCATGTTTTGCTTGCCTGTTCCCATTCTGATGGTGACTGTTATTGGAAACTGTGCAAGACAGGCAGTATAGGAGCAGCAAGAGCCTTACATGTTATCTGTACTCCCAGGGCTGACAGGTACAGGTCATCTGTGCCAAAGCATCGTGTTTTGTTGACCATGTCATTCAAAGTGGACAGATACTGGATGCCTGTGGAATGACAGCAGAAGCATAGGCAACTGTTGAAGTGAAACAGTCAGTCGTTGTACAGTGGTATCTAGTCTGGATGAATGCAGAATGCTCCCTAGGGCTTGGCCGATACCTTCTGGGCTACAAGACCGGAGAGCTATTGCATGTCCCTGCACATGTAGTCTGGGAAGTTACATCTCAGGGCAGTCACACTAACATGGAGAATGACAGTCAAATTGTACCTGGTGAGGTGTGGCATGAGTGCATAGGTTATGATGCAGAACCAGTTACCCGACAGCTAGATGTAAGCGACTATTGCCTTGTGTAGCCTGCTGAGTGGGACATCAGTGTGACCGCCTACAGAGTCACCTATGACTGGTATATTGGGTATGTTATAAGACCCTATTGGCTGTAATTGATGGTCACACATGAGTCTGTGGGCTATAAGTAATTGTTGTTGTGTTTGGTGATGGGGGCTGCCTCTGTTGCCTACACAGAGTATGGAGAGGTTCTGCAAATGTCGTACTCATACTATGTGTGGCCTGTGGTGGTGGAGATCTTGTGAGACTATGTGATGAGTGGGGTGTGTTGCAAATGTTACACTTCACCACATGAATGTCAGGTTCAGTCTGCTTTGGTGAGAGCATTACCCCCAGCATGGCTACATATGTGCATCTCCCACAGGCTGTAGTGTCGTATGTTGGGAGGTGAGCATTGACTGTGTACATGAGACAATTGCTTTATTGCCACATGTTTGCCATATTCATCATATAGACAGGCATTAGCACTGGTACGTGATAGTTGGACATGCCTGTATATTCAACTATGTCTCACAAGATATGTGAGTTACGTGTGTACAACAGCTGTTGTACTGTAAGCAAGCTGGAAATGTAAGGACAGACAGTGTACTTGTAAGAAATGAGTTGGAATGGGTGCTATAGTAATTAGTAGCTCATGAAGTGCTCACAAGTTCTGAACAAGTGCTGAGCATGAATATACAATACAGATAGGGTGTTGGATAATATTAACCCACTGCAACCCACAAGTGGAGACAACAGTCATAATTGGAGGCACTGTACTATTACCCTGCTGAGTATGGTCTGCAAGTCTATGAACCTTTATCAACGTAGATGTTAGCCGTACAGAAGTAGATGACAGTACGGATGATTTCACACTGCATAGCATACCTGTGACAGGTCATAGGACATCATCACCCATTCCGTGTTCCAGCTACACTGAGTATACTAGATGTACCTTCACATGTCACAGGAGTGTTCTACCAGTGGCCTGTTGACATAATCAACACTACAAAAGGTGTCAGAGTGACATGTGCATATCACACCAGTGGCAGCTACAGTAAAACAGGGTTAATGTTTTGTACTCCCCCCTCATTGTAGCCCATACCACACAGACAAATGGGAGGCATCTGTGTATGTAAGGATGTGAATGGCCATGAGCTAGGAGCAATAGCTGTCTCAGTGTTGTGGACAACATACAGAATGCGCTTTGTGGGTGAGGTGTGTGACATATTTGCACAATCTGACAGCTGATAATAGCATTGTCACTGCTAGATGAATAATCCTGTATCCATTAACTACCGCCTATGCAGCGGTCAACATTATGGACACTGTGTAAGGGATGGTGCTGTACAGTTTACCTCCCTGAGTTGGTGACATCTCCAGGCCTATTAGGTAGTCATACGAGGCACCCATGTCATGACAGGGTGCCATCCATGAGAATGGAGATCATTGGACAGGCATACTCAGCACTCAGGTGACCAATATCAGATCACATATCACCTTTAAGGGGTATTGGCCATGTGTGGATGGGCAATACCAGCCTTCACAATCCTCACCTCCACTATGCAGCATGCTGGCTACCTTGCATAAAGACATGTGCTACACTGTGATGTTGGACATGCTACACGGACATATCCTGATCTGAAAGACATACATCATGGACAGCCACCGTCCTACTACAAGGCTCGTCACATGCAGGACAGATCCCTGTGCCATATATGTTACATACTCCCGCCATACCATGCAACCCTGTCCATCAAAGCTGCACATGTCATCTCTGTCATACATGGTGTGATGACCGCATGGCAGATGTATTATTAACTGTCTGGATCAGTAATGTGGCACTGATGCACCTCGCTGTGGCAAAATGGCTGTGAAATACAGCTAGGAAACCTTGCCCATACATGCTTTAGTTGATAACTCTCCCTGCGAATGACGTCCGGCTAGCCATTGTCCCTTGTCTATCACATGTGCTACACAGGCGATCCGTGGCAGGATGTTGAACTGCTGTACAGTGCCGTGTAGAAGTATATGGCAAAACACATGCATGTAAAGGTTCCATGCGTATGTGTGCATTGTCACTGCTCATGTCCATTAAGGCAGTGTATGTGTTGATATGTGACATATATACAGCATCAAGGTCAACAGCATCACTGTGGACACATCCAGGCATGTGCTAATAGGTAAGGACACCAGTACAGGCAAACAGACATGCCCACATCAAGACAGCATTCACATGGAGTATGAACAATGTAATGAGGTGACACACATATATGGTGATGATATCCAAAGCATAACGGGTGTTACATGTGTGTGACACAAACATGTCAGTCGTGTCAGTGTCATGATGATTTGCAAAGATAACTGTGCAGATGTACTAGATTTAATACAAATGTATGTGCAGCTGTATCTCTGTACATCTCTGTGATACTGTGACCTGTCACCATCATTATGTCTTCCAGATAATGCTTCATTCACGCCTGCCAGCATACAGCTGCCAGGAGGATGATGTCCTCATCCCGTACCTCCAGGAGAAGTATGAGGTGTTGTTCAGCCATGTGCCACAGCATGCACATCAGTGTGATGACCTGTGGCAGGACCTTCACAGGAGGTTTAATGATGAGGGTGGCCATAACCGCACCTACCAGCAGGTGCGCAGACACTGCATGGACTTGATACATTATGCGAAACAGTGTGCCACTGCAATCGCCAGGGAACAAGGTGGAACAGGTGGTGGGCCACTAACCCAGCCCCCACTCACACCCACCGAGGAGCTACTGGCCAGCCTGGGGACACCCTCAGAACAGCATCCACAAACACTAGCTGCCATCGTGGAGGTGGGTGTCTCCCAACCAATGAGCCTGGAGTTGCCTGGTAAGTCACTACTGCACATATGACTATTATATCCCATTTAGTCGCATGTGTCACTGTACAATATGTAATGTAACATCATATGCAAAGTATGTTTACACACATGCCGCATACTACAGTATGCTACCCTGTGTATGCACACATGTGCATACTATATGCTATTGTACAGGCGAATGTGTTAACATGCACAGTGCACCCTGTGGCTGTCATACAGTCATGGATAATGTTCAAACTGCTGTGTCACACCTATACAGGTACCTCTGGCGTGCCACACAGACATCAGTCCGTTGCAGGTGAGACTGTCATCAGTATCAGGCATGTTAATACATATATCTATTCACCATGTGGCCAGTTAACACATGTACACATGATGTATGGTCCAGTCACGATATACAGGTTGCATCTCCCATCACTCACACTGGCTACCCATGTGCAATATATACAAATGAAATGAAACACCGACATGAAACCACAGTATCTGTCATTGCTACATGTGTGGACAGCTGTGCATACAACAGTGGAGGTGTTGTTCAATGTAGGCATATGTACTATACATTGGAACAACACATGTGTGGTACGCAAACAGTACCACACAGTGAGCTGGGATATGGGAAGCCCACAGGAGTCACCATTGTGTTATATGCCCCTGCAATGGGTGCACACATTGTGATGTGCCATCTGACATGTCCCAGACATGTAGTGTTCTGGCTGCAATATTGTCACAATATCCAATAACACATACCCCACATACCAAAAATACAACCCGTTGTCTGCATAGCCCTGTGGACGGTGACATATCTGACATCTATGGGTGTATGTCATATGGGACTACACAGACATGTGAGATAGATGGCCATCACAAACATTTGGCCAACACATGTTCACACATGGCCATGGAGGATGGCCAGAGACATGTAGCCACACAGTAGATGTGATGTGTATACACCCTGTTGCACATTGTCCACACATGGTCCAACTATATCCTTAGTTGACTGATTATACAGTTGATGTGGTACACTGGACATCCTAAAAGCCTGTGCACAGCTAGTGGAGGTGTCACGTAAGTCGACCATATAAGATGTGTTGAACATCATGGTTGTGTCATAGCATGACAGTAGTCACCTGTACAGCTTCCACAGACATTGACACCACATCAGGACACAGATACCATACATTTCCCTTGCTGCTGTAGGACATCACCATCAGCCATGCACCTCGTGTGTGTGGTACATCAATGTCATGTGGGACATGGTGTATAGACAAGTCTGCCATGTGTGGACATAATTGCCAGGCAGCTAAGACTCTGTAGTAGTTGTGCAGGGGTGTCATCCGTAGGTCTTCCAGTGACCTGTCACATGACACAGCATGGTTTGGTGTGTATACACCTCAGCAACGTGGGTCACAATCCACTGTTATGTCATGTGTATGCACGCAGTTATGGCTATGCAATGTGTGCATATTACACACTGTATAGCAATATAGATGCCCCATGATGCCATGCAATGGCACAGTGTCTGTACTTCACACTGTATAGCAATGTAGATGCCTCACACTACCCTTCCATGCTCATGCACATTTGCTAAACGTGCATTCTATCTCTAGGGCATATAGACAACAATGCAATGTAATACCCATTACAATGCTGTACATTTGTCAGGACACCATGGTGTCAGACATGTATGCATGTCAATGCACACGTCAACAGATTACATGTCAAGGTCACTTCAGCCATGTGTACTGTTAACCTGTGCTGGTCCACATGGTGTATCACAGGGATGCATGCTTACTGCCATGATTGTGTGAACTGCATGGCTACTGATATGACACCTGCTTGCTGTTGTGTGCAACCCAGGGAGGTATGCTAACTACCACTATTAATGTCTGAGCTGCATGCCATCTGCTGTATCACATGCACTGCATGCCGTCTGTCAAATCACATGCATGGTGTGTCTGTGTGTGTGTCTGTGTGCATGTGTGTCTGTGTGTGTTTGTGTGTGTCTGTGTGTCTGTGTGTGTCTGTGTGTGTCTGTGTGTGTGTGTGTGTGTGTGTCTGTGTGTGTGTGTGTCTGTGTGTGTCTGTGTGTATGTGTGTGTGTGTGTGTGTGTGTGTGTGTGTGTGTGTGTGTGTGTGTGTGTGTCTGTATGTGTGTGTCTGTGTGTGTGTGTGTGTGTGTGTGTGTGTGTGTGTGTGTGTGTGTGTGTGTGTGTGTGTGTGTGTGTGTGTGTGTGTGTGTGTGTGTGTGTGTGTGTGTGTCTGTCTGTGTATGTGTCTGTCTGTGGAAACAGCAAAACACAACAAACTGATGTAGAAAACAAACAGAGCCACGGAAACCTTGCTCAAGCAATCCAACTGAACAGTGAAAGCAGAAAACAAACTGCTACAAAGAGCCAAACAGTATATCCTTAACGCCAATTTATTAGGAAACGTTTTCGCCTTGCTTACTAGCTTGGCTTCCTTAGAGGAAATTTAAAAACCAATTTCAGAGTGCAACATATATATGAAATCAGAAGGAAGTGATGTCATTAAATCAACTTTTTAAAGAACATTTACATATCAAAAAAAATCAACTAAATATTTGTTAGTAAATAAATATTCACATTTCATTTAAGTGCAAAAACAATATTGTATGAAAATTATATAATACTACTTAATAAAAAGTATATAATACCCCTTAAAAAAAATCATTTATAATCAATAATTACATGTCCGCCTAGAGGGCATTAAAGGGTAAAAAAACCTTTTAATAAGGTTCAATTTAATAAAAATTGTAATAAAACATAATCAGTATACTGTCTCTAGACTGTTGGTTTAAATCAATACAGTACTAAATGTAAGCACCTATGATAGCTTCATAAACAGCCAAGAAACAGAAAAAGTAAAATAAAAATAAAAGTAAAAATAAAAGTACACTCAAAATCTTAAAACAGCAACTTCAGGTTGTCCCAGTAAAATGTAGATCTATTCAGCGAAAATAACTTCTTAATTTTAAAACTGGCATGATATTACAATTATCATTTAATCCAGGAAGATGAAAAGCATCTGTCCTGAATTGCCACTCTAATTCTTTAATTTCCAAGAGTAATGTAGTAGGACCCCCTCTAATTGGTGATGTCATTTGATCAATCGCCACGAATGAAAAACTATGCCCTTCATGACCCATTAGGTGCTTAGCCAGGGCATTATTTTCGTTTCTATTGTTCATGGCGTAAATGTGCTCATACATTCTGTCCCGCAATCTGCGGTCCGTCTTTCCAATATAAAAAGACGGACAGCAGTTACACAACGCGACGTAAACTACTGATTTACTTTCACAATTGAGGGGATACCTAATGTTGTACTTATTACCTCTCACTGTGAATGTCTGGCCAGACCTGATTTTACTACATCTATTGCAAAAGCCACATGGGTACATACCCAACTTTTTGTTGAAACTTTTGTCAAGAGTATTCCTCTGTAATAGCTCTTTTAAATTCCTGTTTCTTTTAAAAACAAATTTAGGAAAGTGCCCAAATTTCTTCACTAAGTTAGGGTTACTCAAAATGAGATCCCAATTCTTCTGAATAATTGTGACAATTTCCTTAGAGTCAAAGCTAAATGTGGTCACGTAGCACAAAGCTGGATCAAAATCAATTGTTTCTTTGGAAACCTCAAAGTCAGTCCCCAACAAACAAGTATAAGTAGGTGTAAAAGGAGCATCCTGTTGTGAATCTATATTCAGAGCAACGTTAGATAAAATTGCCTTGTAAAAACCATTATTTCTTTTTAAAGTCACTTCATTTAAAATCTCATACACAAATTTGGATGGATATTGTCGCTTCAAGAACATCTCTGTTAGCAAAGTGCATTCTTCATAAAAGTATTCCGTCGTACTGCACATTCTTGCTGCTCTAACAAATTATCCTTTGACAATAGCTTTCTTCTGTCTATAAGGATGATGGCTAGAGAAATGCAAGAATGAATTGCAGTACGTGGGTTTTCTATGTATCTTTGAAATGAAAGAATGTGTTTGAAAATCTTTTTCAAGCTTCACATCAAGATAATCAATACTTGATGTCGAAAAATTGTGAGTGAATTTCAAAAATTCTGAGGTATTATTAATGGATGACACAAAAGAATCTGCCATAATACTATCACCTTCGAACAAGATGAAAATATCGTCTAGAAATCTCGTGTAGTATTTGACTGGTTTCACAAGGTCGGATGAGGAAAAAACAAAGTGTTTCTCCCAGTAGCTCATGAAAAAATTAGCTACTGATGCTCCACAAGGAGAGCCCATGGCTACTCCTTGTTTTTGTAAGTAATATTTCTTGTCAAATATGAAATAATTCAAGGACAACACTATGTCCAAAATCTCAGTAATGACATCAATTTCATTTTTTGGAGCTCCTATTTCTGATAGTAATAAAGCTAACCATTCAAGGGCTTCTTGGTGGGGTATTGAAGTATATAAGTCAACCACATCAACAGTGAGAAAATTAACTTCACTGTTGAAGGGTTGACTATTAATGGCTTCCAAAAAAGACCACAAGTCTTTACAGATCCCAGGTAAATGTGCCACATACTTAGATAACAGTTTGTCGACCAATTTTGCACATGGATAGGTCATTGAAGACCTTCCATCAATTAAGGCCCTCATTGGTGGACTCCTCAGGTCTTTATGCACCTTTGGTATGCCGAACATGACAGGTATTTTTGGTAATGTCATGTCTATAAAATTGTAAGTTTCCAAATCAATTTTATTTTCAAGAAATAAGTCACGGAAATACCCCCTTATTCTTTTTTGTGCTACTTGGATCTCATTGAGGGATGCTTCGGCATACGCAGGGGTCTCCAAAATGGAAAACATTTTTTCTTTATAAGTTTGGTCATCAAATATCACTAGACCTCCGCCTTTATCAGGTTTCAAAAGTCTAACTGGTGTATTGCAAAGGTTTCCTAACATTTCAGTTTGGGCCTTGGTAGTGTTAAACACGTAATTAGAACGTTTAAAGGTCCTATTATTTAACAAATGTCTCAAATCAACCTCACAAGCCTGCTCAAAAGAAAATAGAGACGGATGAAGAGGTGGGTTGAAAACACTAGGAAGTTTCAAAGATTGGGACAAACCAAGACTATCTACCTCATTGTTAAAAAACAATTTCAAATTAAGTTTTCTAACAAAATATTTTAAATTAATAAGTTCTCTTGATACATCACCAAATCTACTAGGCACAAAAGTGTACCCATACGCCAATAAATCAATTAGATCTTTAGAAAGGTGGAGGTCGGTAAAATTATATATTTTAAAGTCACCATTTTGGTTCGTTAGAATTTTTGGACCTTGTTGGAAAGACATTTCATTAACCACAATGTCCTCATCTAAAACTCCAGTCATTGCCTCTCCAGTAAAAGTCAATACTGGAGCAGTAATCAATTCCAATTCTGTCTCCTGTTGTTCCGTTGTCGTGGATTGCGTTGGTCTAAAAAATTATTGTTGTTGTGAAAATTATTGTTAGCTTTGTTGTTATTGGCACTGGCACCTTTAATTCTGTTGCTGCGTCTTGGGCCTGTATTAGAGTTGTTAACGGACTCCTGATCAAATGAGCCCTCATTATTGTCATTCCCAATGCCGTCATGTACAACAGAATTAGTAACACTGTTCACCCCTTTAGATACTGTCATTTTGTGTTCCAAAAAACGGAGTTTGGGATAAGCATTATCATTTTGATAAGCTTGCCTGTCTCTCACCAGTTTTTTGGCTTTATTCTGTTTAAGCTTAACTAGCATTGCCTCTATGCTAGTGAGTGTCCGGTCGTAGTCTATTTTAAACATAGAAAAGTTCAGGTCTTCTTTAAGTTGTTTGTCAAGTAAGTCAATATCTTTCAGTAATTGCCCAACCTGGAGCTCATAATGTTTAATTATGAGCTGAAGTAATTGGAATCCTTGTGTTTGAAACAATTCTTTAAGTTCTTTGAAAAAAGTTTCAGTATTCAGTAACCCAGATGGAGCAAATGGGTTCCGTAAACCTTTTGGTATAAGCCCTTCCTGTATACACTGCTTAAAGTATGCTGATTCCAATTGTAATTTTTTTAACTTTAAAACATAATTATCGAATATTTTCAGCTTATCTGATAAGGAAGTAGTGGTATCGGTAGCATTTGTTAAACCTGTATTATCGGTATTAACAATAGAGAAATTAAATGCTTCAGTATTCGTCAACCAGGCTGTTGTATTGAAAAAGTGACTTACATTGTTAGAAGCACTAAAAGTAGGTGGTCCTCCTCGCATTAGCAAAGGGTTGCAGTCGCTCAAGCCTCCGTTAGCTCCAGAAATGCCTGGTCTCGACATAGTTGGAATAACGTCCCTCTGTTGTGTAGTAACACTTGGATTTGAAAAAGTTCTACTGGCAGTAGTCACAAGCAGCGTAGGTTGGAGTGGTTGCGCTGCTGGAATGAAATCATCTCCTGATAGTCCCGTCTCATTAGATGGTCCGGGTAGTCGTCTTCCTTCCGCCGTGCCCCTGTTCACATTGGTATCCCTCCTTTCAACAGAATCAAGTCTCGCATTCAGCCTGTCAAGCTTGTCGGACAAGGCTGCTAATATTGTAGACATTTTCACGGCAATATCCGGATTGTCATCAATACGCCCATTGAGCGTTTCGGTTGCAAATATGTTCGGAGTGCTAGGGCTATCAGGTCTGTCCGTGGCCATACCTACAAACCAGCGGAAACAGCAAAACACAACAAACTGATGTAGAAAACAAACAGAGCCACGGAAACCTTGCTCAAGCAATCCAACTGAACAGTGAAAGCAGAAAACAAACTGCTACAAAGAGCCAAACAGTATATCCTTAACGCCAATTTATTAGGAAACGTTTTCGCCTTGCTTACTAGCTTGGCTTCCTCAGAGGAAATTTAAAAACCAATTTCAGAGTGCAACATATATATGAAATCAGAAGGAAGTGATGTCATTAAATCAACTTTTTAAAGAACATTTACATATCAAAAAAATCAACTAAATATTTGTTAGTAAATAAATATTCATATTTCATTTAAGTGCAAAAACAATATTGTATGAAAATTATATAATACTACTTAATAAAAAGTATATAATACCCCTTAAAAAAAATCATTTATAATCAATAATTACATGTCCGCCTAGAGGGCATTAAAGGGTAAAAAAACCTTTTAATAAGGTTCAATTTAATAAAAATTGTAATAAAACATAATCAGTATACTGTCTCTAGACTGTTGGTTTAAATCAATACAGTACTAAATGTAAGCACCTATGATAGCTTCATAAACAGCCAAGAAACAGAAAAAGTAAAATAAAAATAAAAGTAAAAATAAAAGTACACTCAAAATCTTAAAACAGCAACTTCAGGTTGTCCCAGTAAAATGTAGATCTATTCAGCGAAAATAACTTCTTAATTTTAAAACTGGCATGATATTACAATTATCATTTAATCCAGGAAGATGAAAAGCATCTGTCCTGAATTGCCACTCTAATTCTTTAATTTCCAAGAGTAATGTAGTAGGACCCCCTCTAATTGGTGATGTCATTTGATCAATCGCCATGAATGAAAAACTATGCCCTTCATGACCCATTAGGTGCTTAGCCAGGGCATTATTTTCGTTTCTATTGTTCATGGCGTAAATGTGCTCATACATTCTGTCCCGCAATCTGCGGTCCGTCTTTCAATATAAAAGGCGGACAGCAGTTACCTATATGACGTAAACTACTGATTTACTTTCACAATTGAGGGGATACCTAATGTTGTACTTATTACCTCTCACTGTGAATGTCTGGCCAGACCTGATTTTACTACATCTATTGCAAAAGCCACATGGGTACATACCCAACTTTTTGTTGAAACTTTTGTCAAGAGTATTCCTCTGTAATAGCTCTTTTAAATTCCTGTTTCTTTTAAAAACAAATTTAGGAAAGTGCCCAAATTTCTTCACTAAGTTAGGGTTACTCAAAATGAGATCCAAATTCTTCTGAATAATTGTGACAATTTCCTTAGAGTCAAAGCTAAATGTGGTCACGTAGCACAAAGCTGGATCAAAATCAATTGTTTCTTTGGAAACCTCAAAGTCAGTCCCCAACAAACAAGTATAAGTAGGTGTAAAAGGAGCATCCTGTTGTGAATCTATATTCAGAGCAACGTTAGATAAAATTACCTTGTAAAAACCATTATTTCTTTTTAAAGTCACTTCATTTAAAATCTCATACACAAATTTGGATGGATATTGTCGCTTCAAGAACATCTCTGTTAGCAAAGTGCATTCTTCATAAAAGTATTCCGTCGTACTGCACATTCTTGCTGCTCTAACAAATTGTCCTTTGACAATAGCTTTCTTCTGTCTATAAGGATGATGGCTAGAGAAATGCAAGAATGAATTGCAGTACGTGGGTTTTCTATGTATCTTTGAAATGAAAGAACGTGTTTGAAAATCTTTTTCAAGCTTCACATCAAGATAATCAATACTTGATGTCGAAAAATTGTGAGTGAATTTCAAAAATTCTGAGGTATTATTAATGGATGACACAAAAGAATCTGCCATAATACTATCACCTTCGAACAAGATGAAAATATCGTCTAGAAATCTCGTGTAGTATTTGACTGGTTTCACAAGGTCGGAAGAGGAAAAAACAAAGTGTTTCTCCCAGTAGCTCATGAAAAAATTAGCTACTGATGCTCCACAAGGAGAGCCCATGGCTACTCCTTGTTTTTGTAAGTAATATTTCTTGTCAAATATGAAATAATTCAAGGACAACACTATGTCCAAAATCTCAGTAATGACATCAATTTCATTTTTTGGAGCTCCTATTTCTGATAATAATAAAGCTAACCATTCAAGGGCTTCTTGGTGGGGTATTGAAGTATATAAGTCAACCACATCAACAGTGAGAAAATTAACTTCACTGTTGAAGGGTTGACTATTAATGGCTTCCAAAAAAGACCACGAGTCTTTACAGATCCCAGGTAAATGTGCCACATACTTAGATAACAGTTTGTCGACCAATTTTGCACATGGATAGGTCATTGAAGACCTTCCATCAATTAAGGCCCTCATTGGTGGACTCCTCAGGTCTTTATGCACCTTTGGTATGCCGAACATGACAGGTATTTTTGGTAATGTCATGTCTATAAAATTGTAAATTTTTGTATAAAGAATTGTAATTCTTTAAAAAGAAATAATGGTTTTTACAAGGCAATTTTATCTAACGTTGCTCTGAATATAGATTCACAACAGGATTCTCCTTTTACACCTACTTATACTTGTTTGTTGGGGACTGACTTTGAGGTTTCCAAAGAAACAATTGATTTTGATCCAGCTTTGTGCTACGTGACCACATTTAGCTTTGACTCTAAGGAAATTGTCACAATTATTCAGAAGAATTGGGATCTCATTTTGAGTAACCCTAACTTAGTGAAGAAATTTGGGCACTTTCCTAAATTTGTTTTTAAAAGAAACAGGAATCTAAAAGAGCTATTACAGAGGAATACTCTTGACAAAAGTTTCAACAAAAAGTTGGGTATGTACCCATGTGGCTTTTGCAATAGATGTAGTAAAATCAGGTCTGGCCAGACATTCACAATGAGAGGTAATAAGTACAACATTAGGTATCCCCTCAATTGTGAAAGTAAATCAGTAGTTTACGTCGCGTTGTGTAACTGCTGTCCGTCTTTTTATATTGGAAAGACGGACCGCAGATTGCAGGACAGAATGTATGAGCACATTTACGCCATGAACAATAGAAACCAAAATAATGCCCTGGCTAAGCACCTAATGGATCATGAAGGGCATAGTTTTTCATTCATGGCGATTGATCAAATGACATCACCAATTAGAGGGGGTCCTACTACATTACTCTTGGAAATTAAAGAATTAGAGTGGCAATTCAGGACAGATGCTTTTCATCTTCCTGGATTAAATGATAATTGTAATATCATGCCACTTTTAAAATTAAGAAGTTATTTTCGCTGAATAGATCTACATTTTACTGGGACAACCTGAAGTTGCTGTTTTAAGATTTTGAGTGTACTTTTATTTTTACTTTTATTTTTATTTCACTTTTTCTGTTTCTTGGCTGTTTATGAAGCTATCATAGGTGCTTTCATTTAGTACTGTATTGATTTAAACCAACAGTCTAGAGACAGTATACTGATTATGTTTTATTACAATTTTTATTAAATTGAACCTTATTAAAAGGTTTTTTTACCCTTTAATGCCCTCTAGGCGGACATGTAATTATTGATTATAAATGATTTTTTATTAAGGGGTATTATATACTTTTTATTAAGTAGTATTATATAATTTTCATACAATATTGTTTTTGCACTTAAATGAAATGTGAATATTTATTTACTAACAAATATTTAGTTGATTTTTTTGATATGTAAATGTTCTTTAAAAAGTTGATTTAATGACATCACTTCCTTCTGATTTCATATATATGTTGCACTCTGAAATTGGTTTTTAAATTTCCTCTGAGGAAGCCAAGCTAGTAAGCAAGGCGAAAACGTTTCCTAATAAATTGGCGTTAAGGATATACTGTTTGGCTCTTTGTAGCAGTTTGTTTTCTGCTTTCACTGTTCAGTTGGATTGCTTGAGCAAGGTTTCCGTGGCTCTGTTTGTTTTCTACATCTATGTGTCTGTCTGTGTGTGTGTGTCTATTGTAATGTAGAGTCTTTCTTTGCATTCACAGGTGATTTAGGTGCGATACCCTCCTGCGGTCCATCTGATGTTAGTTTCACCACAGATACTAGCAGTGATGAACATATGCATGAGGTACAGGCAGGGTTGTCAGGGGCTGAATCTGTGCCAATGGTTGCCATCCCAGCTATGTCCCCCACTTCCCCGCACACAATTCTCATGCCAACATATACCCCATCACCAGTGGCCATAGAGGAAGGACAGTTAGTGTGTGTTAGCTTGGAAAAGGAATGTGTGGTGGCTACAGAAGGGGTGTCTCCACATCATGGTGTCAGTGTATTGACTGCATATGTGCTACACAGGCATGTGGCCAGTGGTGCTCGTAGGAGGACCTCTGGCAGACAGGCACCTGTAGGACAGAGCGCAGCAGCTGGTGTCACCAGACGCATGTTCTAGACTGTAATGGTGGCACAGGCACATGCTGAATGGCAGAAAAGAGAAGGGCAGAGGCTTCAGAGGGCTGCTATCTGTACTCTAAATGACAACATCCAGGCACTGGCAAATGCTCAACAGCAGATTGCTGATGTTCTGGACAGGCGATTGGGTGACATGTTCGGAATCCTTGACCGTGGCATGGCAATCCGCGAGCATGAGCTGTCTGTGCTGGAACATCTGGTAGGAGTGAGGCATAGGCCACGTGGACGTAGGCCAGCTACACCACCTAGTGCAGGTCAACGTGAATGAGCCACCTCACATGCCCACTCCCATAGTGCCAGTAGCAGTAGCAGTGCAGCTGGTGCTGCGCTGTCCACACCAGGATGCAGCAGGCCACGGGGACGTGGCCCTGGACATTCCCAGCAGGGACATGGTTCCAGTGGACATGTGTCATCGGACAGTAGCCAATCTGTACCTCCACCTGGTAGTGCCCGTGCAACCCTTGGCAGTCACAGGTCCCGTGGCCATGGCCGGACACAGTGAGCTGTACATCCTGGTCTGTACAATCTGGAGCTCTCAATAATACCCCTGTGTAGGCCTGGCAAAAGGCAGAACTGTGTGCACTCATACACACACACAGCAAAAACATCTGTAGGGCAACGCAACACCCACATGCATAACGACCACACATGTCCAATCAGATCACCGGCCCTTACCCAAACACATAATGTTATCCACTGGTGCAGCCTATGCCCCTGGCAAACATTATCACCCTGTGCATATGATGATGCCTGTGCCACATCCCTGTCATCCACACCAGCGGTGCAGGGACATGCTCAAATGGTCTGATGCACAGGGTGAACAGAATAGTGAGAGAAGTGTATATTACATTAGTTGTGTACTGTTGACACGCACCAGACATACCATGTAGTACAGGTTTATAATGTATTGTTATATGCTGACAGTATGTGTCTTGGTAACAACAGTAACAGCATGTTGGTAATGATGCCCTGGTTCCCTCCTTATGGTCTACTTGCATGTGCCAACAAGTAGCAGTGTTTGCAGTTTCCCATGTGTAAATGTGGAGTACTCACAGGCATGTATGGCAATACCAGCATGCTATACGTAGCCTCAACCTGACTGTTAGAAAGGCTACCATACCACAGATGTCCACACATCTACTGATCCAGAAGCATGTGGGCTGTTTAATAGGCTACAGTGGCTAGAGATGTGACATCCATGCCAGGTCACATCACAGGTATGTTGACATGGTGCGGGGGGTTTACACAACAGTCTGGCCGATAATAACATTAGGGGCCACTTGATAGCATGAGGCCTCACTGTGTAGCAGTAATACCCTGTCACATTACAGGATGAGAACACACACAGACATACACAGACACACACAGTAACTTGCCCACACTTACGGGGTCAACAACACTATAATGCACACTCGATAGTGTTGAGGTGAGGACCCCTGCCTATGTGGTAATCACCCTCACAGTACTGTGCACCCACACAACACGACACAGAGAATGAACATGTACACATAGCCAGTAAGGCTGAGACCGATGGCATCAACAGGGTGGTAGACTGCATCACCATGAGGGGTTAGGGATCCTGTCTGTTCTGTATGCTAGCATACACCCTCACTCCATGCACCAGATAGCCATACATACATACACATACACACACACTCACACACACACTGTGGAGTCCACAAATGTCATTCACATAGAGATAGCTGACATGTGTGTGATACACACACCACCCCTGCCTACATCATGCTTTCCACACTGCAGTATGTACAGATCTCTACAACAATGTACTGGGGTGTGTAACAATTGGGATGTATTCCCCACCATATGTGGCATATATGGTCACACAAGCAAACACACATGGCAGTACTGTGAATGATACACCTGCTATATGATGATACGTCTGACAGACATGCAGCAGTATTGGCCGCATTATGTGCACCAATGCTACCTTTGGCAATTGTGCTGCTATATGCACATGGGAGGATGTAAGTGTTACAGGTGTCAAGTGCCTTACAGTCAGTAACACCCTGACCGCTGTGTAGGTTTTATGTCTTCACCGTCAAGTAACAGCAAAATAGTGTACTGTTTGCACATGTAATGGTAGGATGGCTTGTGACACACCTGTGAGCCATACTTGGCAAACATCCATCTACAAAGGTGGATCACCACTTTATGTACACACATCCATCCATACCTGATGTACATCCTACCGTACTGTCAGTATTTCACCATATACAGGTGTCAATGATGGTGCTGCATTGCAACAGCATGTTGTAGTTAGGCACAGATGAATTACATACATCAGCTACTGCACATGCATGGTAGCTGCATGCACACCACTACATGCACATGTGTGTTGGTCCTACATGCCTGTCATGTAGCCATGTTTGTATGCATTGCAATTGGTGGACATGTGTGATGACATACATAACACATGGACTGTTGTATGATATGATGGGTGTCATGGGTAACTAGTACAGAGGGAATGTTTCCTCAGTCAACATTGCTATCTCATGTACTGTTAGCATTCAACAGCCATGGACCTACCTTACATGTGCATGCGTGTGATTGCTGTAGCCACGTGTCTGTACAGAGGACAGCAAAAGCTATGCTATGTACATATGTGTTGTGTGTGTGGTCCATGCACATATCCACTGCGATTACATGTACGTCATATCCAAACATGTGTGTTCTTTGGTGTACAGCAACAGTCATCTGTCCCAGCTGTGTAAGACCCAGGGCCCCTGTTATGTGTAGAGCCGACCTAGTTATGTACAGTGGTATCATTGCATTGCATAACACATGGTGGAACCCTGTCAGTACATGTGTAGTCTGCACAGTTGCTGTAGACCTATGTACAGTCCACTGGTCATGAGTCACACGGTGTTGTGGTAATATATGGATGTGTGTTGCTGGTCCAAGGACATGGTGATGTCTGAGGGCTACATAGTAGAATGCGGCGTTTACCTCTGTGATCTGCACCTGAGCATCTGTGATGGCACTTGAGTGTGTACTGGTCAGTACATGTGAGTGGCCTTCATGTACGTGGGGACAGTAACACCATACTGTGCCCTTCCGTGTTTAGAGTCTGTGTGCATGCAAGACAGCCCTTTGCTACTGCTAAGTGTGTGAGCATGCCCAGTATGCCATTGTGTAGATGGACACACAGTACATTCCAAACTGTGCGCTTCCATGTTTAGAATCCGTGTGCATGCAAGACAGCCCTTTGCAACTGCTAAGTGTGTGAGCATGCCCAGTACGCCGTTGTGTAGATGGACACACAGTACATTCCAAACTGTGCCCTTCTGTGTTTAGAATCCGTGTGCATGCAAGATAGCCCTTCGCTTCTACTAAGTGTGTCGCTTCTACTAAGTGTGTGAGCATGCCCAGTACGCCGTTGTGTAGATGGACACACAGTACATTCCAAATGGACGTGTGATACTATATATATATAAGTGTGTGAGCATGCCCAGTGACACCTTGTGTTAGTGATGTGCCTCTGTGTATGGGCATGGCCATTGACATCCTGTATAGTGATGGTGGTCATCCAGGCAACAGATGTCCATACCCCACGTCAGGATGGATTCCTACATTGAACACACTGGTTGACTGTCTTGAAGGGTGTACTGTCTGTGGCGCATCTTGTATCTATGTAGTGTTGTAATAGTGCTCCGTAGATAGGTAGTTGTCCCACTCACACAACTGCCGTGGGTTTGTCTACGTCTACCTTGGGACAGTAATATGCTTTTAGACTGCTCACTCTCTATACATTCCCAATCGGCATCTTTGCGGATGATGTCATCCACCTATTAGTATGCCTCTGGGAGTGCTGTGTTCCAGTAATCTCTCTAGCATGTTCTGTAACTGCGTAATGCTGTAGTGTGATAATGTAGTTAGGTTTATGTTCGACTCCCAGCCCTGCCAAGTGTGTGTGTGTGTGTGTGTGTGTTTCCAGCTTCCTGGGGACAGAGTAATGCTTTTAGATGGCTCACTCCACATACATTCCCTATTGGTGTGTTTGCCTTTGCGTAAGATGTCATCCACCTAGAAGCATGCCTCTGGGAGTGCTGTGTACCAATAATCTCAATAGCACATTCTGTAACTGCGTGATGCTGTAGTGTGATAAGGTAGTTAGGTGTATGTTCAACTCCCAGCCCTGCCAAGTCTGTGTGTGTGTGTTTCCAGCTGCCTGGAGACAGAGTAATGCTTTTAGATGGCTCACTCCACATACATTCCCTATTGGCATTTTTGCCTTTGCGGATGATGTCATCCTCCTAGAAGTATGCCTCTGGGAGTACTGTGTTCCAGTAATCTCGATAGCGCATTCTGTAACTGCGTAATGCTGTAGTATGATAAGGTAGTTAGGTGCATGTTTGACTCCCAGCCCTGCCAAGTGTGTGTGTGTTTCCAGCTGCCTGGGGACAGAGTAATGCTTTTAGATGGCTCACTCCACATACATTCCCTATTGGCATCTTTGCCTTTGCGGATGATGTCATCCACCTAGAAGTATGCCTCTGGGAGTGCTATGTACCAGTACTCTCGATAGTGCATTCTGTAACTGCGTAATGCTGTAGTGTTATAAGGTAGTTAGGTGTATGTTCGACTCCCAGCCCTGCCAAGTGTGTGCGTGTGCTTCTAGCTGCCTGGGGATATAGTAATGCTTATAGATGGCTCACTCCCCATACATTCCCTATCAGCGTCTTTGCCTTTGCGGATGATATCATCAACCTACATGTATGCCTGTGGGAGTGCGGTGATGCTGGAACTCAGTAGCCCATTCTGTTACTGCATAATGCTGTAGTATGGTAGACTAGACAGGTAGGTGCTCGATTCCAAGGCATGGCATGTTTGTGTATTTGGCAGTTATACCGTATGTTTTGCTATCTGTGGGTGGCTAGCTGCGGGATGTGTTCAGTGTACTTTATTACTGACCTATACAGTGTCCACAGCCTGCATATTCTGCCAAGACACTAGGTTGTCAACACATACATTCGCCAATAGGTCTGGTGAGTAACTGTCAGCAGCCCTACTCTTACCCTTGATAAGGTCTGACCCATGTGATGCAACATAACACACATGCTTTGATAGTAACAACACTACATGATGCAGGTGGCACATGTAGTTTCCTTTTCATTCCTGTCTAATGCATTGCTGTCATGTGGTCCGCTGTTGTGATATAACTGCCATATCTACATATGTGTGTACCTGTATATGTGTGTATGTGTATATATATATATATATATATATATATATATATATATATATATATATAGAGAGAGAGAGAGATATATGTATATGTCCATGTATATATGTATACAAATAATATATATGATATATGTAGATGTAGAGGTGGACATAGATGTGAACATATATGTCTGGGGACATCAGCACTATTGTATGTTTGTGCCAGATGATCTGTACGTGATAACCTGGGATCTATGTATATCTGTCATGGCGTGGTGGTAATGCACATCGTCTGTAGTGTGCAGGGCTACAGGTTGTAGTTGTGTAGACACCAATTATTTTGTTGCTGGGAAGACCATGGGACATCGGATATGGTGATAGTAAGGCACCTGTTGCCAGTTGTGTACAGATCTGAGTGACACTGAGCAGTGGTTGTTAATTTGGAGGTTCGGTATCGGTCATATAACTATTCATTACAAGACTATACTATGCAGATGAGGTTGACTATAGTGTATCACATTTATCACCAGGGTGTGCTGCTGGTCCCTGGAGTGTATGTGTGTAATCAGCCGGGTGCAGGTCTCGAATATAGTTGACAGCATGGGAGGGGGGTCAGGCATACTGTACGTACATTGCAGGACTGTGCCTCGGGAGTGCTCCTGCCTTAGCACACCTAAGCTAGTGGTGTGTCTATACCTGCCTGGTGACATTGGGAGGGATGACAGCAGTGGTGGGGTAGTCAGGGTGTACAGGCTGCACAAACAGGTGTTGATCAGCACAATCAGCAGATGACTTGGCCAGCCTGCACATGAACAGTACGGTAATGCGAGTAAGCAGCATACACACAGGTTTCGTCCACACTCTACACCACCGGTGTATACCTGTGGGGACATTTCAAGACACAGTCCAACCAAATGAGACAGGCTGCAGTAGGCAACATATACCAACATGTGCAGGAGGCTGGGGCAGTGAGGATGTGTACGCTGCCAAACAACCCTTACTGGGGTGACATAAGACTTTATAGACCAAGGGTGACTTACCAGGGGCTACATGGGCTGGGGATGGTGGAGCACTATGAGGTGGATAGAGACCTCCTACAGCAGCTTGTTGACCTATGCCTTCCACACCTGACACATCAAACAGGCCAAGGGAAACACATCACAGTGGATACCATGGCATGTGTTGGCCTAGGTGTACTAGCCACAGGTACCTCACACAGCACAACTGGGGATATCATGGGTATCTCACAGGCATCTGCATCCATATTGCACCAGTTCACAGACGCCATGTCAACACATGCTAGTGAGCACGTACATGTCCTCAACACATGTGATTAGTAGAACAGCAATATGCATCTGTTCAACCACATGGATGACTACCCTGGGGTACTGGGTGCTATAACCTGCATGCACATACACATCATAGCACCACCCGGTGAGCGGGGTAGGGCCTACAGTCACTGGAGGGGCATACCCTCCAACAGCTTGGCCATATGCGATGGCCAGGGCATGAGATTGAATGTGTGTGCTGTCTGCCCTGGAAGCTATGATGTGCCCGATATATGGTTTCTGACACAGCTGTACCACACCAATGCCAATATGGACATCCCCTACAGTCTCCTATTGGGGGATGCTGGGTAAACACTGGTGTCATGGCTGATGACACCCATCAGCAATGCACACACACCTGAACACTCACACCATACTGAGGCGGATGCACAGGCAAGACATATTCTTGTGCATGTGTTTGGGATGCTCAGTTCACAGTTCTGGTATCCGGACACATCAGTTGGAGCTCTGCAGTATTCACAAGCTACATGCATACAAGTTGTTATGGTATTTGCTATGCTACACAATGTTATCCTGCAGTAACAGTTGCAGCAGGAACTGCATGGGGCAGGGCCACACAGCCCAACACCACTGCCAAGGCCTGTACAGGCACAGTGTGACTTGGTGAAGGAACTACCTGAGCAGGGCACAGTCGGCAAAAGCCCGTGCACAGTATGACCTGCCCTTGGCAAAGAGGCAACACAAGGCATATGCACTGACACAGTAGGTACCCAGGGATTTCCTCTCTCTGACCCACACACAGTACAATGGATGCCAAACATGACACTACCTGTGCTCGGCCATGTATAGGAGGTGCACTGTGTGCATCCGACATAGGCAGCACTCCAGCACCATCTTCAAGTCTGGAACACACCCAGGGTATGTCTATTGACCTAACAAGTGGCAGTTGTATTAGAATGTGTAGTTACCCATTGCTATGGTATGTATGTGAGCATACAAATGACTGTGGTAGCCAAATGTTAGGGCAGCAGACAGTACACATCCATAGTGGCACCATGACCTCTGTAGCACATACAGGGGGTCACAATGGTAGCCTGTAGTACACAGGGTGTCCTAACAAACTGCAGATTATGGGCTGACCATCATGTGTGTCCGTACAGCCCACACACGTTCCATGCAGCTGGACAGATGTGGACCAATACAGACAAATGATATACGATGGCCTATGGATATGCCCAATGAATGACCCCAACCCCCTGAGACACACACAGACTACAGCAGGCCAGGAAGTTTGATGTAGGTTGTGTAAGCTAGGATGTCCAACACCACTGTGCTGGTAATTAAAGCTGGGAACTGACGTACCCTGGTATCCCTCCAACCAGCAATTTAGGTAGGTCCACACACTGACATGGAGTACCCAGCATACCAGTACAGTAGCGGCAGATGTGTACAACTGTTGGCTGTGCCCCCGTCAGACCTACACATGTGAGAGTCATGTGCACCACCCACTGTGCTGTGTAGGACTGTGGTTGTGGTTGGATGTCCCCCCACGCTATGCAGACATGTAGCAAGTGTCAATGCCACATGACCATTAGCTACCCTGCAGACACAGCATGACACCTGTCTGTGTAGAACGGAGGGGTCAGCAACACCGTACTAACTATCTCGACATGTGACACATGCAATACAGTTGACCATACTTGGCATGCTCACACACATGACGGTATGATGGTAATGATGGTCGACAACATGTGTAACAGTCATACTGGGCATGCTTACACACTGAAACACAAGATGGCCAGGCATGCATACACCAGTGTTCCGGACATATCTGCCAGTACATTGCTATACTGTTGGATGTCTGCGCTGTATGGTGTGTGTGTGGTCTATTGTCTGTACATATGCCATGGTCTATTGTTAATTCACATGAGCTTTGTGCGCAGGGTACTGCTACCATCACGTGTATAGGGCAGTTCTTTGTTTGCGGACAGGCCGACGCTTTTGGATACAGACTGGGTAAGGCACATTCCAGTAGGTGGGAGCAGTTGTGCGTGGGTTTGCACAGAGTTAAGCACTGCTGACCTGTGGTCACAGCACCTTATAAATGTTTAGACTCCACATTTCTTTGACAGTGCACTACTGGGATACTGGTAGACAAACACGCTTACAGCCGCTCGCTCACCGACATTTACGCTTACATTTGTTACTCACGCTGGGTGTGTGCGATCCCTTGTGATGCGTATTACATCGGACTACATGACTACAGTATCGGGTTTGTGTAACCATTCTGCGACGGCAGGTGTTCGACTGTACGGACTCGGCGGCCTGTCCAGTGATGTAATCATATTATATGCGTGTTCCTCATACGATATCCTCCCATCTGCCTGATACACGGGAACCGATACTCTGCAATGCTGACATGTGACTTGAGTTTAACACAGCTGTCCGCCGAGTCATGCTACCGCATATCTACTGCACGTTGTCCACCTTTCAGATTGCATGACAGGAGACTGTAGGAGTGACACCTTTCCCACTTTGCATGGGACAGTCCCTCATTATGCATATCTCATGTGACAATACCAGAACTCTCCACCAATTGGGGACACATTTCTACAGAATCAGGGACAGGTCAAGAAAAAATCAGGGACACTTTTACAAAAGTACTGCTATTAACTTGAAACATTGACAGAATCAGAGCATATGACTTAATACACATATTCTGAAGTAACAGTTGTTTATAACTCTTACTTATTGTCATTAGTCAGTAAGTGTAATTCACCACCTTTCCTTCAACAGACACTAATTTTAGAAGGGATTAAGAGGGACAGAGTTAAACTTTCAGTCAAACTCAGGGACGTACCTGACATTCAGGGACAGTTGAGTGGTATGGACAGTACTCTAGCCATTGCAACTGTCCTGATTAGGGGACATACTCATGTTGTACGTGTTTGTACTGGTTGCTTGTTACAGATCTTGTATACCTGACACATCGATATGTCATATGTAGTAGCATAAGCAACTTTACTGCTGCTAGACTACGCTTTGATTTGTTCCGATATGTATATTTCTGTACTATGCATGGCTGTAGGTATGTTCTGCCCTGGTACGTCTGACATTTCTACAGAGCAAGTTCCACTTTGGCCATTCAGAATGGTGGCGGCCCTATAAACCCTATATGTAGAGTTATCACATGTGTCAAGGCAACACTTACCCACAGCCAGTAGTAAACGGACGACTTCCACAGTTTGCATATGTTAAGGTTATTCATGTAGCATTATAATTGATAATACTGTTTCCTATTACATGTAGCTGTTACTGATTCAACAAATTGATGTCTGACACCACTACACACACTATATAGTCTCCATTCCTGAACTCACAGGCCATGTGCCATAACTGTCATTTTGCAGGACACAACTGCCCAGACAGGTGTGTCCCTCACAGGCGTAGGGGTGTTGAACCTCTTCTATTATGCTATCATCTACCTAAGGTGGCCAGCACATTATGCACTTTCCGTCAGTAGCAGAACTCACATACCAATGGGTGTGAATGAACACTGTATCAGGAACAATGCATAACACCCTGTGGGACACATTTAGACAATTGGTTCTATTAACCAGACACATTCACAGTCACAGAGCATATGTATTCATTCACGTTTGTCGAGGTACATGCTGTTTATGACTCATACATGCTGTCATCTGTCATTACCTGTATTCCGCCACCTGTTCACCTAAAATCACTAGTTCTGGAAGTGTTTAGTTGGACTTTGTTACATTCTGATACATAACTATGGACATCCATGCTAATCGGGTACACAGCACTGATTTGGTCTCTATGTATTCCCCTGATGGTTTACAGACTATCCGGTAGATGTGCTCTTCAAGTTTGGGAGGTGTTGGCGTATGCTATGCCCACATAGGAATATTAATGACTTCCACTGGGCGGGCCTACTGCATCTCTGCCAACCAGCACCTGCACACTTAAGCCCATTAATGCATACCCATGGTCCACCTACCTGGCACCCCTCTACAGCAGTCGTGACAAATACTTACTGCGAGCGCAGCTGGGCTATGAGCACACCCCTACACATTGCCCACTCTCCGCATCTCGGGACACATGTTGTATGTTTTGTCAACCCATGTATTATCACACTTGCACAACCTACTGTTCCATGTATACCTACATCCTGCTCGTATTAATGTCAGCAGATTCACACGTACCCTGAATATTTGGGGTCCTGCAAGGGACACCGTTATCCATGTTTAAAGTGTAGACCTTGCAGAACTCTCCCACTGGTACTTTCCTGCCAGTGTTTTGGACAGCGGCAGTGTATTGATCTGTATTGCCTGTCTGTATGTCTGTCCGGCCTAGCTGGGCAATGTGGGGGGTACAAAGTTTATTTATTGGACTTCCCAGTCACATATGCCCGGGCTGTAAATACGTTACCCTTAATTGCTGTGAAGTAACCTATTTATGTACATGTGTATATCTACACTGACATATATATGTTGTTTTGTGTGTATGTGTATATATCAGTACCTGTTGTTTGTGTATATATATCTATCTATATATATATCCGTAGTATATCCTTGTGTGTGTGTGTATATATATATATATATATATATATATCCTTATGAATATATATGTGTATGTAAATTAATGTAGATATATGTATATATACGTTTTTATCTATGTATACATCTGTGTGTCCGTTAACCTATACATTTCCCGGACGTAGACATTTACACATGCGTATTGGGTTTTATCTCTGCTTCAACAGCATACTATTGCCTTAGTCATTATGACACCGACACTTCACTCCGGTGAACTTGTGCTCAGTATATTGCACATTATACAGCGGATAGATGTCACACGTTTTTCATGTCTGGGGTGTCGCTGCTAACTGGGATGTGATACAGTGTCATTCGACCTATTACTCGTATGCACAGCCTATTATTCATGTTACTGTGTTTGTTTCTGTGCACATTCATATTATTACTGTTGATAGGATGTGTGTTTGTGTTACTGTGACTGTACATCAACATATTGTTGTCTTCATGTAGTTGTGTCTTTCTGCTTTTCTCGCTTTGGGGTTGTCACAGCAGAACTCCATTCTGCTCATGGGTGGCGTATAGGTTTTACGTGCCAGGCTGCCAGCCCTGACCCACAACGTCCGACAACGATACGCCCATTCATGCTTGTCTCCACACAAACGACGCTCTATCTGGCAATCACACCTACGTACTACCTGACCTCCACGGGCTGCTCCATTGCACCCGGCGCAACATATCCTAGCACTCCTGTGTCCATAATCGCATATCCATAGTTTCTACTGCACACCTGTGTTGAGTTTCCATGCATAACAGCCATTATACACCTGATATTGCAGCCATGACACACCTTTACACATTGCCCTCTCATGAGCGTTGGGACCCTACACACATTTTGTACCGCCTTGTGTATTCACAGGCTCAACATCCATTCATATTTGCACATACGTGCCTTTCCTGGTGTTATGGATTATGAACGATTTGCGGGTTACAAGTGTAGGTGGTCGCAACATGTACTACATTCCGTCTGTTTACAATGTTGATGTAGCACTTCAACGATGTTATGGCCACTGGTATAACCCTGCCTCTGGTGTGAAGAGTGGTGCTCTACTCACACTTGTGCAGCTTTATGTGACATACGCTGCGAGCACTTTATAATTCCTTACTTGCTCTGGATTCCCTTCACAACCCTTATGTTTGCTTTCGTCTTTCAGCATTCCTTACATATCTATATATATATATATATATATATATATATATATATATATATATATATATATATATATATGTATGTATAGATATATATAGCTGTATATATATATATATATATATATATATATATATATATATATATATATGTGTGTGTGTGTGTGTGTGTGTGTGTGTGTATATATATATATATATATATATATATATATATATATATATATTTATATATATGTGTATATATAGATAAATATGTAGATATATAATTGCATATTTCTGTTATGTCTGTGGATATTTATCTATACACACATCTATCTATCTATGTATATAAAAGTTACAGCTGTACAAGACAACATACATTTGCTATGCTAATAGCTGCGTACATCCGCGCAGGCGCACTTGCATCTACTTATTCTGAGTTACATATGTTTGCAGGCACTTCTTTGGGATTACATGTGCCTTATTCCTTATGAAAGTACCACTTTGATGGAATCCGGTTAACGGACCCATGTGAACGCGGTCACCTTTACATGTATAAATGTTGGCTTTACAGCACAGAGGCACAATTGATATGTGCTATAGTCGTACTTGAACCGGGAATGCCTTTACGTTATGTGGATACTGTAACCACTACACTATTGTTGTTCTGGCTCATTTATATGTATACCCATGGTTCATAGCTACTCTGACATACGCCTCACCGCTTCCCTTACACAGCAAGCATCCATTCTCCTGCTGGGAAAACCGCAGTACTACAATTAGGACATTCCCTGTTTCCTACTGCTCTGGATCCATGCTGCATGTCTACTCACTCCAAGGATATTCAGAACTCCTACGCTTATAGTCCTCGCACATACGCATGTTTGATTGTCAGGGTGTTCATGTGCTGGTCCGGGTTTAGGCTCAGCCGACTGGTGACTAAAACTGCCCTGGCACTGTTCAAAGATCAGACGTAGCACATGGACAGAGTTAGTCCAGATTTTAACATTCTACCTGTGTTTACAGACGCAGGTGTTTTGGTACCTCTGACCACATTATTGGGTTGGCGCTACATAATTTAGGGCGGGGAGTGGTTCCACTACATAATGCAGGTTGGGGGGTGGTTTCCTCATGTTTCCCTTCCCATTTGACTATTTCATTCATTTATAGATACAATTAATATTATTCTGGACATCTGTTATAAATTCACTACAGGTATGCAATAGTCCTGTCAACAGATGTGACGGTTGGTGTACTTATGTGTACGGACCTCTGTGATACTCGGGGACTCATTTCTACAGTGACAGGGACAAGGCTATGACAACTCAGGGACAATCATGGACACTTCTGCCATATTAGTACTATTAACTTTGAACGTGTTGACAGATTCGTAATACTACTAATTTTATGCAGTTAAATGCATCTATTACTCTTCATTGTTGTAAGTAGTCATTCTCATTCAACACCTTTCCCCCAAAGGTCACTGGCTTTGTGAGTGGAAAAGAGGCTGGCCAGTTATTGTGCGAATGCTCTGACCATTGGTAGCATTGACATTGTCATATGTACAGGTTGGGATGTATTCTAGGGACTAGGGTTGCCACCTTTTCAAATGGCCAAGATGGGACATTTTCGGAACACACATCAGATTTTACAAGCCCTACAATACCCACGGTCAGTACAAAGGATAGAACTTTACTTATTTGCCTACATAAAAGCCTATTGCTTATTCTGTTTCTTGTAACATTTAGGTATTTTAGATACTGAAATAATTATTTTCTGCAACTATTACATAACATATGGGACATAATTATGTCCCACAATCCCAGGACATTTGCCATCTGTAATGTATTTTGTAAGGACACAACTGTCCAAAGAGGGACTGTCCCTCGCAAAGTGGGACAGATGGTAACCCTACTGTGGACACCAGATTGTTTGGGCCAACACATAGCCACAGTCAGTGCAGGTTTAGAACATTCATTTGTTTCCTAGCTGTGAGCCTTATACCTTTGGCACTTTTGTTGTTTGCTTGTTTCTTCTATGAATTACGTTTATTCTATCCTGACGTGACCGCTTTAGGCAACTGTTACATACAGTATGGTACATAGTTATTTCCTACAATCACAGGACATTTGGCATTGTATCATTGTTGGTCAGGTCACACCTACACACACATTAATTGTCCCTCACACAGTAGATCAGGGGGTAACCTGTTTACGTCAGTGCCTTCATCACCCTTATACCATGTGCCACTATGTGAATGTGTGCAATATATTCTCTCGCTTATTCGTGTCGGGACACGTGCATCACGGGCAGGTGTTTGATCCTGGGTAGTAAGTTCTGCATGACCATCTAGGGCTGGACAGTCTCATGCACCACTACTGCACATTCCAACTTGTGTCCAGATATCTACAGGACTGGACTTCGTGTCTTCATACCCATTCTAATGTTTACACAGGTTACTTATCCAATAAGGGATATCCCAAAAATTGAATAAGACCAAAACAAGACAAATACCGACCATTCTTCTGGCGTTACAAAAATGTGCTGGGGGTTTTACATGCAAGGGATACATAGTTTGCAATCCTGAAAATGCCTAGGGTGACACTACCTACTACATATGCGTAGTGGTCACTATGTATAGATGTGGCTGCACCAAACCAGTAGGCCAAGTATGGCTGGATTTGGTGGATGTTCAGGTATGGGAGCAGGTTGTGTGCTGTAGAGGGGATGCTGGGTAGTCCATTATGCATCCAGGTGTGTTGCATTTGTTATGGCCAGTTCCATCAGGACCACTCTGTGGGTATGTGCCGGTGACATGTCTATACATTTGTATCACACATTTTAATATTCATATGTTTGTGGGATTGTGTTCTACAGTATGGCCTGTCTGGTTGTATTGCAGATGTGTATACATGTTTTTGTGTTTCTTTCTGCTTCACCCGCTGCTCCCTCCTACACCTCCGGTTCACCTATTCTGCATATGACACAGTGTTGCCTTGGAGGATTATACTAATACCATCCCCCCCACACACATATTCCTGACACTCCATCCATCACTGCTTTGGTTGATGGCCCATGACACGGTCAAGGTAACACATTTCATATCCTACATATGTCAGGTACCTGTATGGTTGTGTGGACTACCCTGCCATGTTTGACTTTCCACATGCTATACCTTACGCACATAGGTACACGCCCATACTTAACTTTCATGACATGGTTGGTATACCCGGGTAATACCCGTTCAACTGTGACACATTCTGACAAGTTCGGCTTGGACCGCTGATGTGCGATTTTGGCCGACTGTTCTAATCATTGGTAGGATGCCACCTTTTCCTGTGTCCAGGATGGGATATATTCTGGACACATATCCGAATGTACTGGACAACATGTACCCACAGTCAATGGTGCAGATAATACTGTTCCTTTCAGCCTACATGTTGCCTTATTGTTGTAGCAGTTTATATGCTCCTTCTGTTTCGTTTACATGCTTATTCTATTTCCTGTCACATTTGGTATGTGAAATACAGACATACCTATTGCATGTGACTATTACATGTGTTGTAGGATATAATTCGGTCATACGGTCGCTAGATATGTACACTTATTGTGTTTTTTGTTATGGACACATCTGCCCAGCTGTGTACCCTCCCTTAAAATAGGGGTCAGCTGGTGACCCTGACCATTGGGCTGGACGTACCTATTGGCGGCGCGCTAACATATGATGCGTGTCACTTCCACTTGGTATAACTATCTACACTGCGTTGGACTATGGGCACATGGTTTTCAATGTCATTTGTTCGCGGGATAGGGACCCATTATTCCCTACCGTGCATTTGTGCTTGCTTCTTCATTTTGTATTTGCAGGAAATGTCTTGCATGCTTTGCATACGTTTCAGTATCCACAGACACTGACAGATGTGATTACTATTGCTTGCAAATTGTTATATGAAAGCATTTTAGGTTGCACGTCGAAAGCTGACATTTCCACGCCTCCATGCGGAACTTTGACACGCCCTATGCACTTGCGCTCCTTTCCTATGCACGTGGCTGTGGCGGCAGCGCGCCTTCATTAATATGCATTTGGCGCTACTGCGCCATCTTCACGCCGCACGGTCGGCGCAAGCCTAACGCCGGCCTTGCGCCGAGCTTCATGAATCCCGGGGATGCTCCCATCCCAGTACTTCCTGGCACATCTGTAAATGATTGCAAATCCCCTTGAGCAACCCAATCCACACGCCAAAAAGCCATACCATTGAACTGCTCCAAAAAAGAGAATCACAATGCTAAATCAGTAAGCACCAACTTATTAACCCTCACCAAATGATGTTTTCATTTTTCCCATTCGACAAAATGGTCTCAAATCCACAGATGAAATGACCCAGGTGAACTGCTCAACATGCAAAATTCAGGAGCCTGAAGAACTCCATGACATTCTTAATCAATACCTTGTCCTTGGATTTCACCCAACTAATCTTTTCTTTCATGCATGCTACCTTCACATCTGGTAAACAAAAAAAACATGACCTGCATCCACTAGCAATCCCAGAAAAACAATGCCTTGCTTGGGGCTTCTAACTTCTGCCTAGCCAACAGAGCACCCAGTTCCTCACACTTCCCCAAAAATGCCCTCATACCTTCCAGTCCTCCATCTAACCCTCTGCCTACTCTTAAAAAGTCATACAGATAAAATACTGCCTTCTGGCTGCCCATCCGCTGCTGCCAAATCCAATGGAAAGTATTACTAAACCTCTCAAAGTAGCACAGGCCACCAAGCATCCCACTCACATAGCCTTGTTAAAGTAAAACTTAAACCCAGCCACCTTGCCCAACCATGGCCACTCTTCCTCCCAAACTGGTAATAAATGAAAAATGGATTCAGTATCTACCTTCACCAACTAAGGGTCCATAAACTCCTGAATGACCTGCACTGCATCGTCCAAAGATGCACAACTGACTTTTGTGTCATCTTCTGAAATAAAATCATTCACAGAATTCCCCTCAGCATAAGACAAATGGTGTAGCTTCTTAGGAACCAACCCCAATGGAAAAACCTTAAAGCTGTAAAAGGGAGGAATATGTAATGGACCAAATAACCTACACACCAGCCATTCCTACTCCACCAAGCCTTCCAAAATCTCTTCCTTCCCCTGCAAGGAACGTAGATTCCTAAAAAAATTACCCCTCCCCTCTCACCCTTGATTTAATATAAAATTCCTCAGAAAACCCATCTATTAATACATCCACAACTGCTGAATCAGGAAATTGGATGAAGAGCTGATGCAATACATGTATGTTAATGGGAAAATGCATCCCCTAGTATTCTTTTTGACCCATAAAAGGACATCCCCTTCTCCACCCCTAAAAATTCCACCTACTCCGATTATTCTGAAATCCATGAAATAAGAAAGGTAACCCACACAATTCAGGTTGTTGTGAACTCAAATTAACCAATGTGCCTTCCCATCTGCCACCTGCACAGCTGAATGCATACCTGCACACTTTGCTATTGTGACTCCACCCACCCTGTGGACGACCCCAAACTCCCCATAATCAAACCTAAACATCTGCTTCACCCTGCTCCCAATGTACCTCATCCTCACCTATCCCCACACTTCTACCAATTCTCACAAACTCTGTCATGCCTAAATGAACACCTAGCAATGTATCATTACCTGTGACCTCATTGCACACCACTCCAGTGGCCAGAACATCCACCAGGGCAACATCCATCACCTGTCAAGTCCCATTCCTTCAGGTCACCGACTGATGCAAACTCTGTGTTTTCACTATCCGCAAAAGATAAAACAACTGTAAATCCTCTGAAAGAGAGGGAGAAAAAAATAATGCAGTTGAAAGGACCAAATCCTGTATCCTGCGAACTAAAGTGCACGACCTTAACTTCAGCACCCAGTCCCAGCTATAAGGAATATGAACAAAGACGTAAATACAAGTGGCACCACAACCCAAAAAATAAGACAATCTGTACACATTGCCGTGACAAAATCAGCTTATTGATACAATAACAGCTTCTGCTGTAGCATAACTTTCACAGGATATGATGCGTGCAACTCAAATGCCTGTCATTATTTCCTTCCTCCCACTTTAATGACCTACCACCCCTTTCCAGAAATTACCAATTGCGAAATGGTTAAATTATGAGGCAAACATATGAACATTCTGCACAGTGGAGATGCAAGCCTCGCTGCTCTACTCCAGTGAGGCTTCTAACACAGACCACACCTTATACCTCTCAACTTTTAGAGCAGGAAATGTGGACAAAGCTTCAGACCATGGGGGCACAGAGGCCCCAACAATAGGGACACCTTAAATATCACTCTTACAGGCTTAGACTACCATTCCAAGCAGCTTTTTTTATTTTGAGTTAGTATATATTTATAAGCCCTGTTTGTGTGGGAAAATGCGCATTTTCACAATGAACTTATCTATAACCAATGTGGCAGTTTGATCTGTGCCTTCTTAACAGGCAAAGGCAACAGCAACATCCTCCAGAAGATTAATAAAAGAGTGACCTTCACACAAGTGCAGGTATTAGAAAATCAGCATGTAAAAAAAGTAGAAATGCAGTCATGCATTACATATGCTAGCTCTCAAAACAATAAATTAATAGCAAACAAGCCAAAACACAGCATTTACATGAATAACAACAATACAATCAAATAACAACTAATGTACATTAAAAATAAAGACAATGACATTAAAAGCTTGAAAGCTTGACAATGTAACAGCAAACAAACTGAGAAATATCATTACTACCACTGCTAACATCAGAGCAACACAAGCAAAACAATATTAGTACACAGCAGTTTTGTTCAGTTCTATAGCCAGACTCATTAAGTCACTCCAATGAGTAACTTAGCAATCACCTTCATGATAGAAGTGTGGTGTTAACCTACTTTTTCCTCATTTCTTTGCCAGTCTTCTAGCAAAACAACAATTAATGTGGGCAGACCAAAATTATCAAATGCTTGACATTCTGCGAACCTGTACCAGTGAGAGGTGTGCCTCATGGCTGGACTCCCATAAAGCATCTAACATGGACGGTGTGGTCTCAACCTCATAGAACAAGAAATCTGGACACAGCCACCCTCAAAATAAGGAAACCTTTAAAGACTGTGCTTTTAGGTTTAAAAAAAACCCAACTTATCCTGCCAGATAGCCTATGAGGTTTTCTGCAAGCTAGCTCTCTCCCGAAAATTTTTTGAAGTGCATGAAATGTAACTGCCCACAATTTATGAGGAACCAAACAAAATATATGCAGCAAAATCTGGACTTTCTGTGAAAATCCGAACAGTTGAGAGGCACACCACATGTCCCTCATTCAACATTATTATGTTTTATAATCATCATATTTCATTTAAATTTATAAAGGTTGTAGGCATAATGTATTATTTCGAAGTTACAAGTTAATACAGAAACAGAATTTAAAAACAGTTACACAAAATCACAGTTCTAAAATACATACCAAGTACTTGTTTAATCATTAACTTATTTAAAAATAATACAATGAAAGTATACTAAAATGTTCTTAACCAAAACCAGTGCTCTGAAACAAAAAGATTTCTAATTACTAAGCTCAGAGTGAAAATTGAGCATGTCTTGACGTCTTTCTTAGCAAAGCATCCACTAAAAATCATTATTGAATCAGGAATTACAATGAAAAATATTGCACTTAAAAAGCAATCATAAGTAACTAATTCTATCCAGTGAAGAAAGTTTGTTTCTCTGTGGAGGCTAAACATGACAAGTTCTACTCATTGTACATCTGTCACATTTGCTGCACTTACAGTGTATTCTTCTGCCCGTTACTTCCCACCCTCCCATTCAATGGTTATTATTGCTACACCGCACATACATGCGAAGCAACCGTTATTTGATGATACCTCGCGGCCTGCGAAAACATCGTAAACCAAGACTTACAGCTTGGCTGAAAGCAACCAAACCACATAACCACCAGGAATAACTATACTACCACCATCAGCAAAATCATTTAAGAGAAACCACTTACTCCCTACAACTAGTGAATGAAAACCCTAATCACTTCAACAGATGCCTTCATGGGGAGACAAAATTCTCTAGTACAGTCCAACCATTCCATTTATAACTTTGCTTAACCACCTTAATTCATTCACACCTTCAATAATAAATCAAATTAAAACAAAATAAATGGGGAAAGGAAGGTAAGAAAAGGTGGAAGAAGAAAATGGAAAAGATTTTAAATACTAACAACTCATTTAATTGGTCCAGTACACTGGACCAATTCACCTAATCATTTAAACCTACAACAGACAACATATTAATTTTCAAAATAAATTTAGTTTTTAATTTGTTTAACATATACCATTTATATGCACCCCTTGGCAAATTAACTGTAGCAAACTAAGATCCTCAATGTACTAATATCACCTTTAGGACAATAAGAAATATGAAAATAGATTATTACAGAGAGGAAGAAAATACTGTTAATATCTCTGTAATCTGTACAACTGTACTTTTTCTTCTTCTTGTGTGTTATAGCTGTATATCTCTTAGTGATGACCTCAGTTGTAGTGAAATCCTTTGTCTGGAGGCCTTGTCTGTTTTCTTAGTGGTAGTAAGTTTTCAGAACTGGTTTCATCTGGCCAAAGTATTCCTGCATCTGTATTGTTTGGTTTCTGTCCTGTGTTTTAAATCAGATACACCTGTTGCTCAGGCTGCTGCAGGGAGATTGACCTACTGCCAGCTGTGATATTGAGAAAAGATACGTGTTTATTCTCATTTTTTGTCTACATTTTGATTTAATATCTCTGTAGTCTGTACAACTGTACTTATTCTTCTTCTTGTGTGTTTTAGCTGTATATCTCTTAGTGTTGACCTCAGTTGTAGTTAAATCCTTTGTCTGGAGGCCTTGTCTGTTTTCTTTGTGGCAGTAAGTTTTTAGAACTAGTTTCATCCGGCCAAAGTATTCCTGCATCTGTATTGTTTGGTTTCTGTCCTGTGTTTTAAATCAGATATACCTGTTGCTCAGGCTGCTACAGAGAGATTGATTTACTGCCACCTTATATTGAGAAAAGATACGTGTTTATTCTCATTTTTTTGTCTGCATTTTGATTTAATATCTCTGTAATCTGTACAACTGCAGGAATACTTTGGCTGGATGAAACTAGTTCTGAAAACTTACTGCCACAAAGAAAACAGACAAGTCCTCCAGACAAATGATTTCACTACAACTGAGGTCAACACTAAGAGATATACAGCTATAACACACACAAAGAAGAATAAGTACAGTTGTACAGACTACAGAGATATTAAATCAAAATGTAGACAAAAAATGAGAATAAACACTTATCTTTTCTCAATATCACAGCTGGCAGTAGGTCAATCTCCCTGCAGCAGCCTGAGCAACAGGTATATCTGATTTAAAACACAGGACAGAAACCAAACAATACAGATGCAGGAATACTTTGGCTCCAGCTGCCACCTCACATAACTCACACTGCAAATTTTCTTCTTCCCCCATTTTTTCATTAACATTGCTCCTTCTAACTTCTCCTCAAACTCATAAACTGTTTGTTATTTACTTACAAACTGGATATTACTCTAGTCTACACCTCTTACTTCAAACTTCCTATATATTAATGTTCCTGTATATATCTTGTAATCATTCCTTAAAATTTTGCACTACCTGTTTATTTATCTAAAACCTACACTGTTTGTAATGTTTGTTCTTGTCTAATCCAATTGTATATTTTCAATCTATGTCATATTGTTATATTAATTGGTCTGCGCTGTATTATAACACGTAAACTTATTATCTACATCATTTTTTAACCTTGATTGTTTATGGAGCTTTTCTCCCCAGGACTCCATTGAAAACGGGTTCACTTTGGCCCAATGGACTATCCTGGTAAACCAACTGCAAATAAATAAATAAAATAAATAAAAACTGTACTTATTCTTCTTCTTGTGTGTTATAGCTGTATATCTCTTAGTGTTGACCTCAGTTGTAGTGAAATCCTTTGTCTGGAGGCCTTGTCTGTTTTCTTAGCGGCAGTAAGTTTTTAGAACTAGTTTCATCCAGCCAAAGTATTCCTGCATCTGTATTGTTTGGTTTCTGTCCTGTGTTTTAAATCAGATATACCTGTTGCTCAGGCTGCTGCAGAGAGATTGAGCAACTTCCAGCAGTGATATTGAGAAAAGGTAAGTGTTTATTCTTATTTTTTGTCTGCATTTTGATTTAATATCTCTGTAATCTGTACAACTGTACTTATTCTAATTCTTGTTTGTCCCTACCCACCCTCCCTGTTTTTGTTTTGGTGTTAGTGTTGGTGGCTCTGGAATTGCCTGCCTCTCCTGTAAGTCTGCATTTGAACACTCCTCCTTAGTTCATCTCCTTTGCTCACTTAACCACATACAGTGAGATCATATTCTGAGTCTAGTGTTCACTATACATAGTACAGAAAGAATATTTGAGAAGTCCAACCCACTTAGGTTCTTCCTTCCTCTCTCCTTGCACTTTACTAACAAAAAAAAAAATCTGCTTTTACTGTATTTGTGTTTCCTCCTACTTTATTTTGCTTTTGCCTCTTCTTAAAAGTACTCAATTTTATTTATTCTGCTGCACTTATTGCTGGTTGGTAGTAGCCTGATTAAATTGTAACTGTTATTTTAAGTCTTTTGGTTTAAGCACTTGGGCTTCATACTGGTTGTTTTACATTAAGAAGGTCTGTGGTCTGCACTGTTTTGGCAGGACAGATACCTTACATCCTTCTAAGCTGGGAATTGCTGATTGAAAGCTCAGTGTCTGCTATTCTAAAAGTGTATTAGTTCTGGTTTAAGCACTTGGGCTTCAGGCCAGTTATTCTACATTAAGAAGGTTTGTGGTCTGCACTCTTGTATGAGGAGAGGCTGGATTCTAGCCTTCTGAGCTGGGAATTTCTGGTCACAGGCTTATTGTGCCTGCTTATTCAAACTGTTTCTTTCTGAAATTGGTGTGCCTTGTTGCTGTAGCATAGGACCAGATTCAGGCCTGCTTAATCTAGGTTTGTTTGTATAACTTGAGCACTGTTCCAGGCCATTTTTTTTGGAGAAGGTTCCCCTGCACCCTAGTAGTGGGACTGTGCAGTTGGAACTTGTCTGATTGAAGACTGCTGGAACAGGGCTCAGTTTTGATTTTTTTTCTGGTTAATTGGGTAACTTGTTTAAATCAGATTGTTTGATTTCTATTGTTTTATATATATATATATATATATATATATATATATATATATATATATATGTATATATATATAAATAAAGAAAAAAATTGCACTTTATTCATCTGCTTTTACTGTATTTGTGTTTCTTCCTACTTTATTACTTTATTACTATGGGCATTGACTACAACTCTGAACTGAGAGATATATAACAATAAGCATCTTTTTATGCGCATTTAAAGTGTTTTTTTTAGTGTATCTGCTTTATTTTCTGAAAAAAATATATACTTGTTTCCCACCTTTCTAAGCTAGTATAGTCCAGTTTTCAGGTTAGTACTGAATTCAGGGCTGTGTTACAAATCTCTGTGTTTGCCCATACTTTACTTGGATAGAACTAAGTGTCTCTGTTCACCTGTAAGAGAGGGGAGCTTTGAGCAGTCTATCTGTCCATGGAGGAGTGGTTTCAGCCAGAAAGTAGTAGTTTATTGGCCATTTTGGGCTAATTTTTATCTCTTTCACTTTCCTGCTATAAAAACCGCATTTGCCCGTTTTTGCGTGTCGGGCAGCACCGGTTAGCTAGGGTATAACTATTCCCGGCTCCACAAAGTCTCCTCTTCAATTTTTCCCTTGAAACTAGACAAACTTTCAACTTAAGCACTCAAGCCATTCATTTCTCAGCCCGGCACATGCTCAAAACTCATAGCAAACACTTATAAACCCTAGCACTACAGAAGGACAAGGCTATCTATTCGACATTTCCAGCCATTCTGTAAAACAGTTTACTGTACCTATCCAGGCATGTCCAAAGGGCAGTTTCAGGTGTACTCTCCAGTCCAACTGGTGAATCTGGGCATTTTGAGGCAATGTTACAACTGCCTCATGTACACAGACAACCCTCTCCTCCTACCACCAAACACTAATACATGTGAGAGATGCAATTATACAGCCAAACTGGGGGCTAAGCTCTCTCAACCCAAGACTGGAACAGACAGTCAAGAGGGGAAGGGAAATACTGGCATCACAACACCAGTCTCACATAGACCCATTAAACCAGCACAGGCAAAAAACACACATAAATACACAAAAACATACTCAGAGACTCTAAATAAAAATCTGCAAAAGCAACAGAGCCCTCCAAAGCAGACATCCAAGCAACCTCCACCCCCCAATACAAACCATGAAACACATGCTTCACAAAACTAGTGTGCCACGCAATCACAGCCCTCAAGGAAAAATAGCATACCCGACATACTAGTAATAGGTGACTCTATAGTCAGGCACACTGACATCCCACTCACTAGGCTGAATAAGGAGAAGGTTACTGTTAGCTGCCTGTCGGGTGCCAGGATCCGCCACATAACACAAGCACTCAGGTCACTCCAAAACAAGTACAAATACGACTTTGTCATTGTCCATGTTGGTGTGAATGACCTGAGCCGTACCTCTCTGGAATATATGAAAAGAAACATGGAAGAGCTCTCTGATCACGTAGCCCAGTCCGGTATGACCCTGACCCTGAGTAGCATCCTGCCCTCACCAAGAATGATACCACAGTATAAAGAAAATAATATAAATTTCAACAATTGGCTAAGTTTCTGGTGTCATTCATAGGGGATCCAGTGTCTGTCTGCCTGGGATGACATGCTCAACAAGCCACGCTGCTTTGTTAGAGACGGCTTGCACCTGTCACCCTTAGACTTTCAAATACTGGCCAAGGCTCTTGCCACCCCCATAGTGCATTTTTTAGGCAGGGCTCAAAAGACAAACCCACCACCGTAAATGTATTTATTTATTTATTTATTCGAAATTTGCTTGCCTGGATGGTCCAGTTGCACCAAAGGAGCCCATTTTCAATGGAGTCCTGGGGAGAAAATTTCCATAGATACATTTTGTTAAACAACAGGTTATTACAATACAAGACGAGTACATGAAGCAAAATAGTATGTTAGTATAATTTGAAGAGAAAAAAAACAGAGATGTATCATAATTAGTAAAGTTCACAAATATATAGTCTCTATCGTTGCTAACATAGATATTAAGTCTAAACAGTAATAAGAAGGTATTTACAAATCTAAGCAGTAGTAAGTAGGTATTTACAAGTCGATTAGACTAGGGAGTTATTTACAATATGTATGTTGTAGCATACATTGTAGACAAGTAACAAAAATATGAGGGTAATACTACTCAATGCCAGAAGTCTAAACCTCAAAATACACACACTTGAGGCACTCCTCAGTATGGAGAAAATCGATATATGTGCAGTAACAGAAACCTGATTTAAGGCTCCAGAGAGCACTCCAGCACTATCAGGCTACAACTCATACCATACATTTCAGCTACAGAACCCGGACCGAAATACAAAAGGCGGAGGAGTATCCATATTCATCAAGGATACCCACACCTCCAGGTTAGTGGCACAGCACGATGCTTCAGAGATTATCCATGTGCAACTAACAATGGGCAAAACTGCAATTCAAATTGTAGATTGCTACAGATCACCCACCATTTCCCAGGACCCCCATTCTGCATTTCTGGAAACACTGGGTAACATAAAGGTCCTACCAAACACCCTAATATTGGGTGATTTCAACTACCCAAACATTAACTGGGTGAACTACTCAAGGACTAACTCCCTTGCTCAACATTTCCTAGAATTTATAAACTCAAGCACCCTGGAACAACTGAGTAACACTCCCACAGGAGGTGACAACATATTGGACCTGGTCATCACAAACATGGGCGACCGGTATTCCACACTGGAGGTCAACCCCTCACTGGTTAGATCTGACCATAAACAAATCACTTTGATATCAACATTCTGCCCCCAACCCCGGACAAGGAAACCACCGTGAAAAACTTTTCAAAAGCAAACTTCACATTACTTAAGACGGAGGTGGAAAGTTTCAAAGCCTGCATGCTAAAGGATAACGCTGTCCTAGCTGCAAAATCCTTTACTAATGCATTCTACGAGCACCTACAAGAATGCATGGATCATGCTATCCCAAGCAAAACCAAGACTCACTCCTTCAAGAAAAGGAAACCAGTCTGGTGGACCTCTGCCATAAACAAGCCATACAACAGAAAGAGGAAACTAGTACAGAAAAGAGTAAAATCCCAAGAAGGGAAGACATCCTTGATCAGTATCAACAAGAAACTATGATCCCTCATAAAATCGTCCAAGGCAAGCTTTGAAAGAAAACTTGCCAAGGACTCCAAATATAACCACAAGGCATTCTTTAGCTATGTCAAGAATCTAAGTGGCAATGCTCAGATCTGCTCGGAGTTAGTACAGAATGGCACAAAATACACTGAACCAAATGATATTGCCAACATCCTGGCAGACAGGTTCAGTGCAAACTTCACCCCCTCAAGGGCCCATAACCATACCAGAAGAATGTAGAGCCCCTGAAATCACAGACAATCAGGTTAAAATAACCCTCTCCAAAGCCAAAAACACAGCATCAATGGGACCAGACAGTGTCTCAGGCTGTGTCCTACACAAGCTCAAAGATGAACTAACCCGTCACCTAAACACACTGTTCAAACTCAGCCTCTCCACAGGCTACATACCCATAGAGTGGTGCACAGCAACGGTTATTCCACTCCACAAAGGTGGAGCCACAACAGACCCCGAGAACTATCACCCTATAAGCCTGACTAGCTTGGTCTGCAAGGCTATGGAGTGCATCATGATGGAACTCATTAACAGAGACACTGGGAACCTCCAAACACTGGACCCTACCCAGCTTGACTTTGTTAAGGGCAGATCATGCCTCCTAAACCTGGTGGACTTCTTTGAGACAGTTACCAAGGCTATAGAAAAGGGAAAGGTGGTACACACAGCCTACCTAGACCTCGCAAAGGCCTTCGACACCTTTCCCCATTCTGGTATTATAGACAAGCTCACCAGCCTGAACATAAACCCCTATGTCACAAGATGGGTTGTCAATTGGCTCACGGACAGAACCCACATGGTGAGAGTTGTGGGAGCTAGGTCTGACTCTAAACTGGTTACAAGTGGCATTTCCCAGGGTTCAGTCCTAGGACCCCTCCTGTCAGCATATACTTCACAGAGGTACAGACAAGCACAGGAGGACTATGGCTGACCAAGTTAGCAGATGACTGCAAACTAGGGGCTATAATTGACTCACCAGCTGACAAAGACATCCTCCAAAAGAGTCTTACTGAGATGGATACCTGGTGTAAAAATCATGGCCTCAAGCTAAATTCCAAAAAGTGCATAGTTATTCCCTTTGGAAATAACAAAGTACCCACAACCTACCACATAGGTGGTAGTCCCCTAAATACGGAAAACATAATAAGGGATCTGGGGACTCAAGTAGAGAGTAATCTCACCTTTGATAATCACATTGCCAAAGTGGTTAGAAAATCCTTCTATGTGGCCCACCTAATCACAAAAGGGTTTGCATCCAGATTAAAAGAGGTCATTGTGCCACCCTACTCATCACTCATCAGACCCATCATAGAGTACAACGCCCCATTTGGAATGTACCTTACAAGACACCTGCAACAGCTGGAAATACCACAGAAGTACCTCACCAAGAGGATCACTGGCCTCAAACAGATGCCCTATGCAGCTCGACTAAAGAAACTCCAGCTGTACTCGGTTGCATACCGCCTGCTCAGAGGTGATCTCTGCCTGACATATAAGGCCATGTCCAACCCAGAATTGATGGATATGCTCCACCTAAAGAAAACCTTATCCCCTCGAGCCACACGGTCTAAGAATCTAAACCTCACCACAGCAATAAATAGGACCTGCTGGGGGGATAGATTCCTGTCCCAGAGACTTTCCATGCTTTGGAACAAGATTCCATTCTACATTAGGCAGAGCTCCCCACTAGCACTCTTCAAGAGAAACCTTGATGAGTGGATGGGAAACAGAAAATTTACCCTGGAGATCACTTCAGTGGCTCTGCTGGACAGAGGCACAGGGAACTAATCTAAGGGGGCAGCGAAAGCCAACACATTCTGGCTTGGCTTATAAATGCCTTCGGGCAGATAGCCTAGTACCTACCTATGAACCTATGAACCTATTATTACTCACCTCTTCATTCATACTACTATTAACCCAAGGCCTAACTTACCAGCAAAGTTCCTACAGGTTGTTTCAAATGGAATCCTTCTCTGTAGCAAGTTCACACCAAAATCAGATCCATTACCCAGTTACACTCACACAAAACGAGTTAAGCCCCTTCTTATACTTACCTCATTTCCTCCCGGCCCTACTACTTTCACAATTTAACCCTTCCATCCCCACCACACTAACTAAATTTCTTCCACACCCATCTTAATTCCCATTACTATTCCTACCTGACCCTCACCCGAAGATGTCCCTGGACAAATTGGTTTGTTCCCAAATGCAATTTTTCAAGGCATTGTGAGATTTGTTTTTAATATCAATAGGAGACATGGTTCTGGAGTCTTTACCTGCCTGAATATGGTTCTACAACACTCTAGCCTTTAGTTAGTGGGCGGCTTCATCAAACTATTCTCATGTGGTATGGTATAAATCAAGGATGTCTGCTTAGCAGTGTGATTTTTGTCTATAACTATGAATAGTGCAATTAGTTTTCTAAAACGAGAACTGTAAGATGTCTGTTTGTATTCTGTCAATAATATTTTTATACGTCTCCTATTTACTTATGGATATGATGTAATTCTCCTTGCTAAGGATTATGTGCATATTGGGTTCTCACAACGTTGGTGTCTGTGCTGCACAATGTGGGCCTAAATTTGATAAGTGCTCCCACTTAAGTAAAACTATTCCTCTTAATAGGAGATCTTAACCTGTCAAGTTAAGTTTCAGTTTTGAATATTACATTCGGTGATGCAAATGTTATCTTCCATATTCCAGTCATGAAAAACATTAACATTTTCATTTTCAGACAAGGATTACTGACTTAATATTGTTTTTGCACAATTTCAGTTTTACAGAAGAGCTTTCAGTTCCACTCACTAATAAGAAACACCTTTTCTTTTTTTTTCCTTTTTATTTGGGGGGGTACCTCTCTGAATCCAGTTCAACAGAGACTTGATAATAAGGTTCAGAATGGTGGCCTGGCTGTCTTCCACAGTTATTTTTTAATCTCTTTGCATTTTTTTACTTCAACTACATTTTCAGTTAAGTATATCTTGCAGTCCATTTTGGCAAACAATTTGTTCAGGGAGAAAAGAAGCTCTGTAATACCCACTCTTTATTTTGTGAATATAATGAATAATTATTTGCCTGGAAATTTAACTTGGGATTCAGAGATAGTAAGCACATTGTTCAGCACAATTCAGCAGAATTAGCAACCATGCATAAAGTGTGGGTGATTCTAAAATACTGGTAGCACAGATGTGCAGTACTGAAGATAGTGCATAATAACTTGCAGATGAGGAACCATGTGCAAATGATGCATAAGGAGTATATAAATAAAGTAAATCAAATTGGATTACTAATTCAGAACTAAATATATATATATATATATATATATATATATATATATATATACACACATTGGAGATTCTTGGCATACAGAGGGAGAGATTTTTGGAACAGCAACTGAAACATTACTGCAGAATGGTTGGGAGCTACTGTCAGAGTCAGTGCCCAGTAGCATGTGCCATAACCATGGCTACCAAAGCAGTACTGACAGTAACAGTTGTGCAACCACCTCAAAGACCAAAAGACTGTGGGCCATATCTGACTGGACAGTGATACTGTAAGGGACATAGTAGAGCTCTGTTACTTGCAAGCAGAAGAAAGGAATGCATAATATGCCTTCTCCTGCTGATACAAAGATATGTATAGTCTTAACCATCCTAGCTACAGGGACTTTCCAGTAACCTACAGAGGCAGAGATGTGTTAGGGATTTCATAGGGGTCAGTATTATGAAAGTTAAACCATCTTATCAAATATTATGCTGCATCATGTAAAGAAGCATATCTAATTCTCCAGGATAGCAGAAGGAATAGAGAGCAAGTCTTAGATGCTCTCTCTAAGACCAATAATATAGCTTGAATGGGTCCAGATAATATTCCAGGATGCCTCCTAAATACAGGGCCACTGGATTCACTATTCAACAACAGTCTCTGCACATGGTTAATGCCATATGAATTGAGGACTGCAGTGGTCATACCTATGCACAATGGCAGACCATCAACAGATTCCATGAACTGCAGACTAATTAGTCGGCCTGGTCTCATATGTGAAGTCATGGAATGAATTATCACAGAAAAGATTAACAATGAGAAAGGAATCCTTCAAACACTGTACCCAACCCAGTTTGGCTTTGCCAATGGTAGGTCATGCCTACTGAACTTGGTGGACTTCTTTAAGAAGGTTAGCAAGGTAATGGATGAAGGCAAAATGGTGCATACTGCCTACCTTGACCTAACTAAGACATTTAATACAATAACCCACTCAGGCATTGTAAACAAACTCATGGAATTAGGCAAAAAAAATGTTCAGCTTGCTGGACATCCAGTTGCTCACAGGCAGGGCCTAGGAAGTTAGGATTGGAGAGACCACCTCCACAAAGAGGATGGTCACCAGTGGAGACCCTCTGGGCTCTGTGCTGAGTCTACTCTTCTTTGGCATTTATTTTTTGTAAATAAAGAGCAATGTCAAGGGTTTTTGGCTTACCAAGTTTGCAGATGATTACAAGCCAGGAGCAGTCATAGCCACCCCCCCCCCACACACACACACACAACTGACCTAACATCTTACAGGAAGGTGTAACACAGACTAATAACTGGTGCAAAAGTCACATCTGAAAACTTTGTGCCTAGAAATGTATGATAATACTTTTTGGGAAGTCAGCTGCCCAGGGAAAATACCTCATTGATAAAACACCTGTAAAAGGAGACAAAGTAGTCAGGGATTTTGAGACTCATGTAGATATTAATCTAGCTTTCCACCAGTATCTGTCTAAGGTGGTAAGAAAATCATTCTACGTCACTCAACATATAAATAAGGACATGGCATCTAAGTCCAGGGAAGTCATTGTGCCACTGTACTCTGACCTCATCAGACCCATCACTGAGTCTAATACCTCTTTCGGTATGTACCTGGCTAGGCACTGGAAACAACTGGAATGTCCACATAGGTTTTTCACAAAAAGAATAGAGAGAGTAAACACAATGTCCTATCCAGATCACCTGAAACACATATTTCTGTACTCTGTTTCCTACAGACTGCTGGGAGTTAGTTTATGCATGGCACACAAGGCATTCTTGGATCATGCTGTCTTGGACCTTTAGCATAGCCTCAAAATGAGCAGCACCAGAACTACTAGATCTAAGGATTTAAACTTTGCTTGCAACATAAATGAGACATGTTGGAGGGACAGGTACAGTGGATATAAAAAGTGTACACACCCCTGTTAAAATGCCAGGTTTTTGTGATATAAAAAATGAGACCACAATAAATCATTTAAAAACTTTTCCCACATTTAATATGACCTATAACCTGTAAAATTCAAATGGAAAACAAACAAATCTGTTAGGGGAAAAATATGAAAAAATAAAAAACGTACAATAAGCTGGTTGTATAAGTGTGCACACCCTTAAACTAATACTTTGTTGAAGCACCTTTTGATTTAACTAAAGCATTCAGTCTTCTTTGGTAGGAGTCTATCAGCTTGGCACATCTTGACTTGGCAATATTTGCCCACTCTTCCTTGTAAAAGTCCTCCAAATATGTCAGATTGCGAGGGCATCTCTTGTGCACAGCCGTCTTTAGGTCATCCCACAGATTTTCTATTGGATTTAGGTCTGGGCTTTGGCTGGGCCATTCCAAAACTTTAATTTTCTTCTGGTGAAGCCATTCTTTTGTTGATTTGGATGTATGTTTGGGGTCATTGTCATGTTGAAAGGTGAAATTCCTCTTCATCTTCAGCTTTCTAGCAGAATCCTGAAGGCTTTGGGCCAAAAGTGACTGGCATTTGGAACCTTTTATAATTCCCTCCACTTTGAATAAAGCCCCAGTACCAGCTGAAAAAAAGCAACCACAAAACATGATACTGCCACCACCATGCTTCACCATAGGGATGATGTTCTTTTGGTGATGCAAAGTGATGTTTTTGCGCCAAACTTACCTTTTGGAACTGTGGCCAAAAAGTTCAACCTTGGTCTCATCAAGTTATAACATATTTTCCCACATGCTTTTGGGAGACTTGATGTATTGTTTTGCAAATTTTAGCTGGGCCTGGATGTTTTTCTGTGTAAGAAAAGGCTTCCATCTTGCAACCCTACACCATAGACCAGACATATGGAGAATATGGGAGATTGTTGTCACATATAGTACACAACCTGTACTTGCCAGAAATTCCTGCAGCTCCTTCAGTGTTGCTGTAGGTCTCGGCAGCCTCCATGACCAGTTTTGTCTTGTCTTTTCATCAATTTTGTAAGGGCATCCAGTTCTTCACAATGTCACTGTTGTCCCATATTTTCTCCACTTTTTGAAGACTGTCTTCACTGTTTTCCATGGTATATCCAATGCTGTGGAATTTTTTTGTACCCTTCTCCTGACTGATCCCTTTCAACAATGACATCCCTTTGATGCTTTGTAAGCCCTCTGCGAACCATGGCTTTTGCTGTAGCAGGCAACTGAGTCAACGTCAGGAAAACCCTACTAGGACAGCTGAACTTTATTTGGGGTTAATCAGAGTCTCATTTATTGATGGCAGGTGTGTTATCCAAGAAGACTAAATGCTGTAATTAATACAAAAGGTGCTTCAACAAAGTATTAGTTTAAGCGTGTGCACACTTATACAATCAGCTTATTGTGCATTTTTTTTTTTATTTTTTATATTTTTCTCCTAACATATTGTTTGTTTTTCAATTGAATTGTACAGGTTATAGGTCACATTAAAGGTGGGAAAAGTTTTGAAATGATTTATTGTGGTGTAATTTTTTTATATCACAAAAACCTGGCATTTTAACTGGGGTGTGTACACTTTTTATATCCACTGTATGTATCTCAAAGAATACCCATTCTCTGGAATATGATTCCAATCCACGTGAAATAGACCCCTTCTCTAAAAGTATTTAAGTGCAGCCTGGACATGTGGATGGGAAATCAGAACTTTACTCCTGGTATGACACCTGTGTCTTTGATGAACAGAGGTAGCCTTTAAATCATGCCCTTATTAACATACACCAGTTAAAATTACCTATATGTATGTATATATATATATATATATATATATATATATATATATATATATATATATATATATGTGTGTGTGTGTGTGTGTGTGTATGTATATATATATATATATATATATATATATATATATATATATATATATACATATTGCAACACATGGCTCAGAAGGCATAAGATACATAAACAGGAAGGATTTCCCCTTCCTTAACTGCAAGGTGGTCTGTAATGCCCAGTGCATTATAGATAATGTGACAGTTCACAAGATTTACACATTTGTCAAACATCTGACCTATATTAATGTTTCCTGTACATAAAATTCCAAAGGGTCACCTGAATGGTGCAGTTCTAGAGGGACATGTCAGATACAGAGGTAAGCATGACATTTTGTGTGCTGTAGCCAATGTCAGATATGGTATACAGCCTTAGTTGATGACCATGATCTGAACAGGAAGTAGCCTATAACACAGCTCAGGTAAAAATATGAAATATAATAGATCATGTATATAGACACTTTCAATAACTAGATAACCCAGGAAGGGCACTGCAATAATGCTGAATGAATGCAGAAAGATGTTTGTTGTGTTGACATGCTACAAAGTATGGCATTGTGCAAACACATGGAACAGCATGTGAAAATCACAACAAGGCCTTCATTATTAGTCACAGCAACAACTGAAGATCAGGGTGGGGATTTCAATTAAGGGACAGGCACATACAATACATTCACCACCACCCACAACCATAGGCAGAAGGTGGCGAGCCATGTGAGTATCAGGAGGTCCCACTTATACATACACCATGACATTTCCCACACTCTGTCACTGACATACAATGCAATACAATTATTTTCTTTTTTTTTCTTTCTTTTTTATGTTATTTAATGGACAATACTCCTTCCTTAAGTCTTGGAAGTTTCAAATCCACAGAAACCTTACTGAAATTCCTCTGTTTCAAAGTTGTACTGTTGCAGTTGTGTAGAATGGTGGTAATGCTTATATCATTCCAACTAGACCTCTTTGCAGAAGAGATTTTTCTAAAGTGGACAGTTTCTGTGAATTGCTGCCAGTGTGTAATGTGATACTCAGAAAGATGGTGACAGTTATACACATCATGAAGACAACTAACCATGTGACATGTATGCTCCTGCAAGCAACATGTGTGTCTGTGTAGTGCTACAATACAGCACAACTGTAATGCCTTAGCACTTTGGTATGGTGTAATAACCATGACTACTGCTGTGGTGCAGTACTGTGTTGTGCAACAAATGTGTCCTTGCCTGAAGGGTATCATTTCAGTCTTTGAGGAAACCTGAGTGAGCTTCTTGGATTTGCCTGGCATTTCAAAATTTAGAGCTACAACTTGCTATAATTGGGAGAACAGGGATTTCAAGTTCTTCTTACACGGGCTTTAAATCCTTCCACCTGAAACATAAAGATGGCCCATTGCAAAATGTCCTTCCTGGAATGAGCTGGCTAGAATGGTGAATGATGCCACCAGCATCACCCACTCTACTGAGCAGTACTGGCATAGTTAGAGTGATGTGAAGTCAACAATCTGCTGCAGCAATCTGAAATATACTACAAGCATTTTTTTCAGTATCACCATCTTCTTCTGTCTAAATTGTGGTACATTTATAGTTAAGAGTGAATAATTTGTGTTCAAGTAGATGAAGACTGGTAGCTAAATATGATTGGTTTTACTGAAGGCAGAGACACCTCTCCCAATAATGTGAGTGTAAGCATTTGTGACAGTCCACTACTCAAATGTCATTATGTTAGTAGAATATGTGTCTTATTGCCATTTTGTTATTCTTGAGGTGGGCTGGTTTTGGAAGAGAAAAAGGTGAGACCACTGTCACCTCTGATGCAATATCACAAGTGATAACTAAATGAGTCACCCTGTTTTAAGTGACCTGGAGAGGTCACTTTTGCCCTCAATGCTTGACAGAGTAATATGTGAAGGGTTAACTCTTAGAGTGAATCAGAGGAGAATCCCATTGTCTCCCTATAACAGTTGCAGAGGATGTTGGTTTAAAATGTGCACTGACTGGAAGTCTGCCTGAACAAGATGCAGCAACTTTTGCATGATGGATGGAGTCACATGACAAGCAGGCCATGTCCATCAGTCAATCAGGGGAACACTCAGCTTATATTATTGAACACCTACAGGTAGGTGACTAAGTCTGGGCTTGTTGCCCTCCAGGCAAGACTGGCATTCAGCTATGCGAAGACCACACCCTATCTCCAACTTAGAGCTTCCCTCCGTTATATCTCAGTCTCCATTCCCTGTTCATTATCAAATGTTCCCCATTCTCATTTGTTCACCTTCTGTTACGTATGTGTTTAGTCACTGTCTTTCCCACTTTTTGTGTCTACATCATCACTATTTGTCTACATCTATTTTTTGATTTGTCTATTTGCCCTTTTTATTTGCATATCTACCTCACTCGCATCCTCAGCCATCCCTCACTAAATTCCCATAGTACCCTTCTTTTATGACAAGTGTATCTCCCCCCTTAAAAAACAAATGCTTTTCATTCCTCCACCTCTCATACCTTATGGTTACCCTTTCATGTTTCCCTCTGCTTGCTTTTGTCCCATTTTCTACATTAAATTTCCTCCTCATTTATATGATGAGCATTATTTGTTTATTTATTTTACATTTGTTGACCGGGTTAGTCCAACTGAGCTGATAGCCCTTTTTCAGTAGAGACTTGGGGAGAAAAGCTCCACAAATTTGCATAAAAATTCAAAACATAAGCATATTTAAGCTCCATTTTTAAGTTCCACAGTTTTCCACAAAAAATTCAAACATTGAAATATCAAATCCTTAGCATTTTTAAGTTGGATACAATAGAGCACAGAGATTAATTACAGAGTTTGAGTTAACATTACACAAGATATGTACAGGAAACAGGATGCAAGTTTATGATACAGTGTACAAAGTTAAAATAGAGTCAAGGAGGTTACTGTTAGTGAAGAGGCTGTTTATACGTTGAGAATATTTTTAAGACAGAAAAATTAGCTAGTTAGGATGTCAGACAGGAATAACAGTTAATAGAATTTAGTCAAGTAAAAGGCAAAATAGTAAGATTACAATAGGAGAGGAACACATTTTATGGAGGGTGAGTACAGTGGCAAGACCAGTGACTTTTAAAGTATTCTTTGGTGGCTGTTTTAAATTCATGGATATGATTAAGTGATACAATTTCCAATGGGAGCTTGTTCCAAAAAATGGTGGTGGGGGGTAGCTATAGAGGTTTTGACAAATTTTGGTCTTAGGTTTATAGATCAGAAGTAGGCTCTGGTCTGTACTTTGGAGGGTTCTAGAGGGAGCATAGAAGGAGATTAGAGGAGACAGGTTGGTACAGAAATTTGGTTGCAACAGGATAAAGTGGACAATTTGAAGTTGAGAGAGGAGAAGCTGTTGGGGTCATTCAAGAAAGTTCAAGTGTTTTAGAGAGAGGCAGTGATGGGATCTATAGCTCTGATTTGCAGCGAATCTGGCCACTTTGGTATAGGTATTCTCCAGCTTAGTTAGGAGAGAGGTTTGGAGGTTGGGGAGGATCTGAGAGCTGTAAATTAAGCTTGGTAGGAGACAGTCATGAGAGAGGGAGACTTTAGCTGTGTTTGATACATACTTTTGTTTCTATATAAAAGGCAAAGTTTTTGATGGGTTTTCTTTATACAATTAATAACATGCAAATCAAATTTCAATTGTTCATGTATTATGACTCCAAGAAGTTTAGTGTTGGGTTCAACTATTATCGGTGTTTTATTTAGGGAGTGGACGGTCAAAGTAGATTTAAGGTTGTGTAGGTTTTTTGGAAGAAAAAGTAAGACTTTGTTTTTTTTTTGGATTTATAATTAGCTGATTTTTATAGCAAGGACTCAACAGAGTTGAAGGATTTCTGAATAACAGAATGTAAGTGGGGGTGTCTGCAATTGAGATGACTGTAGAGTCATCTGCATATTGGATGAGGGTTGACTGAGGGCAGGAGGTATAGAGTTGATTAGTAAATATATTAAAGAGTAGGGGGCCAAGAATAGATTCTTGGGGAACACCCATTTTGATAGGGAGAGGAGGAGAGAGAGCAGAGAGACATTTTACTATTTGAATTTGATCTGTGAGGTAACTAGTAAACCAGGCAATGGCAGAGGTGGAGAAATTAAGGTTAGTGAGTTTGTCCAGAAGAGAGAGATGCGAGACTGCATCAAATGCTTTAGATAGATCTGCAAATAAGCATGACACTAGTTTATTGTTATCCCTAGCCATAGAAATAATGTTGATAAGGGCAGTAGTGGTGCTATGTTTTGGACGAAAGCCATGTTGTGTGGGGGTGAGCAATTTTTCTTGCAGTAGATGTTCCATGACTTGTTTATGCGTGCATTTTTCTAATATTTTAGAGAGAGGTGACAAGATGACTATGGGTCTGAAATTAATTATGTCAAGGGAGTAACCTCCTTTGTGTATAGGTAGGGTATAAAATTCTTTCCAGATAGTGGGAACTTTTGATTCAGAGACTGACTGGTTTATCAGAATAGAGAATGGGAGAGCTAGAGAGTCTGCTGCTATGTGAAAGAAGTAGGGAGGTAGATTATCAGCAGATGCACAGCAGGGTTTTAATTTATGAAGAAGAGATTTGATATAGCTGATAGGTATTTGTTTAAGGGAAAATATGTTAGTAGATATCTGACTTTAGGGTGGATTTAGTGGGTATTCTGTGTCGAAACAGAGGGGGCAGGATTTATCATCTTACTAATGGATTCAATAAAGTAGGAATTGAAGATAGAGGGAGTCTCTTTTGGCATATTAGTTGGGCAGGGATTAGGTGATGAGGGATTCCCAAGGTGAAGTAGTTGATTTACTGAGTGTCAGAATTTCTTGGGATTTAATCTTTATGAAGTGGGTGGGTTATTATAGAAGCATTTTTTGTCTTTGTTTATATGTTTTTTTGAAAGGTTTCTGAGTTCTTTATATTTTTGTAAGTGAATGGGGAGCTTAGTTTTTATCCAGGTTGTCCACATTGTATCTCTCGTTTTCATCAAGGAGTGGGTAGCCGTAGTTAACCATGAACTTATGTTAGATTTGTCACGTATGGTGTGTAAGGGAGCCAGTGAGTTAAGAATATTTAGGAAAGTTTTGTTAAATGTGATTACTGCTTCCTCAAGAGGGAGATAGGTCAGAAAAGTCCAATTTATTTTGGAGAGGAGGGCATTAAAAGTTTCAGGGTCAAAGTCAGACAGCTTGTGAGATTCACTATCTATGTGGTCTGGAGAAGTATGGAGAGTATTTTATAACCTTTACTGGAGAGTGATTGCTTAGGGAGTCAGGCAGTGTTTCAGGACTGTGATATTTATGTGGATCTGAGACTAATATCCAGTCAATAAGTGAGCTGGAGTTGAATGTTTTATTAGCATGAGTAGGTGCAGAGATAACCTTTGTAAAGCCATGCAAGTTAATATTTAAAGTGGAGTAAGGTGAGCAGAGAGATAGCCAGTTCATACTGACATCCCCTAAGAGGATGGTTTCATTATGTATGTGTTAAGTAAGCCAGGAGACAGTATGTTCAAGTAGGGGGTGGCTGTCACCAGGGGGTATATAAATGGCTGCTACAGTAATTTTAAGATTATTGTTGAGTATCAGGTTGGCAATTAAGAGTTAGGTCAAAGGATTGGGTTTGTTTGTTTAGTAAAGTAAGTGTAAGGTGGTTTGAGTAGACAATTGCTACTCCTCCATTTTTTTGTGATGGTCAAGTTGGAGTATGTTATACCCTGGAGGCAGAAATTCTTTGTTAGAGTTAATAGGTTTTAGCCAAGTTTCTGTGAGGGTAACAATATCTGGGGAGTGAGTAGAGGTCCAGACATGAAGTTCACTGACTTTATTCAGCACACCTCTAATATTCATTGATTAGAAAGATATATGTTTCTTAGGGAGAGGGAGGTGTCCAGTGATAGAGTCAGTTAAATTATTTTCAGGGGAGGGAGAGTTTGGCCCTGGATTAGGATGAATATTGCCTGATAGTAATAGAGTTTTAAGGAGGGGATTAACATTGGAGTGAGAAGGGTAGCAGATGAAGTACTTAACTTTAATTCTTAGAGAAGTTTTGGGGGAAAGAAGAATTTTGATTTTGGGGAGGAGAATATTTGGAGGAAAGATGGATGGGGATATTGCAGGTGAGTGAGAAGGTTGTGCAAAGACATTTGGGGAGTAGATGTTGGAGATGGAGTACCCAGTTTCAGCTGGATATTATAGGAAGTGAGAAGGTAAAGCAGAAGCAAAGGAGGTATATAAAGGAAACTTTGAAACATGTTGGTTTTGTTAAAGAGGAAGATATGTAGTGGTATACTGGAGGGAAAGGAAGCATATTGTTATATAGATGTTACTAATAGTTACAGAGTAAGAGGAGAGCGAGAAGGGATGATTCAATTTGTTAGGAGGTAGGATGGGTTTATTAATTACTGGAGCAGATTTGGAGATAATCAAGATGCGAGGTATACCTGTCTGGGTTGGCAGAGGACAGGAAGAAGAGGGGTTAGAGGGGAGGGGACAAAGAGAGATTATATATAAAGTAAATGATATGGCGGGTGGGGTAGGGGAGTGGAGTGAGCCCAAGCGTAACGAGGGCAAACGGGACATGGCTACACCAAGCAGGAAGACCTTGGAAGATAAACAATTAACAAAGGGAGATGTAACGGCAAGGAAAAGAGTAAAAAACTATTCTGAAGGAAAAAATTAGTAAGCAAGAGGCAGGGAAGTAAAAAAGAGTGATAGAGTGTTAAGAATGTCTGTGCTCAGGCAGACACTCAGGAGAGGAGAAAGATTGGGAGAGGACTACGGGTGAGAAACACTAAGCAAAAAAAGTATATTAGATTGGAGATATTGTTTTCGTAGTGAGCTCAGAAGTCAGATAGAGCACAGCAGGTACACAAGAGACTGAACACAGTGGAATTTGGGAGAGGAGGGGGGAGTGAGTTCTGGTGGTAAGTATCATTTTAAAAATGCAGAGTTAATAAAGCAGAAAAATGCAGCTTGGAAATATGATGATGTACGTTGCTACACTTTGGAGGCTGGGGTAAAATGTGAGCGGGACAGGTTGGTCAGAGGCACAGTTCAGAGGAGTGGGGTTTGAAGGCTTTTGAGCTGTGGCGGTCTGGCAACTCACTGTAGTTACTGCAAAATAAAGAAGAGGAAAAAAGTGGTAGATTAGAATGGTAGGAGTGATAAAGGGCCAGAAAAAGGAAATAGTATAGGGGATAATGAAAGTAGAAAGGGTTTAAAAAGAGAAGACCAAGTAAAGAGTGAGAGCTGAGACTAGTAGAGGTAGCATTTAAGAAGAGAAGACCAAGTAGAGAGTGAGAGCCGAGATTATTAGAGGTAGGATATAAAGGTAGCTTATAGCAAGAAAAGATGAAGTAAGAATGTCAACTTCAGATCATATCATTTGCATGATAATCTCTCCATGGAAATGTTTGGAATGCAATAACAGTCAGATATTGGCAACAGTAATTCTTAACCAGACAACAGAGATGTAGTAGAGCCAGTAATAACTACTGTAACACAACTGAGCGCAGCAACAGATAATCGGCTCCTTTAAGTAAGATACAATGAGACTAGATCTGGAGATACATGTAAAAGAAGCAGTTGGTGAATCAAAAAAATGAAAATTAGGACTCCAAGCAAGCAATGCAACTGTTTTCTGAGTTATGTAAGATGAGAGGTCAGGGCAATCAAATTTAGGTTGGGATGTAAGCTAGCCGCATCCATGCAATAAAAGCTATATAATGTACAGATTACTATTTAAACAGTAAGTGCAGAGAAACTCAGTAATACACCCCTTAATGCAAAAAAAACACACTATCTCGGACCATTATATTATTTGCTAAAGGTTTTGCAGTGTAAAAAAATTGAAAAAGTACTCAAGAAGTAGCCAATATTGCAGACGTGTGTTTAGCTGGTTAAGTAGCAAATAGCAGAGTAAATGCTAATGTAGCTGTTGAACTTTGCCAGGAATCAGCACAGCACCATAAAACAATTTTTGTGAAGGCTTTAAAACAGTCACAGTTGCACTTTGCCGGGAATCAGCACAGCACCATAAAACAATTTTGATGAAAGCATTAAAACAATCAGTTGTAGTGCAGAGAAAATCAGAGGATGCCCAGCTTGTACATAATGCAAGGCATAATGAAAAATAGAAATACACAAATGATCTTGTCTAATACAATATTGTCAGCGGTACAAAACTACAGTTGAAAAAACATAAATGTAGGACCACCAGAACTTCAATACAACAGTCAGTTTGCATAAAAGAAGGTAAACGAGAGGGTGCAGGAAAATTGGAATAGGATTTAAAATGGTGCAGTGTATTGCAGGAAAGAGGGCATACAGGGAAAAGGGGAGAGGACACAGTGAGAGATCAGAGTGGGGCTACACCGAGCAGGAAGAGCTCAGAAGATAAAAAATCAGTAAAGGGAGATGTGAAGTCAAGGAAAAGATGTAAAAACTACTCTGGAGGGAAAAATTACTAGCCAAGAGGCAGGGAAGGAAAAAAGAGTGATAGAGTGTTATGAATGCCTGTGCTCAGCCCGACACTCAGGAGAGGACAAAGATGGGGGGACTGCAGCTAAGAAACACTAGGCAAATAGAGTATAGGAGACAGGAGAGATTGTTTTAGTAGAGAGCTCAGAAGTGAGATAGAGCACAGCAAGGTACACAGGACACTGAAAATAGTGGAAGTTGGGAGAGGAGGGGGGGCAAGTTCTGGTGGCAAGGTACCGTTTTAAAAATGCAGAGTTAATAAAGCAGAAAAATGCAGCTTGGAAATATGATGATGTACTTTGCTTCACTTTGGAGGCTGGAGTAAAATTCGAGGGGGACAGATTGGTCAGAGACACAGTTCAGAGGAGTAGGGTTTGAAGGCTTTTGAGCTGTGGCAGGCTGGCTACTCATTTTAGTTATTTGCTTCACCTTGGAGGCTGGAGTATAATTCAAGTGGGACAGATTGGTCAGAGGCGCAGTTCAAAGGAGTGGGGTCTGTAGGGTTTTGAGGTGTGGCAGGCTGGCAGCTCGCTGTAGTTATTTGTTTAATACAATGTTATCAATTATGCAAAACCACAGTTGAAAAAACATAAATGTATAACCACCAGAACTGCATACGTATCCTGAATCAGGTTAAATTCAGAAATAGTCTGGGAAATCTTTTTTTTTAAATATTATTACTATTAACCTGAAAAGTTGGCAGAATAAGAGAATGTGAATTAAGATGCATTTTCTGAAGTAAAAAAAAATGCTACAACTCGAATGGTTGTCATTATTTATTATGTGTAATCTAACACCTTTCTCTCAAAATTTTCAGTTTTAGGAGGTATTATAAGAGACTGGCATATTGTTTTGGCCAAAAGCAGAGACAATTCAGAGGTATTTCTGTGTTTGTGCGTGTGTGTTTGCATGTGTGTGTATAGAGGGGGTTGCAATTGGTTGCACCTTGTCAAAAGCTGAAATAATTTATTAAGCCATTATTAGTGCATTTATATATTAATTTCATTACAAGCAAAAATCTGAACTGTACACTGGTGTACATGTTGTAGTGATTTTGTGTGTGTGTGTGTGTTTGTGTGCAGGCAGGGTTTTGCAGTTGGTTGTTCTGCATGTTTCTGAAAGCAGTTACTTCATCTCAAGTAAAGATCTGAGGTGTGCACAAATGTACAAGTGTCTACAACTGTGGTCACATTTGATAGGGATTGTGTGGGTGTATGTATGTGCATGTGAAAATGTATGCATATGCGCATGCTCACGTATGCAGAGGGAGTTTCAATGGCCTGCAAAGTATGGTTCTAACAATGGCAAGCTGAAATACGTTCCTGTAGCATTATTTATGTATTTGCTTGTTCATTTGATTACATGCAAAGATATGAGGTTTACACATTCAAAGGTGCTGTGCACAGTAAGTGGCTTCCTATAGAGATTTGGGCAGAATACATGTGACTGCAACTGACTAGTGTTTGTTTGTTTGTTTATTTATTTATTTATATTTCTTTACTGGTGTAGTGCACTGATCAATATTGCCCAATTTCAAACTGAGCCCAGGGTGCCAGAGCCATGGGCTCAAGCTCAATGCCAAGAAATGTATAGTTATCCCCTTTGTGAAAAAACATGTACCCGTGAAATACCACATAGGTGGCAGTACACTAAACACCAAAAGTGTGATAATAGACTTAGGGACACAGGTGGACAGTGGTCTCACCTTCGATAACCACATCGACACAACAGTCAGGAAATCCTTCTATGTGGCACATCTCATCACTAAGGGCTTTTCATCCAGAAAAAAGGAGATCATTGTCCCACTGTACTCATCCCTCATTAGACCCATTATAGAATACAATGCCCTGTTTGGTACGTACCTCTCAAGACATCTGCAACAACTGGAAAGGCCGCAGAAATACCTCACTAAAAGAATCACAGGCCTAAAGCAGATGCCTATGCTGATCGTCTAAAAAACCTCCACCTATACTCTGTGGCATATCGTCTACTCAGAGGTAATCTCTGCTTAACATACAAGGCCATGTCAAACCCAGAGCTATTGGAGATGCTGCACTTAAAGAAATCCCAATCTCTCAGAGACACATGTTCCAGGGATCTAAACCTTGTCATCACAATGAATAAAACATGCTGGAGGGATAGGTTCCTGACCCAGAGACTCCCCAGACTCTGGAATAGACTGCCCATACATGTCAAGCAGAGTGCCTCTTTGGTCCTCTTCAAAAGGAACCTTGATGATTGGATGGGAGATAGGAAATTCACCCCGGGGATCACGTCAGTCACCCTGCTAGACAAGGGTCCAGGGAAGTAAATACTGTGGGAAGAAATAGCCAGGGAATTGTTATGGCTTGGCTTGTATAGGCCCTAGGGCCGATAGCCTAGCACCAACCTATGAACCTATGAACCTATTTCACAAACAAAAAATGCAGAAATATAAGCAATAACAGAATAATTCAAATTAATTATATAGAACAAACCGCGGATATACAGTTTTGGCTATATACAGTAATTATACATATAGATGTATGTTATGGTCAGGGACTAAAAGTCTTGCCTGAAAGACTGAGTACTGTGCCTCAGTGCAAGAAAGTGGAAATGATTGCTCATGCCATAATGGCACAGTGATTAACTTTTTCATTTCTTAACACTTGGCTGCCAGTCTCTGTGCATGTTTTATCTGGTTTCTTTCCTTTGACCCTCAGCTATAAAATATATGCATGTGGCCATCTGCACTTTTACTTTCATTATACTAGAGGGGTCCAGAGAAGATAACATTCTTTTGGGTGGATAAAGATGCAGGCAGAAGTCCCTATTATGATTTATATATCCCTACAAGCATTTATCAACTCAGTTTATTGGAAACTATTATTTTGTTACCTTTGAACATTCATTAAGTTTTGGACCAAAATATTTTTTTTCCTTAAAATAAAGAAATATGACTAAATTTATTTCCCTACTTGTGATTTTTGTTTAGTTTATCATTGGATCAAAAGGTTGGAAAAAAATTATAAGTTTCACTTCAAAGCATTTAATCCTGCTGGCTTCTTGGGGCCTAGTGGACCTGGTACTCCTAGCTTAATTAACTAACTTCCTCCACACTTAGCATAGTCTTAGTCAGTTATAGTGTGTACAGAAGATAAAAGCAAAAAGCTAAAATATACGATGAAGTGTAGAAAAACAAAATAACTTACATTCTTAATGGCGTTGGGCCAGGATTAGGGAAGATAAGGGAGGGCACTGGGTGGTGCAGGGATGACTAGTGTATAACACTGTCATTTATCTAGGGTTCAAGTTCCTGTAAGGCCAGACCTGTTAATAGCAGTCAGACATTTGAGGTCTGCATAGTCAGTAAAGCTGATAGAATGAGTGGATGCACTGGCAGGCTGTGGATAAATGTGACTGACCCTATTTGTTATGTGATCACATAGTAAATAGGCAGTGAGCTACAATAATGTAGCATAATCCTTTACAACTAGTTTCACCTATCCAGCTGCTTCTTTCTGCCCCATATTCTTTGACGTCAGCAGTCATCAGTGTTAGTAGGCATCAGAGGTATAATTGTCATCCTGTTGATGCCTTACTTAGTTGACCCATGGCATGGTTTGCACATACATGTTATGGCCAGTGTCCAAACGTGTTTCTCAAGGGTGAAATTTGTGCTGGAATTAAATGACTTTTTTAGTATTTCTGTTTCAACAATCTATCAGTAAAGAGTATGCTGTGTGTAAAGTCCCATGTAGAAAGACTGTCCACTGTGCCACTGTGCAAGAAAGTGGGAAAGAGTGTTCATATCTGTTTTGAGTAATCACATTCTGATAGTATGATATTTTTAGGTTTCTATATGACAGCTGAGCAGTATCGTATTCTCAGTATGAAGAGTACCCAGACAAGCATGCAAGAAGCACAGACTAAGGCACTTTGGTAGGTAGGCAGGTATAAATCACTTTTCCACTATATTACAACAGGTAATGCATCATTATTCAGTAACCCCCATACCTGGCAATTGCTATTTATTGTAGAACATAGTCAGGTGATCCCTTTTGTTTCTTTATCTGTTGTTTTTCTCTTTTTTATCGTTTTGATCTTGTTTATTTATATAAACTTAACATTACTAATATACTGCTCCCCTCCTATAACTCACCTGGGAATGTCCATCTCCTTTCTTAACTAATCTGCCATTTAAACTGAAACGCTGTTCTTAATACAAGGAAGGGAAGGACAATGGTGTCTGTGGTGTAAACATCACATTAAAGTACTGTAATAAAAAGGACTATAGCGAACATGAATGTACAGATTTCTTGCCAGATACAACGTTTTTCAAAGTATTTCCATTGTCTAGCCATATTTCGTAACATTAGCTCCTTTTTGTTTTTATCAGTTATTATAATTTCTGTTATCCATGATGCCTAAAAAAATGTATTGAAAATACAAGTTTATTTGTTTTATTTACTTTATGCTGACTGGGTTAGTACTACAAGCTATAGCATATTTTCATAAGGATCCTGGTGGTATTCATGCTGAATTGGCCAGGACACCTAGAAGTTACCATACAGGTGAACTTCAGAATGGTATCTCTTACTAAGGCAGTGGAGTTTCTACTCTGCAAGGTTCATTCCCCTGCTTGTTATGGTAGTGTTTCTACTCTTTTAAGGATGTTCATATTACTTCTCTTTCCTCTAGTGGCCTGCCAGACTCTGTTTCATTTGAAATGATTATCTTCCTAATGGTGATAAGTTGCCTACTCTCTCTGGAGGTCCGATACTGGATAGCAGAAGACCTATTCAGTTTGTTGCTACAGCAAACTGTGCTTTGGACTCAGATAATAGCTCATTGCCATAGGAGAAGTAGGCAGAATCTGTACCTGAGGTGGTTTAAACTCTCAGCATGCTGTACCTGTTATGGTGCTGTAGGAACTGTAATAATATTTTCTGAAAGGTGTTCTTAAGTGTTTGTATGTGTGTGTGGTGGAAAGGAAGAATTCTAAGCTGTCTGCAGTGTCCTCAGGGCTGAGATTCCCTCCAGGAATGAGATGTTTCTCTGTGAAACTGAATGTAAGCCATCAGAATATTTCTTTCATGACAGATAGTATGTTTGGGACATGAAATCATTGGGTTTCTCAGCTACAGATATGCATTCTGTCATTCACCTTGGGGCAACAAATAGTTTATTGACTTGTGTTTTGAACTTCTTTCTCTAAGTGGGAAGTATACAGACTGCTTCCATCAGAAAGAATATTTTTTAGGTTCACAAACTAAAAAGCAGATTTTGTTTGTGTTTATGTGTGTTACAGTTTAGAATGGATAGATTTACTGCTGTTAAAGTTAGGCAGCCTGATTTTATTTTATTTTTTTCTAGCTAAAGTATATACTTATAATGTTTAAATGATTTCAAAGGTGTCTGGACAGCTGGGTAGGATGATTGCACTGAACTAGATGTTAAGACAATGTGTTTGTGCATTTGCCAAATATTTGCTTTGTTAATTACTGCAGTGGAGATAGAACATATACTTTTATGTCCACAAGCTAAAAAGCAGATTGTGTGTGTATGTGTTAAAGTTTAGGATGGATGGATTTACTGCTGTTAAAGTTATGCAGCCTGATTTTATTTTTGCTTCAGTATAATGTGTATAGTTTAAAATAGTTACATGATTTCAAGGATGTCTGGACAGATGGGCAGGATGAATGCAGTGAAAGTGATGTTAAACGCAATGTGTTTGTGTATTTGTCATATATTTGCTTTAATTGGAATAGGGGAGCCCCACACTATGTAGATCAGCCCAAATGCTATTATTTTTGTGAATTAACTGATTATTCAATCAATGTGTTCCAAATACAGAAGTGCATTGACTGTGATATTTCAAATCTTGAATCTGAATGGAGTCCTGTTATTTCTGTTTTCAGTGTTTGTGCTTGGAGGGAGGGGGATGGCATCTTTCTGCACCTCATACACCCATGGAGAATGCCCCTTACTACTTATTTGCATACTTAGATTGAGGATATTTGCTCTTTTATCTTTCATCCCTCGCTGTAATATAGTCCCTCCTCTCCAGCCTTCCCTTTGCTATTAATCACATCACAAAGTATTTGACTTTCCTTATATTATATGGACATTGTTCTAAATTAATGAATTGCATTTCTTTTAATGTACATAATAGTTTCTTTTTTTTTTCTAGATTTCACAGTCTCTTAACCCAACATGGGCCCCATCAGAATCTATACAGTATCCATCAGGGGTAAACCATTCAATAAAATGTTAATAAATACTTAAATAAATAAATATAAATCAGTTCTTAAGATCTAATTCAGTTACTCTTCACAGTAGAAGTACATTGTTTTGTACACATAGCTACGGAGAATGTGTCTTAATAGTTCTTTGCAGGCTTCTGTTGAGAATAGCTATGCTGTTCACCTGCAAAGTATTATATTCTGATTCAGATTAACATTTCTGACAATTTGTTAGAAAATGATGAGTGTTAAGCCTAAAATTCTGGAGGGCACAAAGGCACAAAAATGTGGACATATTTTAAATACCGATCTTACAAACTTAGAAAGTGGCTAGAATAGCAGAATTTGTGTTAACATGCATTTTCTGGAGGATATGGAGTCTGAATCTCAAAATGTATGTCATTATTTAGTGCTATCAGCCCTCAGTGATTTGCAAGAAATCCAAAATTTGTATGAGGGACAGATCAGAAATTTGGAGCAAAACTCTGGACATTTTTGAAAAAAATCTGAACAGCTGAACGTATGGTTGGAGTCACTGCTCCTATATCGAACTATTCTATGAGTACTTGGCATCTGATGAGTATATTCTCAATGGAATGTTCTTGGATATTCACACTGGTTACTTCAGTTGCTAAGACGGTCAATCAGCATAAAAAAGATTAACCTTTTTAAGTTTAGTAAGCAAACCCTTAAATTTGGGAAGCAGCAGTGTTTGTCTTTTCTTTGAATGTGAATAATTTAGTGGACATGGCTCAAAGCTTGTTTGATAGCAATCTCTTGTGGTCGGTATTATTTGTCTGTTAGGTCTCCTGCATGTTACTTACTATTACAGAAAGTAGTTTTAATCACTCAGGACATGGGTTTTGTTTTCTTGTCCCTGAATAGAACTGTAACAAGGGCAAGATGAAGGAGACAGCTGCCCCAGGTACAACCTCTTTGAGAGTACAGTTGGCAGTTTTCAGAGGGCAAAACTGCAGTATGAACATTGCTTTATGAAACTGGAGGAATGCTAGAGCTTCAGAAATAAATGCCAGTACTTCATTTGTAACTGGGGTGAAGCTCAGAGTGTGCTAGTAATTGTTGTAAAGTAGGGAGGTGTTTGTTACTTGTAGCAAGTATATTACAAGTGTCATAGATGTCCGGAAGACCAGAAAAAAATTTTTTTTTTGCCTTGGCAGTAGATGAGCTAAGATGAGTTTACTTCAGATATTAGGCATGGTGTGGTATTAACAGATTGAATGGTGAACTTTTACATATTTTTTTGTTAGAAATTTGAGGGTTATCATATAGCTATGTGATCTCTGTTATCCTAACAGCTATTCAGAGTGGCTTTCTTTTAAAGATATATAAAATTATCATATTGGAAAACAAAAACTGTTTCACAGATGGTCAGTTTTTCAGAATGGTAGACTTTTTTGCATTTTTAATGTAGTTTTAAATGTTGATTTTCAGGCTTGTAGAGTATTTTATATCTTTGGTATGTGACTAATCTATATAAGGTACATATCTGATTTTGAAGGCATTCCTTCATGGCATGAAGCAAGAGGCAGGAAGTCTCACCTTTACGTTAAGTCTGTTATAGTAATTCGCTTGTGAATGAATTTTCGAATCGTGACATGATATGATTTTTTTTTTAAACTCCTGCAGAATCTTTAACTATTTTTTTCTTATGACTGGGGGTACATTCATTGGATTTAGTGGATGTGCCAGTCACTGATGCAGTATTTACTTTATAGGAACTGAGTATAGTATTGAGTATTTTGAATGTTTCTAGTTCCCTGGGTTTGATGGCCTTGGTTATTTTTTTTAATAATTCTGTGACAGAGTAAGTGACACTTTTTCCCCTTCTGTATAAATTAATGATATTCTTGTGATATTTTTGATTTAAAGGTGTTGGTATTATTCAGCTGATGTGGAAGAAAGGATATAGATGATAGTTAATGAATTGGTGTCTTATCGTATTCAATAAATCAGACTAACATATTATTATGAAGTTATTGCACACAAGATAATTCATTGCTTTGCTGTTATTTGAGACAGAATTGTTTGAGTAAAATGGAAGGATGGAAGAGATGTGCCTTTGGTGATGAGGAAATTGCTTACCAAGCTTTTGCAAGTTGTGCTGGAGACCTCTTTGCTTCTGTGCAGCATTAGTAGCCGTTTGAGCCAAGTTTCCCACTTGGCTGTGTGGCAGTTACATTTATTCCAGTGTTAATCTAACTTCCTTTCATCTGATTTTTCTACTGGATATCTTGATGAAATTCATCAGTGCCTATATTGCCGGGTAAAAATTAAAGAGATCATATGAATTTGGTGGACTGAATTTATATTCAACAAATTGTGCACTGGAAAGTTAGAGACACTACTTTTTTTTTCTAGTTGATCCCCACCCATGGCAAATATTGAGCCACATTCTATCAGACTCAGGTGTATTCATTGACTGGGGGTCGGGGAAGCCCTTGCAGTACACCTACAGTAAGAGATGTGTGGAAGGCCCATCATCATTATGGCAAACATTGGGGAGTTTGTTTCTATCATTAGCATCCCTGCAAAGAGAGATATTTATTATGTGCGACCAAAAACTCCTACCCTTTAGTAGTGACATGGATACTTGCATTACTGAAGAGACTATTTATACTACCCTATCAGCATATGCATGTTCTTTCTCATGGCAGACGAGGGCTACCATCACCAACTATGGTGGCCATGACCACATCTCCTGCACTGGACACCACCTGCTTGACTCTATCTCTGTCCTATGGCAGTGGTCAGATTGGGAGCAGCAGCATGAGTAGGCAGGGATCCATCCACCCTTCAGAATGGGTATAACAATCCTTCCTTCTGTGCCATCCCATACTGAAGCCACTAATTGTGCCCAGGTCACCTGGGTCACAGTCATAGCTTTATCGTTCTTTGACATCGTTACAGATGTTGGCAATACTCTTTGGTATGTAGATGCAGTGCATTGCTTAAATTTTATTTAGTGAGGGCAGCATATCACCTTAGTGCATTTTTAGGTTGCTATCCATACTTGTCTCAGTGACAGGGCTTTCTGTGGTGATTGCCACTGTACTAAGTTCACATTACTGGAAATATGTGGTATAAACAATATTCTAAACAGTTGCATGGTTTATCCAAAAGCAGAGCTTCTAACTGTATAATCTGCTGTCATACAAGGGGTTTGGGAGTATTCAGCCTAGCAATAACTGTATCATTTTTGAGTTCTGCTACAAAGCTAATCTTACAAGATGATAATCATTCTTATCCTGTTTTTTTTTTACCTGTTTGTTTTCATTGTAATAATTATAGGGATATTGGTTAAATGCCATTGGTATCTTTGAAAACCAGATGTAGCCATCCTCTGTGTAATTGTATATCATATTTTTCTATTGTTTTGAACAGAATATGACATTGATTGTGGTAGAAAGGGTTGGGTAGACTGAATTTTTATGCTTCTTTGTGTTGTTTATTTGCATGTATAGTAGGCTTTTCTGTTTTTTATTTTTCCTGTTTGCTTTTGACAATTCTTCTGTTATATTGATTCAATTGCTTTTTCATAGGATTTGATATGTTATTTATACTTCCCTTTCAGTTCTTTTGATAATTGCCATATAATGTTTTATGTCTACCTGTGCTGTCAACTCATGCAGGTGGGATCACAGATGAGCATGTTATCTGAAGTGCAGTGCCACCTACCCATGACATATGATACTGCCAGTGCAGAAAAATAAACCCGAGTACCTGGTAAGGGTCTAGAACTTACAGCCTTCTGATTTTCCAAACTCGGGGGAGGGGGGTGTACTACTTACTGAGCAACAGACACTGAGAACAAAAAAAAAAAAAAAAAGAAAGAAAGAAATATTATGTCATCAGCTAGTGGAGAGAAGAACACCAAGATGTAGCAATGAAAAGGAGAAAAGCCCATGGCTCAGTTGCTGCCAACCTGACACTACTAGCCACCCTGTCTGTGCAAATACACTCACAGACAGATAGTTAGACACACATACAGACACTTTTTCCTTTTTTTAAAAATCAATAAACCACTTTTAAATTTACAAATTGCCTCTCAAAGTCTCAAGCCTACCTTGACATATTATATGTGGCTGGAGAGTTCAGAAAACATGCTCCATATGTAAACAACTTGGGTTTCAAAGTTGGACAACTTTAAATTGAAATAGACAGTGTAATGACTGCCTCAACCAAGAGACACAGTTTACAGCAAATCATAACTTTTTTTTTAATCCTTTCAAGATCTGGCTGGTTCTGTCATGACACATAACTCCCTCCTGGTCATTCAGGCTTATCTGTGTGGTATATTTGCTTGCACAACAACCATAGGTATTAATAACAATACCTGGCTAATTCTAGTCTGAGATGACAAATACTTTTATTATAGAAATAGTTTTCTTATAAGAATTCAGCTAGTTACTGTTGCTGTTATTATTATTATTATTATTATTATTAGTGGTAGTAGTAGCAGTAGAAGTAATATTGAGAATTGTATACTGCCTGGCCAGAAACTGTTCATGAATTACTTTTTTATCAGCTGGGTCCACCTAAGTGAAGGTATAAGCCACTTCAGACATTGCTAAGTAACTGCTATTGTTGGAGGAACACTCACCTCTTCAAGTGGTACCATGACAGAGGTGCAGTTTGCAGACATGCAGCAACAGGCAGTAACCTCTCAACTGTTTGAAAAAGCAACAGAGACAACAAATAACAGGTAGCCTGCACAGAAGTATGTGTTATTGCAGGCCGTAAATATATATAAATATAATTAATTCAATAAACCACTGTATTCACTTTGCCAAATTGAGAGGCTAGCCTTAGCAGCTGCTTACACATTGTCTCCTCTCTCTTTGCATTGCAGTATAAATGACTGAGAAGATGACAGGAGGTACCAGTTTGCTTTGCTGCAGAGCAGTGGGTGGTTCCCAGTTCAACAGTACCCTTCCCATTAATGTATTTTACAGCTCTAATAATGTTATAAATATGAATGGGCTGACTTCACCTGCCTTGAACAAAGTTAACTTCAAGCCGAGCAGACGACTACTTTAACTAAATACTTCCACTGTGAGTTTTTTAATATTCAGCCAATAATGTTTACTATTTTGTCACTTGGTAGCATTTTACAAATGCATGCATCATTAGGGAAAGGGCATACTACCTCTGACTCCCTAGTAAAAGAAAAAAACACTGAATATGCACATCAATAGGCAGGTCAATGCAAAGTGAAGGCACTATTTCCATGGTAATGACAGCAAACATCCTGTATCTGTTTGCCACATTGCAGCAGTAGCCAGCAGGGAAGATGATGTTGAGGTATAGCAGGCTGAACATTTATTTGATTATTCAAATGATTTATAATGCATTGGGCAACTTTTAAGTCTATAGACCGTCTCCTCTGAATTAAAAATTTTAACAAGATGATTCCCATCCTTGTCTGTCAAATCTCAGATGTCACATGCCACAGGCTTAGAAGACTAACAAGTGGGTCTAGTGTGCAGGTGCATGAGTTCTTAGCCTCCTGCTTTTCTTAAATGTAATAGCCTGGGAATATTGCTATTTATTTGTTAGTAAAAATGGAAATAAGTAATTTTGCATGTGTACATAATACTTCAAAAATACAAGTGACTTACAAACCATTGCATGACATTTGGTGAAACTTTAGAAGTTGTTGCAGAAAACTGTATGATATTTGCACTGTAAGCTGTACATTTTGAGAGAGATCCAGTATTATTTTTATTGCTAATTATACAATTAACACACATTTTCATATTTCAGTCAATATCTCAATAAATATACCCATATAGAAGAATGTCTTGCTGTCATGTTAAAGCTTATGTCTGGTTAAAAAAATGGTCTAAATTTTTTTCTAGGTTGTATAATTTTTAGGATAGGAAAATTTATTTGTGAAAGTTTAACAAAATAAAATTTGAGGTTTGTGTGCATTATGGCATATTTTAGTAATGATGGAAAATACTGAATGCACTGACTATTATCACTCTATCTTATAATATTGCCATTTGAACAGTTTTAATAGCTTTTATTGTTCACTTGTTGTGTCTTTCGGCTTTTCCCGGTTAGGGGTCGCAACAGCGGAACTCCGGTCCGCTAATGATTGGCAGTAGATTTTTATGTGCCGAGTTGCTGGCCCTGACGCACAACCTTCAACGAAGGTACGCCCATTCACGCATGTCTCCACACAGAAGATGCTCTAGCTGAGAATCGAACAGGACAACGTCTTACTGTGAGGCAACAACGCTACTGCAGCACCATTTTATATATATATATATATATATATATATATATATATATGTGTGTGTGTGTGTGTGTGTGTTTATCTAATGCTTTTAAGTTTATTTTTCAGAAAATTCTCTAGAATGCAAGGTATGTGAAGGTTGCTAGAGGTGTAATATTCCTCAGCACATAAAAGTCAATAAGTTAAAAATTGTGGTTAGATAATCAAGATTTTGTGCAAGTATTATGATGTGTTTTTACTGTTAGCAAACATTTTGTGTTTGTTTAATGCTCCTATTACCTCATGCATTAATTGTTATGTAAGGCTTAAGTTATAGGCAGTGTTGCAGCAGTTAGCATCACTGCTTCTTTGCTCTTGTTTTCATATTTAGTTTGGACGGATTACATCCTATGCAGAACTGAAATGCCCTCATTCATCTTGGAAGGGATTTTGTGAGGTGAACTACTTTCTTCTCGCATCCTAATGTAATACATAAATGATAGTTCTGTAAGCTATCTGTAGGTGTAGGTGTGTGAACCATCCAACAGTGAGTGAGTGTATGCATCCATTGATGGGTTAACGTAATGTTTTGTGTACACGCCTATCTTTTTGCCCATGCATGTTGGGATAGGTTCCAGCTGCTTTCTGGGCATTAACTTAAGTGAATATTTAAAAGAATGAATGAGTATTCATTTAAATTGGGAAATTAAGTATTTGTCATAAAGTTCCACAGCTTACATGAATATTTATTTTATTTTGTACTATGATTTAATAAAAAATGGATACATAGTTTTGTAGGTATGTACTAGGCTTGTTGCCCTTGAGGGACATTTTAAGCTTAGTCAGTTCACCTCAAAGGTAAACATCTATTCCTGCATCATATATGTGTGAAGGAAACCTCTTAACCATTATACCATTACACTAACCCCATCCCACCATAAACATAATACCTATAGGAAATATTTACAATACAAACGCAAATAATTTGAGTGCTACCTTTATTACTTTATAACCAGTTCTAATTTCTGTGTTTGTTCTTATGTAAGTGTCCTGCAGAAACATGACTATGCCTTTCTTTGAAAATCTAACCAGTATAAGAAGCTGTTAATTTTAAATTTCCAAATAGTGAGCTTACATTTACTTATACTTTATAAATGTCAAGGCAAAATTCATGTCAACTTCAACTTATAATTGATGAATGCTTATAATTTGTAATTGTTTTCAAGATCATATTTATATGTAGTGCATCGAGTGTCATGATTATATTGAATTTTGGAAAATTTGCTTATTAAGCACCTTACTCGTGTAAGAATGGTGCTTAAAGTGTTGTTTGACATCTGTCAGCACTGTTAATCTCTGTTGTCACATTATCACGTTAACAGTGGCTAATACTAACCACCACAGAACAGTTGTGAAATATAAAACAGCTTAAAAGCTGCAAAACATATTGGCGTCAATGAAAAAGAGTGGCAGAGTTTGGTGCCTAGCTTTTTAAAGTTGTCCACAACTTATGATCACTATTTGTATAACAGGTCTACATTTTTAAAATGTTTTTTTTATTTTGTTTGTGAAACACTGCATACTTCTATTTTTTCTATAACTGCTACCTCTTCAGAGCATCTTTATTCCATGCATTACAAATAATTATATTTAGGGCCATCTGGTCATAATTTACTTCTCATGTGTTCTTAGTGTGGATGTCAAATTCCCCTCATGAGCTTCCTTTGACTTCATTCTCAGGATTGATTTTCTGGCATCCTTGACTTCCATGTCTTGATTGCATAACAATCAGCTATATTTAGAAATAGTTGTGTTTTTTAATGAATACTGCTAGTAATTGCTTAGTATCTACTCAGGTTTGCCATATATAGATAATACATCCAGTACACACAGACTTCCATAACAGAAGCTAGTGAATATGTTTTTACATTAAGAAATAGTGTTGCCTTTGTAACATGATCTAATAAAATCATTGAAAGAAAGTGTTGCATTTTATGTCACATTTTAAAACATTTAAGCAATACTGAAAATTTTTTCTTTAATGTGCTATTTTCAGGGTAATAAAGTAGTGGTGTGAATAATACATAAATTCCTAGGTAGTAAAACCATCAATTTTAACTGTAAATTTTCATGAGGTTTAAAAACAAAATAATAAAAAGTTCACGTATTAATTACAGAATTATGTTGCTATTCTTTTTCTTTTTAATCAATCTTACTAATTTTGGTGTTTTGATATAAAGCACCAGGATATTTTAATTTGCTATAGAATGAATTCTCTGTGTGCTTAGTGTAATGGAACATGTTTTAAATGTCATATGCAGCTATTATATTAATTTATGACAGAATTTTTAACTTAGATATTGAAGCAAATTGTTAAAATATTCTCAGTAATAGCAGAGTCATTAATATGTCTAACAAAAGTCAATCATCAGCAAATAAAGATATATTAGATTACTTTTCTCAGTTCAATAGCTGTTTATTTTGGTGAAGACTCTAATGGCATTTATTAGAGGGTCTATTATTTATGCAAACAAGGTAGGGGAAAGGAATACTTCTTCACTAGATTTTTTGATGTTTGTTCTAGATAACTATTTTCTGTATCTCATTCCAGACTGGTATTTGTGATCATGTAAGAATGTATATAAACCTGTAGTACAAGAATAATATAATTTGATTTTATTGAGCTAAGCTCTTTATTTCTAAATTGATTATTTTGGCATGATTGTTATTAAAGACTGTATTGCTTTGGATTTTTCTTTATGAAAACCAGCTTGACCTTGATGCACCATATTTGGAATTTTTATATTCAAACTAATTAGAAAGCAATAACAAACATTTAGAACCTTTCTTAAGTGACATAGAACTATATCAGATGTAGCCTTAAGGACTTCTATTGTGTTTTAGAAATATCGGAAGTAAGAAAATATTTAAAAGATATAGGAATGACACACTTGTCTAAAACATTGATAAATATTTGTTTAATAACAGTTCAACAACTTAATTGGAAAATATCAGGCGATATTGTACTTGAGGGCCTTACCACTTCATTTCACGCAGAAGTGGGTGTGTCGTGAATTGAGTGACAGATGCGGTGGACCCGGGCTGTGCAATAGTCTATAAATTATGAAAAACTGGCCTGTGATGGTCCTATTCTCAAAACAATCATGTCACTGAGTGTTGAGTCAAAGAGAACCAATTCAGGAAGTTTTATAAAACATCAATACTTGGTGGCTTTTACAAGTATAGCTGTATTAATCGCTATTATAAATAAGCCAGACTTCATGCTACATTTTCAAAAGTCTTATCTGTTACATTTACCTTTATATAAATATGCTCTGGTCCGGTCTCAAAAGAAAAAAAAAAAAAAAGTAGGTACGAATGTGTGTGTGTGTGTGTGTGTGTGTGTGTGTGTGTGTGTGTGTGTGTGTGTGTGTGTGTGTGTGTGTGTGTGTGTGTGTGTGTGTGTGTGTGTGTGTGTGTGTGTGTGTGTGTGTGTAAGCTGAAATAACCAGTAATAAAAGAAGTGGACATAAGAGCGTAGAAAGAAAGTACCACAGTCTTACCTAAAGCTTCCTCCTTGGGGTCACAATGTGGAGCACAGTGTGCTAATAAAATAACTGTATTCAGAATAAGCACAGATGTAATCATTTTTGGCGATATTGTACTTGTAAGGACTCCCTTTGTGAAATTATTGTTTTCTTTTTTACATTTTGTTGTACGTTCTGAGGGAATGCATACTCAAGAATGACATATCACAGGGGTGGGTTTTGGGCAGGGCTTGCTACTGCGCATCTGGTGAGGTCCTCAAGTACAATATCATCAAATATCCTGCACATTTCAGAATTATACTGTAATTTGTTTTTCATGTTTTAACTTTATCATTCTATTCAGTGTTTTTAAGATTGATTTTTGGCAGTTTGTAGTTAAGCTATTTTAATATTTTGAATTAAAAGTTATTAATTTTATGAAACTTGGGATCAATTAAATTTTTTATAAAAAATGTCCAGAACTGTATTTTGAAATTCCCTCTTAAAACAAGCACTGTAGCTTTATTTTTTTGTTTCTTGTACTAGTGTTACACTGCAGCACTAACATATATATATAATTATATATATATATATATATATATATATATATATATATATATATATATATATATATATATATATATATATATATATATATATATATATATATATATATATATATATATATATATATATATATGTATGGATCTATGACATTTCGCCAAAAATTCTGACATAGGGTCCAAATCGCTGAAAATCTGTTTCACCGAAAATACTACTGACAGTGTATCTGCCCTTTACCCCCACTGTAGTGCGATCTCAGAGTGAGAATATTAAAGTAGGGGGGTGGGGGTGTAACCCCCCACCGAGTACAGTTTAATAATTGTCTAGATTTGCTTTATACTGTGCAGTGCCTATTAAAAGGATGAGTAAGTAGTGTATAACCTGTGTAGGTGGGGGGGGGCTACACCACCCACACTCCCCTACTTTAATATTCTCACTCTGAGATCGCACTACAGTAGGGAAAAGGGCAGATACACTGTCAGTACTATTTTCGGTGAAATGGATTTTCGGCAATTTGGACCCTATGTCGGAAGTTTTGACTAAATGGATTTTTGGTGAAATGACACTAATCCATATATATATATATATATCTATATATACATATATATATATATATATATATATATATATATATATATATATATATATATATATATATATATATATATATATATATATATATATATATATATATATATATATATATATATATATATATATATATATAAAATATACATGTCCAAACAAACCAATAGGTTGGTAGTTAACCAGTACTTGATACATGAACAAAATCCAAAAAAGAAAAAAGCACTGGAACACTCAAATACTTTTTTAAAAGTTGTAAGTTAAAACTTCACATAAAAGTTAAAACTTTCACCACAAGGCTTCCTCAGGGGACTGCAACTTAACAGATGCAGTCATCAGTTAAGTAGTCAATAAAATCACATGACATAGTTTAAAACTTTTTGATGTAATTTCCTTAGATAGGGTTTTAAAGTGAAACAGTCATTTAATCCTGGTGGTATATGAGACTTAATCTGCAAACTCCATTTCATTTCCTCATTTTCTGTTAGCAAGTTCACATCACCTCCCCTCAAGGAGGTATCAAAATACACTAAATTACCTTCAATATTATAAATTTAAATGAATATTGATCACTCTTTTCCAAAATGTGCTTACATACTGCAGTTGTTAATAACTTGCGTTTAATGTCACTAATATGGCCAGCTATGCATTCTTTAAACCTCCTGTTAGTCATGCCCACATAGTAACAATCACATTGTCCACACTTTGCCATATAGACAAGATTGTTAGTGTTACAATTTCCATAGACTTGAAGTATAAATTCCCTTTGGGTTACAGGGTGTCTTATTGATCGATTGGTGTATAGCTGTTCACAGTAAACGCAATTATTACATTTAAATGTACCTTGCTTGCATTTAAAGCCAGTAAAATAAAAACTTTTTGTTTCTCCTTATAGCATAAAGTTTGTTTTAACATACAATTGCATTTATAACCAAACGCTGTTCCTTCCACAACAAATTCTTGTAAACCTTGAACGTCCCTTAAACTTTCCCAGTGTTTCACTATTATGTTCTTGACTGCTGAGGTGTTCCTATCATAAGTAAGCATACATCTTGTCCTGTTTTGTCTAATTTGTGTCCTTCCATTTCCTTGGTGCCCATCACTGAAATATGGGACTATGTCCTGCTTTGAATATTTACGTTTAACCTCATTTCATGCTTTGTCCACTGTTCTCTCTGAATAACCCCTACTAATGAATTCCTGACTCATATTTATTAACTGGTCATTCAGCCTGTCTTATTGTGTGTTTAACCACACAACATTCTGCCTTTGGTTCGAAACAATATTTTCAAACATAAAGGGGGGGGGGTACATACCATTCTGATGTAAATAATTATTACGTTTCACTTCCTTCTTGTACATTTCATTATGTACTTCACCACCTCCTTTTCATGTTAACATAACATCCAAAAATGCTCTGTGTTCCAATAAATATTCATACTTAAATTTCAAAAAAGGAGTACTTTCATTTTCATATGCAAAGGACCTTTGAAACTGTTCTACATTCCCCTCCCATATTAGAAAAAGGTCCTCCACAAAACGCTTATAGAACATAATATGCTCCCTATATATATTTGATGTAGACAACACATACCTTTCCTCTCATATATACATGACTATATTCGCATAGGTGTTAGCTACATTCGTTCCCATCGCTACACTCTTGTTGGTAATATAGCTTTGTGTCAAATAAAAAGACATTATGGGTTAAGACTAATCTTAACATCTCACGTAACATGTTCATTTTTTGCATGTTATACCCAGAGAATCTTACTAAAAATGTCTTAGTACTAGCTATTCCATCTCCATGTGGTATGGAAGTAAAGAATGAGTCAACATCCATTGTGACAAAATGCAATTTATCATTTAAACGACCTACTGACCCGTTATTAAATTGTTTCAAAAACCTAGCTGTATCTTTCAGTATGGTGGGCATTTTATCTAAGATTATCTGTATTTGCTGTTCAAGGTATTTAGACATCAGTTCAGTGATCCACCCCCTTAATGACACAATAGGCCTCATTGGGGGGCCATTGACACTTTTGTGCAACTTTGGTATGCCGTAAATAAATAGCAGCTTGAGGTTTTCAACAAACAAATAGTTAAACAGATCATCTGTAATTAACCCAGTATCATGCATTTCACATAAATTCTTATTAAAATCCAAACACAAGCCATTTGCTTCACCTCTTGTGATAGACTTATATTGGTCCTCTTGCAACATCATTTGCATTTTGTTAAAATAAAACTGCTTTCCCATTACTGCAATCCCTCCACCTTTGTCTGCACCTTTGATGACTAAGTCCTAATTTTCAACCAGTGAACTTATAGCTTTCTGCTCATCTTTGGTTAAATTATAATATCTATCAACCCTATTGTTTTCATAAAATGCATATATATCTCGTTCAATGGCTTTTTCAAATATTTGTAAGACACCTGTAACTTGTGGAGCAAAAATGCTCCTCCTTTTAAGAACCGCTTCATAATTGCTTATGGTGCCAAAATATATTTTCAAATTTAAATTACGAACAAAATGTTTGACTTCAGTTAGAGTCTTAGAAATGTCTGTTAGTTGAGCAGGTACAAAGGTTAAACCCTTGTTTAAAACAGACAGGGTGGGTGGACACTCAGCTGTGTTTCTAATTTATTCTTTGACTGAAGGGAAATGGCAGTATTCCTAAAAATGCTTAATGAAATTGTTAACATGGCAGGAAATCCGCTGCTTCTGTTAGCTGATATTGAAACATGAGGACACCATTTGTTTCAGATGGTAATGGCCTCTTAGAGTTACTCCAAACCTACAAAGAGAAGTTATGTGAGTTTGAATATATGGTTATAGCTTATAAGCACCTACAGTGGCAGAGACTGTTGTTTGAGGCTTATTTACATTATAAAATTGTGCAGAAAAGGCTTCGAATACTAAAGATGCCATCTTATAGAGACAAGTATCTAGACCTGTTAAGTAGATGGCAACTCATTACTTTGAGTTGCTCATTTCAGTATATGAAGCTAATGAATGTGTATTTTCAACCATTGGAACTGGATATGAAGTCAAATGTAGAAACGTTTTACAATAATTTAGCCTCTGAACTGAACTTGAAGAAACAATGGGGCTTATGAATGAGACTTTAAACAAATTAAGTGTCTTTGAAAAAAGATTAAAATGAAAGGAAAAAAAGAAAATTGAAAAGAGATTTGAATGACTTTGAAAACAACATGTGTTCATTTGGCCTAGAGAAGGGAAACAAACCAATGGGGTGGCTAACCAGCAAGCGGAAGTCCCGTCCCAGTCTGGTGCAACAGTGACTGGCACCTCAGATACAGTAGCAGTTGAGGCGGAACACCGAGCAGTTGAGATGCAAGAAAATATGGCGTTCATGAATAAGAGGCATCTTTCAGTCACATCAACATCAGTTTTTAGCAAAGAGACTCATTCTGATGGGGGACAACCGGCAAGGGCTGACCTCATACAGATGGATGTATTGGATCCAGTGGAGTTTCCGTTTTTAATGAATCGACCTCTTCTTATGCCAAAACCATGGACTCAATTGCAGAGTTTAACAGAAAACCACAAGAATGAGAGTCTGGTGAAACGTCCTCATACCAGAAGCACGAACAACAGATAAATAAGACTATTTTGGTGTTTAACCTTTCTAACTATGTGCTTACTGACTCTGAATTGTCTGTTTTAAACAAGGGATTAACTTTTGTACCTGCTCAAGTAATGGATATTTCTAAGACTCTAACTGAAGTCAAACATTTTGTTCGTAATTTAAATTTGAAAATATATTTTGGCACCATGAGTAATTATGAAGCGGTTCATAAAAGGAGGAGTGTTTTTGCTCCACAAGTTACAGGTGTCTTACAAATAGTTGAAAAAGCCATTGAACGAGATATACATGCATTTTATGAAAACAATCGGGTTGATAGATATTATAATTTAACCAAAGATGAGCAGCAAGCTATACATTCACTGGTTAAAAATCAGGACTTAGTCATCAAAGGTGCAAACAAAGATAGGGGGATTGCAGTAATGGAAAAGCAGTTTTATTTTAACAAAATGCAAATGATGTTGCAAGAGGGCCAATATAAGTCTATCACAAGAGGTGAAGCAAATGGCTTGTGTTTGGAGTTTAATAAGAATTTATGTGAAATGCATGATACTGGGTTAATTACAGATGATCTGTTTAACTATTTGTTTGTAGAAAACCCCAAGCTGCCATTTATTTACAGCATACCGAAGTTGCATAAAAGTGTCAATGACCCCGAATGAGGCCTATTGTTTTATCAAGGTTGTGGGTCACTGAACTGATGTCTAAATACCTTGAACAGCAACTATGGATAGTCTTAGATAAAATGCCCACCATATTGAAAGATACAGCTAGTTTTCTGAAACAATTTTATAACTGGTCAGTAGGTCGTTTAAATGACAAATCGCATTTTGTCACAATGGATGTTGTCTCACACTTTACTTCTATACCACATGAAGATGGAATAGCTAGTACTAAGACATTTTTAGTAAGATTCTCTGGGTATAATATGCAAAAAATTAACATATTATGTGAGATGTTAAGATTAGTCTTAACCCATAATGTCTTTTTTATTTGACACAAAGCTATATTACCAACAAAAGGGTGTAGCGATGGGA
>NC_056742.1:206339100-206406600 GCF_019279795.1 Protopterus annectens
ATGTTCAGTAATGCTTTATATTCTAAGTGAAATGTATTTTGTCATATTGGGGGACACCGTGTCTGTCTTTATACTGGAGGTAAACATTTTATTACTTTATGCAATCTCAAAAACTCTGCCCTTTGTCATTACCAGGTTATCTCTGAACCCCTAGGCAGTAAATTGATGACTAGTGTAATTTTAACTGGAAAAGTTTAAGATTTCTGTAGGGGAATGTTGTACTGGAATGAAAAGATAGTTCCCGTTCCAGAAGTTTGGCAATATTTTATTTATATACAAGAAGCTAGTATTATTGGTGGTGGTAAGACGTTGCATTTCACCTGAACATGCCAAAGTAAGATTCATGTTGGAAATGTGGTTGTCAGCTTCATTTAACATCAGACTTAAATGGTTTATTGGATGAATATGGATATCTTTGCAGTAGTGTTCATTGGAGGAATAAAAAACAATGCATTTTTTGTTTGTTTTGTTTTTAGCAGAAACGTTTTGAATATATGTAAATATTCAGGTAGACTATACCTACCTGATCAGTAAGGCTGGCGTAATGTTTTTATATAGTTTTGATTTCAGAGAATGCCACAAGGAATTATATTGCAATATGTTTTTGGAATTTAAGCATTGGATTAGATGATTCCAGTGAGTCAGTTTGTTTCAAGTGTATTCCTTTGAGTAAGAGCCTCGTTTTAATAAGATGTTACTCAATTAGTAAGCAAAGATGTAACAGTTATTCAATTAGAGGTAAAGTTAAGGTTTAAAAATTTACATGACTCATTTAGCTAAAAATGATTAGTTATATGGCCATCTAAGTGTGGTAGTAAAAGTAGATTTCATTTAACATCAGACTTAAATGGTTTATTGGATGAACATGGATATCTCAGACTTAAATGGTTTATTGGATGAACATGGATATCTCAGACTTAAATGGTTTATTGTATGAACATGGATATCTTTGCAGTAGTTTTTAGTGGCGGGATAAAAAAAACAATGATTTTTTTTTTGTTTGTTTTGTTTTTAGAAGAAGAGTTTTTAATATATGTAAATATTCATGTAGGCTATACCTATCTGATCATCAAGGCTGGTATATTTTTTTGTATACTTTTGATTTCAGAGAATGCCATAAGGAATTATATTGCAATATGTTTTTGGAATTTAAGCATTGGATTAGATGACTCCAGTGAGTTGGTTTGCTGCATGTGCATTCCTTTGAGTAAGAGCCTCGTTTTAATAACTACAAGATGTTACTCAATTAGTAAGCAAAGGTATAACAGTTGTTCAATTAGAGGTAACGTTAAGGTTTAAAATTTTATATGAATCATTTAGTTAAAATTATTAGTTATTTGGCTATCTAAGTGTGGAAGTGAAGGTAGATTTCATGTGGAGAATGTTAGTGTTCATTCACCTTGAACATATGTTGTGAATGTTAATGAAAGTGAAATTTACTAGAAGTGCATGCAATTATATGCAGTATAAATAATATAACTATCCCTAATGTATAGTTTGTGAATCTTAAAATGTCATCTGCAAGCAAGGAAAATTTGTTTTAGTGCATATCAAATCCTTCTCTTATTTTATTACCTCTAATCTGCCTCTCCAGCATGTCCTGTTAATGTTGCAGGCTAGGTTAGGATCCCTAGAGCAAGTGAATCTTGTCCCATTTGAACTGCAGATGTGCAGCATTTCCATTAAGGCAGTGTCCAAGACTGCTGTGCAGGCCAGGCACAAGCTGCCTCTCAGCAGCATATAAGATACAGAGTACAGTGGCATGGCCTTCAGTCTGTCTGTGTAGGTCATGTGTTGAAGGCCCTGAATTTTTTTGGTGAGAAGTCTCTCCAGCTGCTGTAGATGTCTGGTGAGGTACATAGAGAAGGGATCATTGTACTGTATTAGTGGTTTGATGAGGGATGAGCCCAGGGGAGTTATAACATCCTTAGCTCTGGATGCAATGCCCATACTTATGAGATGTGCAACATAGAAGACTTTTCTTACTACTGTGGACACATGGCAGCTGAAGTTAAGGTTGCTATCAACCTGTGTTCCCAAATCTCTCATCACAGGTTTTGAGCTAAGAGGGGTACTGTTAATATTGTAATTTGCTGGGACTTCCCCTTTTTCCAAAAGGGAAGATAATGCATTTTTTGCAGTTAGTTTAAGTCTGTGGCTTTAGCACCAATTATTTGCCTATGTAAGCCCTTTTTTGTAGTATGTCAACATTGTTGGGAGACAGTGACTGCACCCAGTTTGCAGTCATTGGTGAACTTGGTAAGCTTCAGGCCATCAATTTTTGCCTGGACTTCTGAGAAATGTATTCCAAATAGTAGGGTGCCCAGCACAGATTCTTGTGGTACACCACTGGTAACTGGTCTACTGGTAGAGGTGGAATTCCCAACTTTGACTGTATGCGTTCTGTCAGTGAGCCAGGTAGCTACTCATCAAGTGACATATGGGTTAATTCCCAGCTGGGTGAGTTTCCCAATGATGCATGAGTGGGGGATTGTGTCAAAAGCCTTGGCTAAGTCAAGATAGGCTGTATGTACTGTTTTGCCTTCATCCAGGGCTTTGGTGACATTCTCAAAGAAGTCCACTACATTTAATAAGCATGATCTACCCTTAACAAAGCCAAATTTTGTAGAGTCAAGAATTTGAAGGTCACCTATGTCTTTGTTGATAAGGTCCATGATGATTCCCTCCATGGCTTTGCAGATAAGGCGGGTACGGCTTATGGGTCTATAGTTCCCAGGGTTGGTTGATGGACCTCCTTTTGTGCAAGGGAATTACTGTTGCTGTTTTGACCTCTGCTAGGACAAAGCCAGTACTTAGACTGTGGTTGAAGAAAGTGCCAAGCGGTTCCACTAGGTCTTGGTATAGGCCATTTAATTGGCAGCCTGGGATGTTACTTATCCCATAGAAGCTGTGTTTTTGGCCACTGAGACTGCGGTTATGACCTAGTCTTTGGAGATACAAGGTAAAGGACTGGTCAGAAGTATGCTTTGGGGTATGTCTGGTGAGGATGGGGGGTAAAGTTTGCATCAAATTTGTCTGGTAGCAGGTTTACGATGTCCTCAGGGTCAGTATAACTGGTATTATTGACTACTAGTTCTGGACAAAGCTGGACCTCCCCTTTTAGATTTCTGACATAGCTAAAGAATGTCTTGTGCCAATCCTTAGTTAGGGATGCTAGTTTAGCTCCATAATTGGCTTTAAAGGACTTTACAAGATATCTAATTTGCTTGTTCAAGCTGTGGAAGGTGCCCTTCCTCTGCTGAGTCAGTTCCATCTTGTTCTTAGACATTAGTTTCTTCCTCTTGTTGTATAACCTATTTATGTTTGATGTCCGCCAGGATGGCTTGTTTTTTGTGACAACCTTGTTTTATTCCCTTTCAGGTACAGCTGAGTCTATACATTTGTATACATGTTTATACAGAGCATTTGTGTACACGTCTGAAGAGGAGTCATTGTTGACAGTGGTAGCAGGGGGTTTGAAACTATTTATACCATCGCTTAGAAGGCTATAGTTTGCTTTGGAGAAATGTTCCATCCTTTTTGCTCTTTGGGGGGGGCGTCAGGTATGATCATTACTTTGAATTATACTGATTTATGATCAGACCTTACCATGGAGGGCGACACACAGGGGGTAGTGCAGAGACACGCTATGTTGGTGGGTACAAAGTCTAGGACATTTGAGCTCCTTGTGAGGATGCAGACTATCTGTTCCAGAACATTTGTAGTAACAAAGTCCAGGAATCTTAGGGTAAGCATGTCTGTGCTCATATATGACTCCAATCAGTGGAACGATAGTTGAAATAATCTATAACCAAGGTGCTTGGCTATATAATGAGTGGCTCAAGTAGGTCCAGGTAGGCAGAGTGGTTCTTGTGGTTTATGGTGGGGGACCTATTGCTAGTATTGATATAGAAGAGGGTTTTACCTACAGTTAGTTAGACTTAGTGTAGCTTTAGGGAATCGTACTGTTTGATCAGTCTTGAGGTGTACTTGTCTTTAATGAAGATGGATACACCTCGACCTTTGTTTTTTTTTCACTCTTATGTGGAGTTCAGAAATTGTGGGAGGCATTGTAGCCTTGTATGGCTGGCATGCTCTCTGTAGCCTTGAACCATGCCTCTGTGATTGCACAGACACCAGGATCTTCAATGGTTAGGAGTGCTTCCAGTGAGTGCAGTTTCTGATTTAAACTCCTAGCATTAAGCAGCATAACCTTAAGTTTGTCTGTAGTGGATTGTTTTTATGTCGGGAATTTTGTTGTTATGACATTGCCTAAAAAAGGCACTATGGGTCAGGAAAGTACCTTTGCTAGTAACCAAAAGCCAAGATGTGACAAGTGAAAACCACCTCTGGTGAAGCAGCGTGGTCTATCGACCATATCTTCCCAGGCTGACAGGCAGTAGATCCCCTTGGATTGACAACAGAAGCTAAGTCAGTTGTTGAAGTCAATCATTTTCTGTTTATATTGAAGCCTCATTCTTGGTGAAGGCAGAATGCTGCATAGGGCTAGGGCCATACCTGCCTGGGACACGTAATCTGAGAGCTCAGTCATGTCTCTCTTCATATAGTCCAGTGATGTATATCTGAAGTCATTCACTCCAACATGGACTATGACAGAGTCATAATGGTACTTGTTGAGAGATGTGTGTGTGTGTGTGTGTGTGTGTGTGTGTGTGTGTGTGTGTGTGTGTGTGTGTGTGTGTGTGTGTGTGTGTGTGTGTGTGTATATGAACTGATGGATCTTGGCACCTGACCGGCAGTTGAACATGACCTTCTCCTTGTTTAGCCTGGTAAGGAAAACACCTGTATGTATCACTATGGAGTTGGCCATGACAAAGACATTTGGTTTTTAGATGTTTTGCCTTAGGGGCTCATTGGCTGAGACACTGTTGTGTGTATTATTATGTGCAGTGGATTCAATTGGATGTTCAGAATGTGCAGAAGTTTGTGCTTAGGAGGTCTCTGATCTTTAGGTAGGCTTCTAGCGAGTATCTCTGAATATGTGGGTTTATGTGTTGTGAGTTTTTTATGTGCAAGAGGTGAAGTGTGTGTGCTGACAACTTATTTGCTATCTGGTTTGTTGTTATGTGAGAGAACTGATTCCACATTTATAGTATGGACACATCTCTCACATGCTGTATTTGCTTGTTTTAGGAGTAACTGTTTGTCAGTATACATGAGGCACTTGTTACATTGCCTCAGGATCCCATGTCTATCAGGCTGGCTGGTGAAATGGTGAAAAACTGTCCACCCATTATGACAGGTATATACTGTAGTAAATAGTGGGGAGTGGACTAGATGGACCAGGTTTTGCTGTAAGACTTACAAACAACAGCCATTCTATGGAGGGCTAGGGTTAGAAACCTGTGTCAATTCTTCACAGTACACAACTGATTTGCTTGCAGGGCAGCAGTGCAATCTGTGAGCAGCTCAGGTAAACTGGGCACAAACCCGTTCAAACATGATGCTTAAATACAAGTTAAATTAAATAATTTTAAACAAAGTATTCAAAGGAAAAGTCAAGTCTTATTCCAGCAATCCCAAACTCTAGATGGGTCCTTGGCTGAATACTTTTGCCACAAGGCTGCAGGAGGGCATTCTTAATGTAAGATGGCTGGTTTTAGTGATCAAATAATATCAGACAGTCTAGATTCAGCAAGCCAGAATCTAGGCTATGCTATAAAATGCAGAAGTAATAGAAATTCAAAGTGCAGAAAATCACAATCAACAGGGAAAAAAATCACAGCTTAAATAAAGCAGCAGTTCAATAGAATACCCCCACAAGAGTGTAGACCACAAACCTTCCTAATGTGAAATAACTGGTTTGGAACCTAAGTGCTTAAACCAGAACAAAGACACTTTCAGAATAACAGACACAATAAGTTTTCAACCAGCAATTCATAGCTTACATGGGTGTAGGCTATCCTCTCCCACCACAAGAGTTTAGACCACAAATCTTCTTAATGTAAAATGCCTGGTTTGGAACCCAAGTGTTTAAACCAGGTCAAAGACACGTAGAATAACAGGCACAATAAGCCTTCACCAGCAATTCCCAACTTAGAAGGGTGTAGGCTACACTCTCCTGCCACAAGAGTCCAAACCACAAACCTTCCTAATGTAAAATAACTTGTATGGACCCTGAGTGCTTAAACCAGAACTATGACACTTTTAGAATGACAAACACAATAAGTCTTCAATCAGCAATTCCCAGCGTAGAAGGATGTAAGCTACCTCTCCTGCCACAAGAGTGTAGGCTACAAAGCTTCTTAATGTAAAGCAACTGGCCAAAAGCCCAAGTGCTTAAACCAAAGCTAAGAGGCTTACTGCAGAGAAAAAAATAATACCGCATACAGTGAATCAGTGTAGGAGCACAAACACCGATATCTACTGAAATGGAGATACAACATGAAGGTGGCCAATGCCAATCCACACATACTTATAGAGTCACATCCAGAACTCCTATTATCGGAAATGACACAATTTCATAGTTTCTTTAAACTTCTACACTTTTTATCATTTGTGATTTAGTCAAATAACAGACCTCTGTATTGCCTAGTTTTAGGTAAGTAGGCATGTCTGTATTCCACCTTTATTCCTGCTCCCTTCTGAGTTGCTGGTACTACTTCATGTACTCATTTTTCCCATTCAAAAGGCATGAGTCACAGCTCACTCATCATCTAGGAAGCCATAAGTAATGTTCTACTTTACATGTACCAAACTTTCCTCATTCTGTGGAAGGTATATTCTTGTAGATCTGCTAGTTTTGCATGTGCACTACCACACATGAACAATGAAAGCAAACTGAGGGAATCTAGTTTGACAGACCTAAGTAAAAATTCCTTGCCCATATGCTACATGTCCTACATATCTGTTTCAATAAGTGCGGGTGTAAATAAGTCATAGAGCCTTCCCATCTTCAGTATGTGCAAGCTAGTATTCGGCATGCAGTCCCTGCCTGGTTCAGCATCTCCTCCAGTACTTGATTCACGAAATGGTTCCAGATGATCTGGATTGCAATCAGGGTTTATTTGCCTGCATCACAGCAGTCTTTAATCTTTTTTTTCTATATTTTTTGGATAAGATTAACAGAATTATTGTAGATTTTTCTGTAGAAAATATAATTAAAGCATGATAAGGAAGACACTTTTTCACCTCAGTATAAACTTTTTTTTTGAGGATTGGGGAATGTTTAGACTGAAAAGTTTGCTCTGCTGATATTAAGGTCCATTTGACATTATTCTTTGTATTCCTAAGATAAATTCACATTCTAATATTGGGGAATCAGCTGAAGTAGTAACCTTGTGTATCTCCTTTCTCCTACAAACATGAGATTTGCTGTCATTTTCTTTCATTCCTCAGCTGATGGGTCTCGGATCTGACACAGATGCAACTCGGCTTCTGCTCATACCTGGAATAAAAACACATGTATAGCGTTACAGTGAAATCAAATCTTCAAATTAAATAATGCTAGAGTCAGAGTCCAAGAAACATTCCAAACAAGATATAAAGTATAAAAAAGGATGTTTAATTGCCACTTTTGCCCTTTAACAAGCAAGAGTTCATCAGAATGTCCCATAATACCACACACTGCAGTTTATATGATTGTGAGTGTAACTAATTGAGCAATTGCTTGTAGGATTTAAAGATCTAAAATACAATTTTAATACAATGACTAAATACATAAAAATTCTAACAACACTTAAATCAATGCAATACTTCATCAATCATTAATTCCTGAGTAATACATGAATGTAGCTTAAGTTGCCATCTGAGTTCTTTAATCTCTAATGCTGTTTTAACAGCTGCACCTCAGGGGTTCAAAGTGACTTGGTCCAAAAATGCAAATTTAAACTTTGAAAAAGACAGACAAGTAAAACCAAAAAAAAAAAAACACCAATCCAAGGAATAAAAAAAATTCAAACAACAATAAAACCTCGAATAGCCAAAGTCAGCAAGGTAAGAGGTAGCAGGTAGTATAATCACCCAGTACTAGCATCCACACACTTTTTTCGTCAAAAAGATTTCATCAGAATACAAACATGTTTAAAATATCAATCAGTTTAAATACTTGGCATCCTAATTAACATTAAAAAATCAATTAAACAATTTAAAACATCAATTTAAAACATTTCCTCAAATAAAAATACTATTTTAAAGTTTATTAACAAATACTCTTCTGTTTCTTAAAAAACATTTAATATTCCCAATATCGTTAAATCCAGGGGCTCTATATGAACATAACTTAATTTGCCATAAGGCTTACTTTTGTTCTAAATAAGTTTTAAAATCCCATCCCCTTAAATCATATTGCCCCTGTTCTATAACTGAAAAAATAAACTTTTTGTAATTGGAACACTTTAAAGTGTGTTCAAACAAAGAACTTCTGATGTCCTTCTTTTTAATATAATATTGATGGTCCCTAATACGTTCGAATAACCCTGTAGTGGTCATCCCCACATTGTTAATAATAATTGAACGTATATTGTTACTGTCTACTGTCATGTGTTAGGATGGCGGGAATTTATTGTGCTATGCAGTATTAAAGACAAATGTAAAGTGTGTTTTTATAAACGCTTTGTAGACAACTTATTTTTTGTTTTGGAAGGGACCCCCCCTGGATTGCTAGAATCCTGTGTGTGAGATGAATAAAAATCTACTTTTTTGAAGTTCATAATGGGTGATGATGAGGACATTAATTTTCTGGATATCACAATAGAATGGAATCCTGACAATATAAGGTTTGATAGGATATACAGAAAAGTTCTGTTTACTAGCAGCTATTTTTATTATAACAGTAATTACTCATCATTTATGAAGAAGAATTTGCCTGCAGGACAATATAATATGGCCAGCAGAATGACCACTAGTGATGCTATCTTAAAAGATGAATTTTTATCTTATAACAAATGTATATTTAAACAGAGGGTATGATAACGTTTTCTTGGAACAACTTGAAAAATAAATTTTGGACAAGAGATATATTTCTCTTCCACCTATTTTAAAACAATCATTTATTAGTAATCAGAAGGAGATTGTAAGTGGAAAATGTGGGGATAGAAGGTTAACTTGTACTTTAGACATGACAGTAGACAGTAACAATATTCATTCAATTATTATTAACAATTGGAAGTTTTATAAGTGAATAAGGAATTATATAATATTGTAGGAAATGCCCCTATGTTTGTATACAGAAACAGTTATAATCTTAAAGTTTTTTATCAAAATGATAATACTATGGTCAAGAGTATTAATACTTTTTCTAACAAACCAGTTTGAATGTGCAAATGTGGTCATTGCAACATTTGTCAGCATATTTTGGAAGGCCCTTATATTATGTTGGTTGACCCCCATATACTATCACTTAAAAAGAGAGAGATTGTCAATCCAGAGGTGTTGTTTATATTTGTGTTTGTTCAGGGTGTCCAGCTCTCTATGTGGGGATGACCACTAGAGGGTTATTCAAATATTTTAGGGAACATCAATATTATATTAAAAAGAAGGACACCAGAAGTGCTTTGTTCAAACACCCTTTAAAGTGTTCCAATTACAAAAAAAAATTCTTATTTCAGTTATAGAACAGGGATAATATGATTTAAGGGGATAGAGGACTTTAAAATGTATTTAGAATAAAAGGAAGCCTTATGGCAAATTAAGTTATGCTCAGATAGAGCCCCTGGACTTAATGATATGGTGAACATTAAATGTTTTTAAGAAATAGAAGAGCATTTGTGAATAAACTCTCAAATAGTATTTTTATTTCAGGAAATACTTTAAATTGATGTTTTAAATTGTTTAATTGATTTATTGAATGTTAATTAGGATGCTATGTATTTAAACTAATTGATTTTTTTGAAATTTGTGTATTCTAATGAAGTCTTTTTGACAAAAGTGAATAATAAACTGAGTGGACACTAGTACTGTGTGATTATTCTACCTGCTACCTTTTACCTTGCTGACTTTGGCTATTCAAGGTTTTAAAGACAGACAAGTATTTGAATGCTTAAATAAAGCATTATTTTCATCGTGCTTAGGAATATCATAACAATATTTGTATATTGTTTTACAAAGGCTGCATTCAGTTTTCATAAAATGCAGGGCATCCTGAACATATAGCAAGATAAACCACTTGTTTTGAAAGACAATTGCCTTTGCAGAAATATACTTTAGAGTGAACACTGTTTTCTAAAACCAAACTTTTCTCTTCAAGAATAAACAAACATGGATTGCATGTACCACACTTTAAAGTACCTTTCGTTAAATGTTCGAATCCATGACTATTTGACCTTCCTTCAAACAATTTTTTTAATGTTAAATCCAATCTTGTGAATGAATAGGAATTCTCCACCCTAGGTGGTTAAACCTTAAAAATGTTCCAGTTTTTTTTAATAATGTTCTTAATTTCAACTGATTGAGAATTATATTGAACTACTAGAGCTTTTTCTTAGTTTATGCTAGTTGTGCTTGGATATTAGAGGGCAGCTTAATTTCTAATAATGGCTTATATCTAGCACCCCTTTCACCTTCTACTTGGTGTCTAATACTTTGTACCAGGGAGCTAGGATAACCCTGGTTAAAGCATATTTACCACCTTGTCAAGGTCTCCCCCTAGATCTTCACAGTGATACTTCATCCTTGCTATATGTATACACTGTCCTTTCACCAAACTTTTATTTTGGGCTAGGGCATGGCAGCTAGAAAAATGGAGATAAGAGTTGCTAAAACTTGATTTCCTATATACTTTAGATTTAAGTCCTCTGTCAGTGTGAGGGATGTGAATGTCGAGATAATTAATCTCATCCTTCTCAACATTGCAAGTAAATTTTAGATAATCAGAAGTGTTATTCAAACACTCAATAAACTTGGGTATCTGTATCTCAGACCCGCTCCAAAGAATAAATATATCATTCAAAAACCTTACATGCAGTTTTGTATTAGTAAATAACTTGAATTAAACATAAAGTTTTTCTCCCTGTTCAGTAAAACAAGATTTGCAAAACTGGGGGCACAAGAGGCCACCATAGCAACACCTCTGTTCTGTTTAAAGATTTCGCCTTCAAAGTAAATTAAGTTGCTTTCTAAGACCATATTCATAAGTTCATAAATTAAATTAATTTTTCATTTGAAAATGTCATATACTGGACAATACTGTTATGAAAGGCCTCTAATCCGTGTTCTTTATTGACTAAGTCCATGACATCTATTGTAAGAAAGATAAGTTTAGATCCCATATTTCAGCATTTAATCCCTCCCCCCCAAAAATTCCAAGTGTCTATAATCAAATGTTGAACTTCTTTATATATTGGTTTTAGCAACCTAGCCACACAAACTGCCAGGGGGGAAGTTTCTGACCCTTGGGCTGCCACTGTGGGTTGAAATGGAGGATGGTTCACATTCTTGTGGATTTTGGGGATGCCGAATATAATTGGAATTGTAGGGTTCTTTACTTTAAGGTTGTTTTATAATTCAGGACTTATTCTCTGATCTAATAAATATTCTTCTAAATAAGGGTTAGTTCTTTGGTAAGACATGTTTATTTATTCCGTCTTTACAGGCTTCAGTGTCATATAACATACTAGACATAATGTTAGAATATTCTGTTGATTAAAAAAGCACCATACCTCCCCCATCATCTGGTTTCATTATGTGGAGTATCTTGTCATTTCTCAAGGACTCAAACAGTTTTCTTTCTCTTTTATTTAAGTTGGAATGAGAAAATTAATTACTTCTAGTAGAATGTAAGTTATGCATATCTTCAGTAACTGCTTTCTCAATGATACAATAGTGGGTTGAAAGTGCTTTTTTTAACTAATCCCCCTTTTCTGGAAGTATTTATCTGTCTGTCTTATGATTCCTCTAAACAGAGGGCTAAATACAATTTTCTAGTAAAAAGTTTCAGTTCCACTAGGCGGTCAATTACGTTAAACTGTTTGGAAGGTACAAACTTCATACCTTTTTGAAAAAGTGTAAAAAGTTCTACTATGATAGGTCTACCTGCATAATTGTAAATATATCCATCAAAGGAGAATATATTGCCATTTTCATGTTAGTAAATCCCTTTTGGTTCTTCATTTACTAGCTCCAATACTTTGAAAAATCTTGTCATGAATCCCATCCTGGCTCAACCTGTCTTTTCTGATGATTTGCTAGCTTTTGTGACCTCCTTCAGAGGAAAAAAATATTGCTTTGGGCATCACTAAAATGTGAAGTCCCTTCATTTATCCCATCTACACCATTATTATATTCATCTTCAGTACTTGCACCAAAAGTCACCTAGTTCCTATTCTTATTGAAACCCTTATTTTTAATGGGGGTATGCCTCATTCTTTGCGTTCTGCTTAATGTTTCTCTCTAATTTGTTTTGCTTTCATGTAAAGGCTCTATCACAATTTTTCTCTACATTAGAAACAACTTTAACATAAAATCCTTCACATTGCTCAAAAATTAAATCAGCTTAAATGTCACTATTCAGATTTTCAACCTGTTTAAGCAACACATTAATATTGATTTAATTATACCTTATAAGCATTTCCATAACTTCAAAACCATGCCTGACAAACATTTTTATAAATTCCCCATACATTTCATCATTCATATCCAGTCCAAATGTAAATTTAAAAACATGTAACCCTTGAGGTACAATTTGTAAATGTAACCAGCTTCTTAAATATTTGTTTTCAGCTTGTAAAGATTTAATTTTGAACAGTTTGTTTTCCATAGATAAAATCATTTGTTTAAGAGAACTAGAAGTGGTTACATTTTGGTTAACAACAGTCCATTTTTACTTGGTTCACTGACACCATTAAAATCAATTTTTTTGTCACGTAAACCCTGATAGCACATCTTGTCCCCAGAACTTTGATCCACAAAAGTTATTGTGTTAGGTACACATGCCTGTGCCCCAAATGTCAGTCCCTTTTCATTTAAAAGTGGGGCTGGTAAACAAGCTGCAGCTGCATAAATCTTTTCACATGTATAAACAATACCTTTATTTTTAGTTTCCAGAAAGCCTTCCATTTCAGTGCTGCAAGCCATTTCAGTTCTTCTCATACCTCTCAGCCTCTTAGAACAAGATATATGGACAAAGCCATAAATAAAAGTGGGACAAAGGCCCCAAAATAGGAACAATTTTTAAATATTGTTGATGCAAATTAAGAAAAATGATGGAAGAACAGGTTTTCATTAGCATGGATTTTCTAAAGAGTATGATATCTGAAATTCAAATGTCTGTCTTTATTTTCTAACCTCTGTATTTAATGATTTACCACCAATTTTCCAGAAAACCACAATTTTAGGAAAATGAACCAAAAAAATAAGGCAAAAATCTGTGCATTCTGCAAAAATTTGTACTGTTGAGATGTATGCTGCTTCTACCAGATTCTTGGATCCAAACGTTTGAGCTCCTCCCTTTACATATAATGCCCCACCAACCTCACATACCTAAGATCTCATTTGCCAGCACTTAGCTACAGACATGGATCCTCTAGCTCTTGAGCTGTTGGGTGAATTCATAGTTGAAATAGTAAGATTTGCTTAATTTTCTTATATATATATATATATATATATATATATATATATATATATATATATATATATATATATAGTAGTTTATCTGATCCATTTCTCTCATAACCTCTCTTGTTCAGCATTTTTCCCCTTCTGTAATTTTCTGTGTGGTTATTACCATTTTTTTTCTTCTACTCCCCTTTTTGGGTATTTCTTCACTACTATTGTTAGCAGCTTTCTTTTTCTGTCATTTTTTTTCAAATAAGGAAAGTATTTTTTGTTGGTTATTCTCTTTCTGTAATTTTGCTTTTAGTTAGGCCAGTTTGGCTGATAAACCTACCAGCTTCAAAAAATACATTACCTGTTGGCATAAAATGCCAAACTCAGATGCCCACAAGGAATGCATACACTGTTTAGGAGCTGCACATTTAGACACGGACTGCTCTGTATGTGTTGGTTTCAATTCAAGGGCACTCATAGACAGGAGGACAAATCTGTATTGAAGGACCTTCTCCCATTCACTACTACTACTACTTCTTCTCTTCCTTCTTCTTCTTCTACTTCTTCTTCTTCTCCTCCCCTTCTCCTCCTCCTCCTTCTTCATCTTCCTTTTCTCCTTTTCCTGCTTCTACTTCTTACTCTTCTTCTTCAGCTGAAACTCCCTCAAAGACAACTGACAAGGGGTAGCCTGACTCAGCTCTCAAAGTTAAAGACTCTCTTAAGAGGTGTCTGTATTCCACATCTTTTTTGGTTCCTTTCTCAGTGCCTCCTGCAAAAATACAAAAAAGTCAGATCTGACCACCTCAGGTCCCTCTGCTTTGAAATCCAAATAACCTCAGATTCAGTCACCTCTTCCCCTCTTGAATCTGGGAATATTTCAGCTATCTTCTCCCTTCTTAGTGGAACCCCCCCCCCCATAAACATTCTAGATTTTTGTCCCCAACCTCTTCTCTCAGTTCTTCCAGGAATTTATCCGAGGGTGATGTGGATAGGATGATGTGAAAATACCTCAGAGCTCAGATCCAGATGGGGTACTCCTAGCTCTGCTTCCCATTGGATCCATGAGCTAACCTCTGACTACTTCCCCTTTGGTCTCTCCTTCTTTGGTCTGATGTACTGTTTCAGTGCCTTGAAATCTGAGACTACTATGGGTGTCCTCATTTGATCTGAAGATGGTCTGTTTTTTCACTCTGGTTACTTCCCTGAGTTGTTTGGTGGCTGCAGGTCTTTTGGAGCTGGAGTACTCTCAGAACTTAAGTGTCAGCACTGGATCTGGGGGACTAGAGTTTTCTCCAAAACTACTAGAGCTGTCCCTACCCATTGGGGCTTCAGCGCTGGACAGCTCAGGTCTGACTCCATCTTTGGGCAGAGTGCTTGCAGATTTGCAGGACCCAGTGGTTTGGGAAAGATTGGTTTCCTTACCATCAACGTCAGTTTCCCCAAGTGCTCTGCCTTAAAGATTGTATAGAGGGCATTCTTATTATATAGAGAAAGGGAATCCCTACCCTCCTCAGATCAGACAACTTTACCTCCTTTAGTTCTTTGCTCTGAGCTTCATTCTTCCATTCCACTGGGACAGCCAGCCTGACCAAGTCTCCAGTTAGTCCCGCAGGACTCCCCCATCTCTGAGAAGAGAATGAGTAAAAAGAGACACCTAGATTCTTCTCTGGAATCTCTCAAGTAGGTCACTAATTTTGATGAAGAAGATGGGTCCCCCAGATCTCCACCTGAAGATGTCTCATTTGGAGACATTCTAGAGCTCTTAAAACAGAAAGGTGGTTTGTCTTCAAATACTCCATCCCAAGAGGAGTCATGTTCCTGGAGGCTTTCAGGTCTGACCCAGCTATGTCTTGGGTGACTTCCCCATCTGATGGAGTTATAGATTTCATTTCTCACTGGGAGTAGAAGGAACCAGACACTGTGGAAGCCATCCCTAGACATCCACACATATATTTAGCCCCTCCCAAGGACAGGACACACTGGAACAAAGGGGTCCATGTTGATGCCATAGTTGTGGCAGCAGCTACCAAAAAAGAGCTTGTTGAGCAGAGTTGTTCTGTCTATCTCCCTAACAAGGAGTCCAGGTCTTGGACAGATTCGGCAAGCTCATGTATGCTTCAGCATCCTTTGCTCTGCAGTTGTTGAATTACTTGGCCCATTTTACAAGATCACAAAGAGATTTGATTAAAGAACTCTGCAAATCTCTTTCTGTGTCCATGTCTGCCGAGGAATAAAATAGAGTCTCCGCTCAACTGTCCAACCTTCAATTGATATATACCTCATCCATGAGGCTGATCTCCCATGCAGTTGAAGGTACCTCATGGGGGGGTGATTTCAGGCATTGCCATTAGTAGACCTGTCTGGATGAAACTATGTAACTTTGTGAAGCTCTTTATGTCTTCATTCATCAATGCTCTTTTTGAGGGAGCTTCCTTATTAGTCTCCAAAGTAAAATACATGTTTTCCAGATATGAGCAAGAAGGAAAGACCTTGTATGCTGTAGGGATGCATTTTTCTCCCCCATAAATACCCTTTTCCCAAAATCAAAGAGGAGGTAAGCAGATGTGGTTCCATAAATCCCAAGGTCCAATCCAAGACTCACAAGGAGATAGTTCTCCCAGGGGCAGAGGGGGAACTGTAAAGGAAGATCCTGTCCCCTCACCAGATGTGGCCCAAAGAACCAGGGTCTCTTGGACTCCTTCTCAGACAAACCTTACCAGCGCTCCTGAAAAGGGACCTGACTGCTGTCCTCTGGTGGCAGCTGTGGGGTGTTTGACTCTACACTAAAGAACCTGGCTATTAGTAATAAAAGATTCTTGGGTGTAGAGTATTATATTTAGATGTTATATCATACCATTTTCCTAAATTTCCTCCTACAAGAATGAAAAGAATGCCCAATGTCCCAGCCAATCTGAGGAAAGCAAACATTAGAAATAGAAAAGCTGCTAGAAAGAAGAGTCATCCAAAAGTTTCCCCCAGACCAGAGAGGATCTGAGACCTATTCAAGATTCTTCTTAGTGCCAAATAAGACAAGATACTTGAGACACATCCTAGATCTCAGCAAACTAAACAGTTTGTGCAATATTCAAGGTTTTGAATGGTTACAGTTCAGTTCATTCTCCCTGTACTGCCATGCAGCAACCTATTCGCTCCCCCTTCAACAACAAATGCAGCAGGTTCTTTCCCTGATCCCCTGAAAGGGGGAGTCACTGAAAGATGCTGTAGTCATGATTGATCTTCCCGTCTTCTTTATGCTTACCCACCATTACCTCTCATTCCTAAATTTCTACAGAAAGTATTTTGGTTGAAGAGCACAGTTTTCCTCATTGTACCATTTTGGCCTCATCAGATTTGGTTCCCCTTCCTCTGGCCTCACCATCTACATCTGCCCTGGATAAAGGATCCCACTCTAGACCACCTGTCTCACATGACAGGTAAGACTCATCCGGACATAACAGGTCTCAAACTGACTGCATGATGGCTCTGATTCAATTGATTGCTAGACAAGCCTAGCTTTCCTCCCTGGGCTGTCTTATTTTATCTTCTCAAAAACTTTTACTAGAAAAATTTACAAAATTAAATGGAAGAGTTTTGTATTCTTATCCCTTAACAAGGATCTGGATCCCCTTTTGGCCCCTCTTCTGGCTATACCTTTTAGCTTCAATTTTCAATGAAGATGCTAGATTTTCTACTTTTAAGGTCCAGTTGGACGCCATTTCAAATTTCCATCTAGGTGAAAATAATTTTACCTTATCTTCTTCTAAATTATTTAAAGTCTTTCTCAAAGGGGCCTTTTTACTTAGTCCTCTAGCAACTAGAAAAATGTTTTTCTATCACATCAGCTTCATGAGTATCTGAACTCCAGGCTGTATCTTCCAAATCTCCTAACCCAGCTTACCTCTGAACTGTACAGACTTTTGCAGAATGTCCAGATTTTTGCCTCATACTTTTCATCTGTTTTTCATAAAACTGTGTTTTTTTGCAAATCATTGAAGACTGAGGTCAGAAAATAATGGCAGACATTTGAGTTTCAGGCATCATATCATTCAAAAAATTCATGTTAATGCAAAATCTGTTATTCTATCAACTTTTCTAAGTTTGTAACTGCAATATTTAGAAAGTGCCCCTATTTTTTATCCTTCTCCCCATTATTTGTGTTTTTCACAGATTTCTTGCTTTAAGAGGTTGAAAGCCATGTTACCTGGTTTTCCACAAAGACAGGGTGTCCTTGTGAACCAACCCATCTTTTATGTCTAACCTCACATTTTTCTTTCCAGATTTCTGAAATAAGGGAATGCAAATGCTCATTCTTTTAGATTTGCATAGACAACTTCACTTGTATCTCTATAGAACCAAGTATTTCAGGAAGAGTTACTAGTTTGTCCTTTTTCTACTAACAGATTGAGGAATCCAGTTTCCAAAATTACACTGGCCAAATGGTTAACCACTTGTATCACCTTTTTCTATAGTAAAAGAGGATTATCCTTTACTTTGCCTCCTAGAGCTCATTCCACGATGTCTGTGGTGGTCTCCTCAGCCTTTTGGTCAAGGGCTTCCATAGATGACATTTGTGCAGCTCCCACTTGGTCTAATTCTCATACTTTTCTTGCTCATTACAAATTGAATTTGGTTTTCAGTAACAGATCTACCTTTGGCTTTGCAGTACTTAGGAATATCCTTCCATGTGGGCCACCCCAAGGTTCATCTAGCTAGTTACTCTGTCCCATCAGTTGAGGAATGAATGAAAATGACAACATTGGATAAAAAAGTTATGTACTCACCATAACGTTCCATCTGTGTTGTCTATTTTTATTCTTCCTCAACTTCCCACCTAACTACCCTCTTCCCTTTGCTCCCAGTAAGGTATAAGAGTTTTTCTTTGGGAACTTTTTTCCTTGTTTGAGCTCCAGCTCTTTCTCTTATTCCATCCTTTCTTATTTCCTTTAAAGTATTATCCCTTGACCTCTAGGGGCAGCAAATTTGATCTGAGGGATGTTAGGTTAGCAGTGCATTGGAGGTAAGGGAAGGAGCTTGAGAGTTTGGACCCAAGGATCTGGTAGAGGTGGCCGAGTCAGATTCTAGACCTATCAGATGAGGGAAAATGAAAATGAACAATACAGATGGAGCATTATGGTGAGTACATAACTTTTTTTTGCTATTTGCATTTGTTAATGAGCTGAAAGTACAGGGGAAGAGCACAAGGATCGGTCTTTGATTGTTTAGGTATCATTACAATACTCCAAGATGGCTTCATATTGATAGCACAGTTATGTTTCTCAGTATAAAGTAACAAATGCATGCTGCCCTTTATAAAGTAATTGTGTTAATACACTGATTTATATATTTCAGGAATAATGTCATCTGGCTCTAGTCATTTATGTATCTGTGACTCATCACTATTAATTGAATGTCTTGTAATGTAATTGATGGACAGTTTCATATTTATTTCATCCTGTAAGAGAAACTTCTATTCAAGAACTTGGAAAAAAGTGTAATTTGTCACAATTCCTGTTCATCGAAACACTACCCAAATAAATGTTAACATAGCAATTCTTTAAAGCATGTCATTATGTGCCGGATATTTTTGTACATTTTTAAGAGTGGGTATCAGATGGTTAAAATATCTTTTATATGGTACTGAACAATTTATTCTCCTTGATAGCTAGTTAAATGTCTTGGGGAACTTGGACTAGTTACAATGATGGCAAACATTTTGGGTTTGGCATGTCAAAATCTCTTGGCACAAAATAATTCAGTGCACTTCACATGAGCAATGAATGCAAAAGCAGTGTCTTTGGTAACTTCGGTGTTGGTGATTGCTGACGTGTCACCCAAAACATCATGGATGCTATGAGTACAACAAAAATGCATTATGTCGAATGCGTTTTTATCGACACATGTAGAGCGAACAGGCAAAACAGCGAAGCAGCTGTTTAGCGAAATTTTTCCCTGGGAAAGAAGTTGCATGACCGCTTTGTTGTTTTGCCGTGTTCTGAAGTGTAGTGTGGTCCCTTGTCCAGTATAGCTCTCGAGCATGATTGTGCAACAATTACTGACCTTAGGGTTAGGGTGCGGGTTAAGGTAAGTGCATATGTATGAAAGTGTTTACTGTTTTATATTTTATGTTAAATGTATTGTTGAGTGACATGTGTATGTGTTTTCAGTTGTTTACTTTTATTTTGGGGGAGTAGAGTTAGGGTTAAGGTAAGTGTGTATGTGTTTGGAGCTGCTTATGTAAATGTGCAAGAGTTACTGACCTTAGGGTTAAGGTGCGGGTTAAGGTAAGTGCACATGGTTTAAAATGTTTACTGTTTTTTTTTGTTAAATGCATGTTTGGGTTATGTGCATATGTGTATTTAGTTGTTTACTGGTTTTTGGGGGGGTATAATTAGGATTGGGTATGTGTGTATGTGTTTGGAAGTGTGTGATGTGTTTTTTTTTTTTTTTTTTTTTTTTTTGTGGGGGTTGGAACAGTGATTTCTTTCCCTAGGAAAGAAATCAATGTTCTTTGGATTCGACATTTTCAGCTTTCGCTGAAAATGTGTTGATGTGACATCGTTTGCTGTTTTAAGCATTCGATGTTGCAATATAGACCCAACGTCATGACGTTTGTCACCTTTGACATGTATGTCACAAGTTTGTCATCAATGGCACTACTACTTTAATATTTCAAAGACTATTGCTGTCTATAATATTGAATCCTGTCTGTGACATAATAAAGATAAACATTTTTTTAGATATGTGTGCTAATACATGTGCTTATATTAGCTTTTTACATTAGTCATTTTATTTAATTTTATATTTTTGTAACCTTTTTACTAAAAAAAATAGAATTTAATGTATTAAAAAGTACAGGTGGCAAACAGCTGTATCTGAAACTGACTTCCTTAAACTACTACTGGTTTGTTAAAGCCAGCAGATATCTTCATGTGCTCAGACTGACATTGACAATAGTGAGAACTAAAAAATATATAAGGAATGACATCTTAGGCATTTGGTTTTATTTATAAATATGTATATTTATCATTATAATTTATTATAATTATAATTTTATTTATAAAGAGAACAAGATATTAAGGTATAGATCCCCTCTCTCATGTGTGTGTATGTGTGTGTGTGTGTGTGTGTGTGCGTGCGTGTGTGCGTGCGTGTGTGTGTGTGTGTGTGTGTGTGTGTGTGTGTGTGTGTGTGTGTGTGTGTGTGTGTGTGTGTGTGTGCATGTATATGTATGTATGTATTATTTGCTTAACTGGGAAATATTATTTAAAACAATGAATTAAATGATTTTCACTGCATATACTACATCTATTAAGTTAAGAACTGTCACACAGTTATTAATCAGTTCTTCCTAAACATACAATTTAGTTTTAGTTACTGCACTAAAATCATTTGTCTTAGATATAGAATTATGGTTTAGATATAGAATTAAAAGTCTCCCACTGCTTCCATACATGTTATCTTTTACTCTGTTGATGTATTGATTTTCCTTTTTCTAACCTCCATACCTAGGTGCTGATACATATTTTGCTGTAGTAAATGTTACCTCTTCTTTGCTAAATTCAATCAGTGCTAAAGAGGCTGACTGAGCTGATTACAGTGGTAACAATTCATGCTCTTATAATACTGAAAAAAAGAAGATACTACAACATTTAAATAACTGTCCTGTATCATAAAATAATAGTTACAGATGTGCTCATTTTGGCTTCTGTTTTACTTATGAAGTCTTTAAGGGAAACATTTAATTTACTGCATTAAGATGCATGTTGTATCTTCCAGCAGCTTACCAGGAATTACTTTTAATTCAGCTTTCTACTCCTGGAGAAGCTGTAATGCTGTTAAGTATTAACCACTGCTATCATTCTAACTAATCAAAAGTTTTTCCTTGTGGCAGCTTACAGAACCAGTCGGGGGAAAATCACTCATTTAAAAAAGCAATGATTATACAAAAATGCTGAATTAGATGAATTAGCCAAGTAAGTGGAGGCCGCTGTGTTTGAAAAAATGAAGTACTCTACTTGTAGATGATTACTGAGTGCGGAGGAAAGGTCCATGCATCAATTTGTTGGAGACTAACAATATTTGGAATTCAAATAATTGCCAAATATGTGCAGATAAAATACTTTTGTTTAAGCAAACCATAAATCTAAACATGCCTGAACTGACTTTCAATTGGATGTCTTTTTACAATGCAATATGACTTTAGATCCCACCACATAACCATATTTCATCTCTGCCATTGTCATGATCACTTGTTTCTCTTTGACCTCCTTTTCACATGCATACATCTTACAAAGTAGTGAAAGGTCTTTTTTTTGTTTCAGAGAAAATTTCTGCTATTGCATGCAATGTCTGCTGTTGGGGGTTTATAAGCTTTATGCATATCGCTCTTTCTCATTACCCAACCACCGCTATCATCAATCAGCATAGTGAAGATGTAAAGAGAGGTTCTACAAGGTCTTATAGGTTCATAGGTTCATAGGTTCATACTAGGCTATCTGCCCTAGGGCATTTATAAGCCTAGCCAGAGTGTGTTTGGCTTTCGCCACCCATTTTAAATTAATTTTGCTATGCCCTTTTTCGAGGTTAGTATACTGTGCCTCTGTCTAACAGTGACACAGAAGTGATACCCAGGGTAACCCTATGATCTCCCATCCACTCATCAAGATTCCTCCTGAAGAGAGTCAATGAGGGACTCTGCCTAACCTGGACTGGGATTTTATTCCAGAGTGAAGGGAGCCTCTGGGTTATGAATCTGTCCCTCCAGCATGTCCTATTTATTTCAGTGCTGAGGTTCAAGCCTCTCGAACGCGTAGCTCGATGGGATTTTGATTTTCTGAGGTGCAGCATGTCCATTAATTCCAGATTGGACATGGCTTTATACGTCAGGCACAGATCGCCTCTGAGCAGGCGGTATGCCACTGAGTAGAGCTGGAGTTTCTTTAACCGGGCAGCATATGGCATCTGTTTGAGCCCTTTGATCCTATTGGTGAGGTACTTTTGGGGTCTTTCCAGTTGCTACAGGTGTCTGGTAAGGTACATCCCAAAAGGGGCATTGTACTCAATTATGGGCCTGATGAAGAATGAGTAAAGAGGCATGATGACCTCCCCTGATCTAGATGTGAATCCCTTCATGATTAGGTGGGCTATATAAAATGTTTTTCTAACCACTTTGGCCACGTGGTTGTCAAATGAGAGATTGCTATCAACTTGGGTCCCCAGGTCCCTAATTACTTCTTCTGTACTTAATGGATTACCACTAATGTGGTAATTTGTGGGCACTTTGTTTTTGCCAAAGGGGATGGCTATACACTTTTTGGCGTTTAGCTTGAGGCCATGGCTCTGGCACCAGTTGTCTGTTTCTATGAGGCCCTTTTGGAGGATGCTTGTGTCGGCTGGAGAGTCGATTATGGTGCCCAGTTTGCAGTCATCTCCGAACTTGGTCAGCCACAGTCCTTCCGTGTTGGCCTGTACCTCCGAGAAACATATACCGAACAAGAGAGGTCCCAGGACTGAGCCTTGTGGGATGCCACTTGTAACTGGTTTGGAGTCTGACATGGCTCCAGCAATTCTAACCAAGTGGGTTCTGTCCTTGAGCCAGTTTGCAACTCATCTATTGACACAGGGTTTATATTTAAGCTGGTGAGCTTATCTATAATGCCCGAGTGAGGTATTGTATCGAAGGCTTTTGCAAGGTCCAGGTAGGCTGTGTGGACCACCTTCCCCTCGTCAATGGCCTTAGTTATATCACACTAGTCCAAGCTTTAGAATAATAACACCTATAATCATTTCTGTTTGCCATGCATTAAATAAGCTCTCAGCTTTCTAAGCTGATGTACATGTTAATTTATAATGAGCACATGAATTGTAACAATTGTAACATTGACAATACATATTTATTTCTGTTGCAGAAAATGCAGTCTATATTGGCTTTGTTTAAATGGTAGTCATATGTGCGACCACTCATCCAAAGCATATCTCATCCCCCATACTCATGTATATCTAGCTACATAGAGAGAGGGAGAAAAATGAAACATACATTCTCTAAATATCATATTAGCTTTCTCTATACATTTCCAAATACGTATAATGTTAGCAAGGCCAAGATATGCTACTTAATCGCATAAAATCTCCAGTCAGTAGTATAATTCACATGCATATCAAATAAAGAACAATGTTAGCTACATTGTCCAATAAAGTTGAAAACTCATCTGCTTAATGGTGAATAAGTTTAGTGTATGACGTTTTAGAATACCAGCCATAGTCCATAACAGACATCAGTACAATACAGTGTTCCATATAACAGAACTATATTACCAACTGACTCCTGAGATAGTGGATCTTCTAAAAACACAGCATGGTTAATATCAACTACTCCTCAATAGGGTTTAGTGATCAAACATTAGCAAAACAACCATTTCAGACTACAAAAATATTGCTGATTTGCACTTAGTGTTTCCTGAACACCAGTTTTAGCAACAAATCAGATGTACTATATTTTAATTAAACTTTTATTTTCCTAATTTTGGGAATCAGAAGGCAGTATCATAATTTGTATGTTATTTTTTAAGTCTGTCTACTACATCTATCTCACATTGACTGCTTGACTTGTTCATTCTCTTTTTCTTGCCATATTGCAGTCTTCAGCAGTCATTTTATTCTTTTCCAAAATCTTTTATTGATTAAAGCCACTTAAAAATCAGTCTCAGACGTTATCGATTCTTTCACACATTCCATGGCTGAAATGAGCTTTCTAGTGAAATGTAAAACAATTTCTCTTGTATTGCTTTCTCATTAGAATTCACATTTAAATATGATTCACCTCAAGAATGCTAGAACTATTCCAATAGATGGTAGAAATTTGTGCTGGTCAGTTATTTATGTAAAGTTAGAACTCTCCTTTCCTGATATATACTATTTTTGTCATAAAACTTGATTGCATATTAATCTATTTTCATAAATATACCATTTGAAAACAAGATGGCATATTGTAAAAATGTATGTCTAGTATAAAGAATGCTTTTGTATTTAGCACATTTGATATTGCTGACTAGAAGAGTATTATCTGTCCTTGATCTCCTTTACACTTTTTTGTTATGTTTTTAACTTGATCAGTTTTTACCAGGAACTTGTAGACAGATCAATATTTCCTTGTTGAAATCTAGTCTGTCCCTTTCAATTACCATTAGCTATATTATTTATTAGGGACATTACTCACATCACTGCTGCAGTATATATAAGCTAAAAATGTATGTACACTCCATTGACTCCTCTGGTCATTTCTGTAAGGTCAGTCAATTGCAGTCTCTAAGCACCTTACCAAAGTATTTATATTAACAGTTACAGAAGTGTGTTGCAGGCTAGCTGTTGAAAGATATATTCTTAAGATTATATAATGGGTAATATTAGTGCCATTGATACTTGATTCTGTCTGAAAAAAGCAAAGCACTATGTGATCATTGCATTACAAAGCTGTGCAAATTCCCCAATCAACATGGACAGAACTGGCTGGCTTTTCATACTGTAGAAAATATTAGAGTACAAATTATTTGCCAGACATTATAAAAAGTTTAGCATGACTTAAAAAATCCTTTTTAATCCTCTTATTCTGATGAATGTTCTTAATGTAAATTTGAGTTCCTGCTGCATAATTCTGTTAATACTTCTGTTCTTACATCTTAACCTATTACAGCAAGAAATCTGGACAAAGCCATAAATAATGGGGTCTATATTAGAACACTGAACATTCAAAATGTTGAGTGTTCTAATATCGAACCATACCCACTGAAAATACTAAACATCGAACATGCAGAACAGTGAATTTTTTCCTAGGGAAAAAAATGCTGTTCCAGAACACATACACACAACACAAGCACACCAAACAAACAGCAATCCACACACATACACCTAAAGTCTTACACCTAACCCTACACTAAACTATACATACACCACTAACTATCCACTTACCTTAAGCCAAACCCTAACCCTAAGGTCCGTCACTATCTCACAGTCACCTCACAGGTGCCCTAACCCTAAATCACCTACCCCGCCCTAACCCTCACACCCACACAATCGCACACTTACCTGACCTGTGCCCTAACCCTAATTCACCTAACCCACCTTAACCCTCACATCTACATAATCACACACTTACCTGAACCCGACCTGTAACTTTCCACCAGAGCGCTGAAAATAACGATGCAACAGAAACGGACAACCAAATTCTTTCCCTAGGAAAAAATTTGATTTTCTGTTTCTTCGATATTTTCAGCGTTTGCTGAAAACGGGTCGATATTAGAACACTCGACATTTTAAATGTTCGGTGTTCTAATACAGACCCAAATAATGTGGGGCAAAGGCCCAAAAATAGGATCACATTTTAAATATTGCTCTTACAGACTTAGAGAGTTGATAGGATAACACAATTTGTATTGCCATGAATTTTCTGAAGGGCATGAAGTCTGAAACTTAAATATCTGTCATTATTTTTTTACTTCAACCCTCAATGACTTGGCAATGATTTGCCAGAAAACCACAATTTTATGAGAAACAGACAAAAATATGAGGCATAAATCTGGACATTCTGTGAAAATCTGTACAGTTGGGAGGTATGCTTATGTTGTTACAAGTGTGGATCTAACAAAAATTATTCTTGGTTGTATAAGACAACTTGTTTTTAATGAAAGACTTGCAATGAAATGTTTGGAAGTTAGGAGACAACCTACTAAAGCACCATTGTCAACAATAATTTAAAGTGTCATTGCCAGGACTTCTAAGTTATACTGTAAGATGAAACAGCAAGATTCATTTTTTTCCTTTTACCATCTAGTTATTGGGTATGATTGCTAGGCATTCTTCACAAGGTTTTAGTTCATATTTCTAATAGTTAGATGAAATGGTAAGCTGTTTCTGAAGTGTATCCACATTTTATTATACTGTATGCCATTTTACACTTAGATATGAGGTTTTAGACCACCTTATAGTAATTCAATATAAGGACTGATGATGGGGTGCCACTTACCCTGTGCATGGAACCTATAGTAAATAACTATATTCTCTCTATGTGGGTTCTTTTAAAGGAAACATTATTTTGATCTTCAATGTTTTGAAACTTTTTTCTATCCTTTTCTGGTAGCCCTGACTTCATGTCATGAAATGCTTGAAATTAATACTCTTGGGTCTAATGAATAATATCACAGTATTCAACATATAGCATGCTTCTAGTATTTAATACTATAGACCTAACTCCCTTATTTTATGCATTTAAAAGCATCTAGGTAAAAGGTACTAGCATAAAATAATCAACTAATTTCTATTAATCTGGTACACATTTTGGCTAATAATTTTTAAGAGCAAAAATCCGGTGGTTGCAGGCCTTATTTCATTTACTGCAAATTAAACCTCACACTAAACATATCAGGGTGCCCTATAAATCTTATTATACAAGTATTATGTCTTTATGAGCATTAAAATAACTCTAAGAACATAAAAATGAAAATAAATAAAGCTTGCATGTGCAGCCACTGGATTTTGCTTGTGAATTAACACTGGATGTGCTGTAGTCTTACTAAGGCCTTGCACATTTAATAGACAAGGAAATGAAGGTAGTCAAGAAAGAATGCTTACATTTACTGACCTTTTCTAAAATATAATATTGTCAATTTATAAGGAAATATATAAGCTATAACTATTAAAAATATGAAATATTAATGATATAAAGGCTCCTTGGCAAGTTGCTGTCTCATTTCTGGTCACCTAACACAATTACAATCACAAATGAGCAAATGTTCTTGAATGTGAAAAGCAGCCAAGACTAAAAAAACACACAAATAGATGTTTTTGCACTGCAACCAAGCCATCTACATCTTGCATTATGGTGGGCTTCACCTCCTTATCCTCACTACTTATATATATTAAATTAGCGTTTGCACTGAGACATGAAAAAGTGAAATCCCTTATGCACCAACAATTTGTATCTCTTAAGAAAAGCCTTGCAGTCTCATACTAGTAATGGTGCAAATGAGTAAGTTGTTAGTGTTTATGGACAAGCCTGTCTCCCACATCAAGCTCCATTTGAAAATAATACAGAGGATTATGACTGGGTCTACAATCGTAATATATATATATATATTATGTGTACAAGACATGGATGTCAACAAATTCACCTCTAGAAAAAAGCTCGGGAAATTAATCTTGGAATCCATTTCAAGAAAACATAAGAGTTCATTGTGATCAGAGATCCTATCGTAATCATTTGAAGTGCATGAAGATTTGTCTGGTCCATGTAGTAATATAGTGAAAAGTAAGGTTAAAAAAAATGATGTGTTGTGATGGCTTTGAAAGTTGATAAAGCATTGGAGTGGTTGTCATCCTAACATATTCCTTGTCTAAGTGAAGCAGTTTAATTTAAAGTGCTGCATGTACTTTAGCAGACAGCATGTAGAAATGACAGTTGAAATTAATCCGTTTCATGTCCCTGTTGCTGATGTTTGCTGATCAGTGCTGTCGGCTTTAGTGCAGACTTGATGTTAACAGTATTGAGGGAATGCTTAACAATTGTCAAGCACCCTTTTAAGCTTTGTTATTGTTGGGTCTCGTGCTAAAGTACCTCTGAACTAGGATGTAATTTAGCTATTTTTATAGCATAATCACAGCACTCCATGCTCTACATTCATTATCCTGGCATTAGTATCATACCTCTCAGCCATACTGAATTGCTTGTTTTTTACCGAGTTTTGTGGTCCAAGTGATAGGGTTCCATGATTACCGACTGGCACCCCTTCATTTCCATTTTCCATTTCCGTTACCATTTGTTTTGAAATGTTTTTTCGTGCTTTTGAGCCAAAGTCATCACATGCACGATGATGTCAGCTCCATCATCCTGTCGGAAATGAGCTCAAGGGCTCACATCCACACATATCCAGCTGCTTGAATGGATCTATCTGCATGGAGAACAGAGTGCTGTGTATTGCTAGAACGGGACTTTATTTCTGCAAGGAGAAGGAGAAACAACTTCTGGGAGCTGCATGGACTTGACTTCTCTCTGCTTAATCCTGGTGTGTGTTTGTGTGTGTGTGTGTGTGTGTGTGTGTGTGTGTGTGTGTGTGTGTGTGTGTGTGTGTGTGTGTGTGTGTGCCCCCAACTGCATACACATGGTGGCTAGAGGTACTCAGGCACAAACCCTGTACCTTGGGTACCGGTAAAAAGAGACTAAAGTCCCTAGCCGCCACCATTTGTGAATTTATGCCTCTTATTTTTGTTCTTTTTCTCACTGAAGGATTGACTTCCTTCACTAAATACTGACAGCCATTTGAATTTCAGACTTCATATTCTTCAGAAAATAAATGGTAACACAAAACCTTTTATTCTAGTAATTTTCTAAGTTTATAAGACTAGTATTTTAAATCTGTCCCCATTTTGGGGCTGTATTCCCCCATTATTGGCTTTTCCAGGTTTTGTTGTGCTAAGACATTAAGATATATGGTGAGAAGTGAGAACTGATTTCTGTGTTCCCCCATTATTGGCTTAGTCCAGGATTTTTGTGTTAAGAGGTTGAGAGCTATGGTGAGAAGTGAGAACTGAATTCACTAAATGATAGCCAGTTAAGTTTTAGTCTTCCTGTCTTTCAGGAAACTGCTGTTTTGGTTTTGTGGTGTGCTGCTCTGACTGTAGTGCACAGGGTCCTGGGTTCATGACATGGCAGTGAAATGCATGGTGGTAACACATTTATTCAAGCAACTTTCCAAATTTATACAAGCAATGTTTAAAATGTGTCCCTGTTTTTTGGCGTTTTGCCCCCCCCCCAAAAAAAAATGAAATTGAAAATAAGTGCGGGAAGCTGTGCAAGATGCCTATGGCTTACACTACTGTCATTCTATGTATGTGTAATATATATATATAAATATATATATATATATATATATATATATATATATATATATATATATATATATATATGTGTGTGTGTGTGTGTGTGTGTGTGTCTGTGTGTGTGTGTGTGTGTGTGTGTGTGTGTGTGTGTGTGTGTGTGCGTGTGTGTGTGTGTGTGTGTGTGTGTGTGTGTGTGTGTGTGTGTGTGTGTAAGTAGACTTTTATTATGGAAATGTTCTGAATAGTTCAGTTTTGTCATTATTGGTTCATGCATTTTTATTTCATTGCCTACAGGAAAAATGTTCAAACAATAAATTTAAAATGCACCGTACTTAAGTCTAACATGTGTGCTGTATTATACAAGGAATATAATTTAATAAAGTCAGGAAGGTGTATTAAAGAACGCATGTATGTTTCTTGTTTTGTGCAAAAGGGGGCTATGATTTGAAAACAGCCCAAATGCAATCTTTATCCACCACTGGCCAGATGCATTTTCTTTGGATGTGGTGTGGGTTTCAATGCTGTTTCAATGAATGTGAGTTTCAAGGGCAGAGAAGTTTTAATGCCAAGTCTATTTTCATTGTGAGATAGTATTGCTTTGTTTAGCAAATATCTATTAGTGTTTGTGCATTTTGCTATACAATGTAAAAATAAAATCCAAATAATCATTGTGGAAGTAAAGCAGTATGCACATATTAGTGTTTATGGTATATGGGGTGAAATAGCCAGGTAATGGGACATTGGAATGGCTTCAGGGGGACTCTGGTACTATATTTTGGTTCTGTCCTTCAGTTTGCATTTGAAAGTTGGTATCCCACAATTCCAATGGATTGGGTGGGATTGTATAATTATGTATGCAAATTTTACATTAATCAGTGTACAGATTTGTACCTATTTTTCATGGGCATTGTACAGATTTTTGATGTTTCCAGGTTGAGAGGTATGATTAGCATTGGTCAGTACATTTGAGCAAAAGATACTCTTTTTATAACCTACAACCATGACTGGAAGTGTATCCCATGTGAAGAGTTCATAATCTTTAAACTCAATGTAATATGTAGTGTTGTCCTAACATTAATGACGTTTGCAAACCATACACTCTATAAGGCATTTTCTGAATGTTAAAACAGATATTCTATAAAATAAATGGATTACAATGCTAACAATTCTACTTAATCTGAGGCTATGTTTTCTTAAATTTCATCAATTGCTTCTACATATAGGGCAAGTCACCATTGCTTAGGGAAGTAACAGCACTCGTAAAGAAGATCAACATTTGAAATATTTGAAAGACAAGCTATACGTGTTTGCCAAAAATTAATAGCTGTATTATAATTTAGCACCCTGAGTGAAATGCAAGAAATTGTATGCATACTTCTCTAGAAAAATTATTTTTCCAAGAGCAGGAATGTTTTTTTCTTGTTTAACCATTTCTTGTTCTTATAATTATGTCTTCATCTACTAAACTTGGCTATTTTCTAAAATGTGTAGTTTTTACTTTAGTAACATCAGTGGATCTAGATTTATTAAGTGTAATAAGCTGGTGGTTATGTTCACTGTATGCTAAGCAGCTGTTTAATTACTTCCTGATTCTATGTCATTCCGCCTCAGCTTCTGATGATGCAGTAGAGGATGAGAAACAGTTTGTAGTGAGTAGGCATGTTTCTGTCATCTGCAACAGATTTTATTGTAAAGTAACCAGAATGCAGCACAATCAGTTACTCTGTCAGGCAATACAAATAAACAGGGCTGTTAAACAGGAAAAGATTCTTAGTAAGGTGTATAGTGCTTATAGTTTCATAGGTGATTACCAGGCTAATGGCTCAAGAGCCCTACAAGCCTAGCTAATAAAACCTGACTTTACCTGGTATATATCCACTAGGGGCAGGAGGAAGACATGGGTTTGTGCCCATGCCTTGGGTATTTTTACAAATTTTCAGACTGCTCCTATCCATAGGGACATAGACACCACCCTGGATTTGTTATGGTTCCCCTTCCATCGATCCAGACTGACCATGTAGAAAGCCAGGGTAGTACTCTGCTTTACATCAATAGGAAGCCTATTCCAAAGAAGTGGCAAACTGTAGGACAAGTATCTCTCCCTGTATCTCCAGCATATTCTGTTTGACAGCTAAATTCAGATCCCTGGAATAGATGACCCTTGTGCTGTTTGTCTTGTGGATTTGCAGAAGCTCCATCAGGGCTGGATTTGTGAGAGCCTTGTAGGTCGGACACAGATCACCCCTTAATAGAAAGGACTTTCAGACTATCCACATAGGGCATGTTACTTGCATCCTGTATTTTTTTAATGAGAAACCTTTGAGGGCACTCCAGCTGTTGTAGTTGTCTTATCAAGTATATTCCAAATGGCCTGTTGTGCTCAATGAGGGCTGTGAACACTGGGACGATAATCTCCCCAGATATAGATGCCATACCTTTACATGTAATTTGGGCCCCATAGACTGACCTTCTTACCACTGTGGGTATGGGATGGTGAAAGATTAGGCTAAAACCTGCCTGGGTACCCAGATCCCTTAACTCTACAACACACCCCTAAGAATAGACACAATGCTATAGTTAACAGGGATATTTGATTTCCCAAAGGATAAAATAATGTATTTCTTCATATTTAGTTTCAAGCTGTGGTTCTAACACCAAATCATTTGCCTGGCTTAGACCTTCCTGAAGGATATCTACATCACTGGGGGATTTGATGATTGCCATCAGCTTGCAGTAGTCTGCAAACATTGTCATCCAGAGGCCTTTCACATTGGCCTTGACAACCACAAAATAAATTCTAAACAGGAGTGGTTCCAACCTGAGCCCTATAGCACACCTCTAGTAACTGGCCACTTTCTAGAATTTAAATAATCCACTTTGATCACATGTGCCTTTCCTTGAGCCAGTTGGCTATCCGTTTGGTGACAGGGAGATGCATGTCTAGTTCTGTGAGTTTACTTATAATGCTTAAGTGAAGAATTGTGTCAGGTGCCTTAGCCAGTTCAAGGTAGGCAGTAAGCGCTGTTTCACCCTCATAAATGGCCATAGTGACTTTCTCAAAGAAGTTTACAGGTGCAATCAAGCAGGGTCACACATTGCCCTGTATGCAAGGCACGGATCACCTCTGAGTAGTCTGTCTGCCACAGGCGAAAAATGGCATTCATTGCAGATGATCCCCACTGAACCCATACTGAAGATGTGAAGTGTCCTTGTGAGTGACCATGCTGTTGTGTGCAATTGCCAGTACTGCTTAGAAAGGTACATCAGCAAATGGCCATTGCACTCGGATAGTGGCATGTGGATGGAAAAGTACTTGGAGGTTATGAGTATGTCACTTACAGGTGACTGTGGCCTCAGCTAAGCCATATGATTCCTGCTGTACCACTTCAGAGACATGGTGATCTGAGGCAGATTAGGTGTAAACCTGTGTGGCCAGGTCTGTGTGCTGAGATCTTTCACCCTCTTGTATGTACATCACATGTGCGACCGATGTGCTACTTACCAGGTACATAGGTCTAACTGATGGAGATGATACTGCACATATATGTGCATGGAGTTTATGGCCATTAGTATGGTAAAAGGCATGTGTTTGAAATACCCTCTTGCAGGATAATGACATACCACAGAGACTGTATGAGTGCTCACAATTTGCAGGCATCAGCCAACATTGTTAGCCACAGTCACTAGTCATGTGTATTGTGGTTAAATGGATTCCAAGCAGTAGAGGACCCAGGACTGTGCCCTGTTCAGCACTGCTGCTTACAGATTAGCAATTGTAAGCAGATGTCCTTATGTTGTGTTTGTGTGCCATCAGTGGGCCACTTAGTGACCCCTACAATGACAGTATCGTGGATGCCTAAGTGGGTGTTTTGTCAATGTTGTCTGAGTGGGGGATATAGTCAGATGGTTTGGCTCACTCTAGGGAGTTGTTCACCCTGATGTACCCTCAACCAAGTCCTTGGTGGCTGCCTCGAGAGTGTGCACCATGTGTAACAGTCATGATCCTCTTGTCACACATCCAAACTGTGTACAGTCATGTGTGTAGATCATATAAGTGTGCTGATCAGCTCCATGACAATTGCCCATATGGACATACAGATATAGATATTTAGACAAAGAGGTGTATAGTTATGTTGATAAGTGGATGCACCAACTCTGTGCAAGGGTATCACAGTTTCTGTTGTCCACTCAGCTGGCATGCAGCAAGTGATGTCAGTATGATTCCAAAGGTATCCCAATGGTGTTAGTAATCCTTGTCAGAATACATATGTTATGCAGCCTTAGATGTTAGCATGTGTAATGGATACTGTGTATCTTTCAGTGAGAGGCCAGTTATGAACTGCTCTGTAAATATGGAAGTTAAGGGACAGGTTGTAGGAATGTCATGTGTCATGTGGTGGAGACAAGGGAGTGTAGTTGACACAGAAAGTGTGTGAGTACACACCCATCATATGTGACATCATGGCATATGAGGTAACCAACAATCTTGGCATGTCCTTTGAGGTAACACATGTAACTGCACATTGTGTTGTGGTTCTCTTTGTTTGGGTGGCTACTTTGGTCACTTACCATGTCTATACCACATCACAACAATAATTTGTGCATCTTTTAGCTGAGGAGGTAGTGCCTCCATGTTAGGGGTTGCACCCTCACACCAACAGTCACACACCACTGTCCACCTGTTATTGTACAGCCTGCTAATGGCAGTTGTCCACTAGTCAGATTTTCTGAGCCATGATGAACCTATATCCCTTCTGTTATTTAGAGCCGAGTTCATGCAGTTGTATTGCTGCTGATATACTACATAGGTGTAGAGCTCTGCATACTTGCGTGTCCCATCTGAGGGGAGAGGTGCAGTCACGCTATGTCAACCATCCCATAGGAGGTACTAAATGGCTTTCTTGACATATATGTCTGTACTGTCTGCAAGAGGGGTTACATGCTGATTGTTCTAAGGAGATTGATCTGTGGCTAGATCCCACCAGGGAGGACCTCACATTGGGAGGGCTGTAATGGTCACCCATACTGGTAAACACATAATGCAGTATGTTGGTTCCCTGTGTGGGATGTCACGGCACTGCTGCAGAGCGTTGCAGGTAAAGACCATCCTTTGGGCAAGTGAGCAGCAACATGACTAAGCAACATAGTGTGTACATAGTATACTTCCCTAACATGTTTGTCTGTGCTCTGCACAGGCACCTTGCATGACTCTCTTTTTGAAATATGCTGGAAGTCACTGCAATACTTACTTGTACAGAGGACAGCTATCATGTAGTGCCAAGCAGTGTCCCAGATCTCAGAGTCATGTCACCTGAAGAATATTAGGGTCCAACCTAACACTCTCATACTGGGCGACTTCAACTACCCCTCCATTAACTGGGAAAAACTACTCATGTACCATTACACTTGCACAACGTTTCCTGGAATTCATTAATTCCAATGCCCTGGACCAGCTCGTTCTTACCCCCACTAGAGGTAGCAATATTCTAGACCTGGTCATTACTAACATGGGCAACTGTTGCTCTCCACAAATAGTCAACACCTCTCTGGTTAGATCCAACCACAAACTAGTCACCTTGGAAATCCACATCCCTCCCAGAACCCCCCCCCCCCCCTGCAAAGGTAACCACCATGAAAAACTTCTGCAAAGCTAACTTTGGGCTCCTAAAAACATGGGTGGCTAACTTCGTGGAACCCATGCAAATGGAGAATGGTTGCATGACTACCGAAGAACACGTACAAAAATACATGGATCTTGCCAAACCCAATAGAACCAAGACGCTCTGCTCTACAAATAGGAAGCCAATCTGGTGGTCCCCTGTCATAAACAAACTCTGCAACAGAAGGAGGAAACTGATGTGGAATAAGGTGAAGTCCCAAGACTGGAAAAACTCCCTTAGCAGCCTCAACAAAATATTGAGATCCCTCATCAAATCCTCTAAAGCTAGCTATGAAAACAGAAGTGCAGCAGATAGTAAAGACAACCACAAGGCCTTATATAGTTATGTAAAGAATCTCCATGGCAATACCCAGATTTGCTCTGAGCTACCACACAATGGTACCTCTTATACTGAGCCAACAGATATCGCCAATATACTGGCCAACAGATTCAGTGCCAACTTAACTCCTCTCACCTCTCCCAAAGGCCCTATCATTTTAACAGTAGATTGCCAGGCACCCAGCATTACTGCTGCACAAATTAAAACAGCACTGTCCCAGGCCAAGAATACAGCTTTTATGGGACCTGACATTATCCCTGGCTGTGTTCTTCATGAACTACAGTGTGAACTGGCACCTCACCTATGTGCCCTGTTCAATCACAGCCTCACCTCAGGCTTTGTCCCTACCAAATGATGCACTACTACAGTCATCCCTCTCCACAAAGGAGGAGCGACTACAGACCCTGGGAACTATTGCCCCATTAGCCTAACGAGTCTGATATGCAAAGCTATGGAATGCATCATCATGGACCTAATAAACAAGAATATAGGGAATCTCTAAACTCTGGATCACACACAGTTTGGTTTTGTGAAGGGTAGATCATGCCTGCTCAACTTGGTCAACTTCTTTGAGTCAGTCACCAGGGCTGTGGATGAAGGCAAGGTGGTTCACACAGCCTACCTTGATCTGGCCAAGGCATTTGATACCATTCCCCACTCAGGAATCATAGAAAAACTCAGTAAGCTAGGCATCAGCCCCTATATCCCTAGATTGGTTGCAAACTGGCTCACAGATAAAACCCACAGTGTGAAAGTAGCTGATTTCAAGTTAGACTGCTGACCAGTTATGAGTGGAGTCCCACAGGATTCAGTCCTGGGTCCTCTCCTGTTTGGTATATACTTCTCTGAAGTCCAGGCCAATGCAAAGGGACTCTGACTGACAAAGTTTGCAGACGATTGCAAGTTGGGAGCTATTATTAACTCCCCAAGTGATGTTGACATCCTACAGAAAGGCCTCACTGAGACCAATGACTGGTGCCAGAACCATGGCCTTAAGCTCAATGCCAAAAAATGTGTCATCATCCCCTTTGATAAAAACCAAGTTCCCATGAATTACCACATAGATGGTAGTCCACTGAACACAGAAGGCATTTTAAAAGATTTGGGAACACAGGTTGACAGCAACCTCTCTTTTGACCACCACATTGCCACTGTGGTCAGAAAGTCCTTCTATGTGGCACATTTCATTACTAAGGGTTTTGCATCCAGGAAGAAAGAGGTCATTGTCTCCCTCTAGTCTTCACTCATTAGGCTAGTCTTCAAGGACAATACCCCATTTGGCATGTACCTCACTAAACACCTGCAACAGCTGGAGAGGCCACAAAAGTACCTCACAAAGAGGATTCTAGGTCTTAAACACTTGTCCTATATGGACCCACTCAAAAAACTCCAACTATTCTCTGTCTCATATTGCCTACTTAGAGGTGATCTTGCTTGACTTACAAAGCCATGTCTGGCCCAGATCTGTTAGAAATGCTACATCTAAAGAAATCCCCATCCCTCCACACCAAATGCTCCAGAGACTTCAACCTCATTACCACAATCAACAGAACGTGCTGGAGGGACAGGTTCATAACCCAGATACTACTCATGCTATGGAATAGACTTCCCATACATGTCAAACAGAGCACCTCACTGGCCCTCTTCAAGAGAAATTTTGATGAGTGGATGTGAAATAGAAAATTCATCCCGGGGATCACTTCAGTGGCTTTAGTTGACAGAGGCACTGAGAACTAAGGCCAGGTGGCACGATGTCAGGGTAATCCTATGGCCTAGGCTTGTAAAGGCTCCAGAGCCATTAGTCTAGTACACACCTATGAACCTATGAACCTATGAAATGCCATGATAGGAGTTAGCATAGCTATGAGCACTAATGCTGTTGTACACCTACTGACACTGTACCAAACACTGTTACTTTTGCTGAAGGCCAGATCAAGCCTACCAACTGTAACCGGAGGAGCCCATTGACTGTTACACAATGCAATGGATGTTGGACATATGTCTCACACCACCAGCCATGGCCTGACAAGGTGTATGACAATATTAGGCCAGCAGGCCTTGCTGGAAACTATGTATGTCATGTACAGAGTGTTATGTCAGCTGGTGAATAGGCAAGTGTCTGACAGTCATACTTTGGGAAGACAGCACTGGGAGACCTGCGGTGCAATAACGTCAGTCACCAGTGGAGTTCATCATCTTTCATTATTGGTGTACCCCATCAACTTATTCCCTGTCTGCAATCACAGCCACTGTCAGTGACCTCTGACTGAGTACATTAGCAGGTGATTGCATATTAGGAGCTGTCACAGAATCCCACACAGAAACAACAGTTATCCAGGATGGACTAAGACACAGTCAGTTGTTCTCTCAGCCACTGACAAAAACGAAATGCTAATGACTGCACAATACTATTCTGTGGGAAATCATCCACCCCCTGCAAAATACTGTAGTGTCTGCAGACCGCACACAGTTGAACCATTACACATGGAGTTATGGACACAGAGAGTAATGTAGCGTTATTCTTTCAATTGTCGGTAAGATGTGGGGTTTGCATTCACTGTTGTACAACCTATACTGACAGGTTTGGAATGTAAATCCCAGACCATCACTGCTATACTGACTGTGGCAATCATCACACCTATCATTGTGTGCAGTGGCACCCTTGCTATGTTACTACTCAGGCATATTGTACAAGTGTAGCAGCTTCACAGGTTCCATGGTACACCAAAACAGTGTAGATAACATGTCCCATGGAGTCCGTGTGTCACAACCATACATGTGTAGTCTGTCTCATATATACTTTGGAGGGGATGTGTATGGCTCCATACAGAGAGTGTTAGATCCCACTGTGCGCATCCTGCATATCCATGACAAGGCTAACACATGTCTCACCTGTTCTACACACCTGCAACATGACTGTGGTTTACATAGAACATGCTGGTGAGACAGGCATGTAAGACAGTATTCCCTACATGAAACAGGCCCCCCATGCATGTGAAACACACATCTGCTGTGACACACATCATGTGCAGGTTACACAATGGGATGTTGTACATGACAATCATAACATGTGTAAGGAAACTGTCTGCACTGGACACAGAATATCTGTAGATGAATCATCTCCATCACCACAGCTTGAAGATGTGTGAGTTCCCAAAAACCTGGTGACGCTTATCAAGGGTAGCAGTCCTGTTCACAGATTATGGATGCATGAGTATGTTGAATGCCACAATTGTCCTTGTTAGCCTGTTACACACACATGAACCTATGGAGGCATACACTTATAGTGCTGTACCATGCTGAAGACATATTTCTGCTGTGCTGACATGCCATCCTGTGCTACTTTATTGCTGCTGTATCCATAGATTATCCCAACAGACCCCTGAAAAAGAAGCATAAACTGTTCAATGACACACCTATCATCATGTACATATACAGCCATTACAACATCATACAACATAGAGTACACAAAAGTATGTGGCGTACTCATGACAAATGCCAGCATACAGTATCTGTCATTAACTACTACAAGTGCATGGCAAAACAATGCTGCATTACACAAGTACATGTTAACTAATACAGTCACTCTGTGCATCAGACACATAGCTTCATTTCCTTGCATCAGTGGTGAGGATAACAGGGATTTGGCACAGGTGTCATCACTTGCACAGGGTGTTGTGTGGGGGTGCAGGAGGTGTAGGCTGACCCAATAGGTTGACAGCATGTGTGTGAGTCAGAAAGGGTAGCAGGTAAAATGAACTGCGTAAAGCTGACGTGTGTCTGTAGGTGACTGCATTTGAAAGTGTTGTGTGAGTTTGTGCATGTACACACTCAAGCTCAGTGCTAGCCCTACATGTGTGTATGTTGGACAGTTTTGGACTATACATGGTAGAGTTGACAGTTTACTGTCTCTGGCCCCAAACACAGGAATCGGGTCTTCCATGAGTTGCACTGGCACCTCCATGCCCAAGGTCAGAAGCAGTGCTAGTACCTGACTGTGACTGCTGTCTTCTGGGACCATGTCCCCCATGGAATTCCCAGGGCCACAAGCCCATGGCCTGCCACATTGTGGTGTGGACAGCACCCTTCTCTCTGTACCACTGGATGCATTGCCACTATGGGAGTAAGAATGTGCACAACCACATGGACTCTCAGCAGATAGGGTTGCTGACTTATGTCCATGCCTCCAATGCTCAGGTACAACCACACATTCCAGCACAATGTGCGGTCCAAGATAGACACTGTCTCAGCCCACCTTCTGTCTACTGCATCATTCAACCAATATAGTGTGTCCCCAATGCAGTGGAGGCAGTCACAGATGTCAGACTGTACTGCATCCATAACCCTAAGCATACATCTGGTGTTCCATTCAGAATGTGCCTGTACCTACATGATGGCCTGAAACATGTGCAGCATGACCTGTGATGTGACACCTGCAACAAGTGGTGGACAGACAGCAGGCCTCTTACAAGCACCCCTGTCAATCGGCTTGTGTGGGACCTTGCCAGCTCTCTGGCCTGCATCTACACTCCCTGGACCCATAGTTGCCACAATTTACTGTTCAATTTCCCCACCCTCTGACTGTCCAATATCTATGGCCTCTGGGAACTGGGTATGTGTGGGCATACTGACTGTGTGCAGTGACAATAGGGGCAGAAGAGAGATATCAACCTCTGGGACAGATTCAGCCCCCAAACCCCCCAGCTGTGCCACACTATGGTCACCATCCTCATCAGAGTCTGAGGAGACACTGACATCAGGTTGTGTAGGAGATAGACACCAACCCCATCCAGTAACCTGTGTTAAGAAAATAAAAAGCAGTACATTACTACTTGCACTATTATGCTCTGCAGTACTATGTTGTGATAATATGTAAGGCTCTATACACTGCTGTCACTATGACAGACCTGTTGAAAATCCAACCTCATATAGTAGGACTTGAGGAAAGTACTCATCCCACTAACAGCTGTAGTTACTTGTAAATAAACTCTCCTTACACTGCAATCTCATCAGCAACAGTGAGGTACACTGTTGACATTGGTGTAGACTGTGCATAGTTGACACATATGACACTGTGTACTGTCCTGAAAATACTGTCAAATCTATGTGTGTGGTCACAAATACAAGGCATAGGTATGAGTCTAACATGTGTACAGTCAGACAATATGTCTGCCTTTGGCTATCATGCCACCAGTACAGCAATGCAGGCAGTAGGCCTGGGATGACAGTCTATGGATTACAATGCTGTAAACATGCATCAGAAACAAAACAGTGTCATGCTTACCAGGAGCAGGAAGATGGGCTAGTGCGATACCTGATGGACCTGTGAAAAGTTGAGGGAGAGGTAATGTCAGTACCACCACATGGTAATACATCCATACATCTCACATTTACAGTAGTTACTGTGTTAATTGTTACAGTGGTCAAAATCTGAGCATGACAGTCAAATGCCAGTTAAACCCTTCTGCCTCCGCCAAAACAGACATTCCTGGCACCCACATAAGACTATGTATGCACTCATACACTGAATGCTACAGTATTGTAGTGCTGATCAATCTGAACGTATTTGCATGCTCCTCTGCCAAGGAAACTATGGCACCCACATCCATGATGTAGGGAGTGATGGATGCCTGGGAGCTGTCTTGTGTGCCTGGAATTGCCAGGAATTCCTCTGTGGCTGAGAGTGGTTGTTCTACTGCAGGCCCTCCACCAGTGGTGCCATGGTCCCTGGCTACATCTTCTGCTCTTCTGAATGCAGCATTGATCACATCCATTGCACAGTGTCACACCTGCTAATATGGCCTGTTCTGATGACCTGTGGCATTGACATCATGGACAAGGTTAGCTCACAATGCCTCCCATTGTTCCCTATTGTGCCTCCACCTGAAAAGTAGGAATTCACGGTGCTAATGAAGCCCTTCCAGGATCAAGTCATTCTCTGCATCTGTGAAAGCTGCATGGCATCATGCATACATGTTTCCTGAAAGACAATAACATAGGAACACGTCAGGTTCACATATGTGGAAGTACACTATTGAGAGATACAGCAAGGACAGAATGGCTGACAATATCTACTGCTCTATTGTGAGCTAACCTTGTCCATGATGTCAATGCCACAGGTCATCAGAACAGGCCATATGTTTGCAAACATAATAAGCATATGGATACAGTTTATTTTATTTATTTTATTTTACATTTGTTGACCGGGCTAGTCTAACTGGATATATTTCCATTTTCAGTAGAGGCCCGGGGAGAAAAGCTCCAACATAGTATAAACAGTATTATGCAATTATATAACAAAAACAAGTACAAGTACAAAAAAAAAAAAATAAAAATAATAAGAGGTATATACAATCAAAAGAAGGCATACTCAAAGTAAAGATACAAGTAGGTCAATAATATAAGTTGTGATATTGTTTGATAAGCGAGATACACTATAGTTCATTGTTGGTTAACATAAACACTTGTGGTTATAAGTTTTCAGAGACCAGATATTAGCATACAGAGGGGTATATAGAGTGAGATGTAGAACCACAGGCAGTAAAAAGAAAAAAGAAAAGGTGGTTAATTAATTAGTTAATTAATTAATCAGGGTTAGTGCAGGGACATAACCAGTGTGATTTTAGGTGAATTTTGAGTTTTTGCTTAAAGAATGACAGTGATGGAAGTAGAGTTAGGTTAGTAGGTAGAAGGTTCCAGTGTTTCCCAACAGTATTGGAGAAAATGCTGTCGCCTGACAAGTTATTGGACTTACTTATACTAGCAAGTAATTTAACTGAAGAGCGTAGAGAAATCAGATTATTATAAGGGGTAATGAGGTTAGCAAGAATTGGAGTATTATTAGGTTGGTAAAAGATTTTGTGAGCAATGGTGAGTTGGGAAAAAGTTAGCATGTTAGGGAGTTCAAGCCAGTCAAGCTGCTTAAGATTCAGACAGTGGTGTGTTTGAAATGCATTGCCAGTGGCAAACCTGGCAATATTGTTATAGGAGTAAGATAGTTTGAGAAGATTATTTTTTTTTAGATTAGTATAAATAGGAGAAGCATAGAGAAGAGTTGAGATTAAGTGAGAGTGGGCAATGGTGGTTCTAGCTAGAGGAGTTAGGAAGGGTTTTATTCTGTATAAGGAGCCAATTTTTCTGTTCACTGCTTGAATGGTGTTATTTATATGCATATCAAAGTTGAGGTTGTTATCAATTGTGACTCCTAATAGTTTGGTAGTTTGTTCAGGAGAGATAAGGGTACCGTTTTTAGATATAATAGAGAAATCAATAGGAGAGGACCTACTGGTGGGTGCAAAGCGTAGAAGCTTGGTTTTTTTGGCGTTTAAAAGAAGGCAGCATTTTAGGAACCAGTCTTCTACTAAGTTAAATACTTTTTGAGTTAGATAGAGTAGTTCAGATGTGGAGTTAGCAGAACATATAAGTGTGGAATCATCGGCATATTGAATGCAGGTAGCTTCAGGGACTGCTATGTGAAGGTTGTTGATGAATAAAGAAATGAGAAGAGGTCCTAAAATGGAGCCCTGGGGGACTCCATGGGTGACTGGTAGGAGGGATGATAGTTTATTTTCCCAGAGAATTGCCTGTTGCCTATTGTTAAGGTAAGACTTGAACCATTGTATAACTGGGGGATCTAGAGCAAGAAGTTCAAGAGTATTTATAAGTAGGGGATGATTAACCATATCAAAAGCCTTTGAAAGGTTTATGAAGAGAGCAGAAGAGAGGATGTTGTTATTATGGCTCATATTAATGGTGTCAGTGAAAGATAGTAGAGCAGTGGTAGTGCTATGAAATGGCCTAAAGCCATGCTGGCATGTAGCCAGAATATTGTGTTTAGTTAGGTGGTTGAGTAACTGGTGGTGAATGCATTTTTCCATGACTTGAGCTAAGGGTGATAGGAGAGCTATTGGTCTGTAATTAGAGTAGTCGTTGGATTTACCACCTTTATGTAGGGGGATGATGTGGGAGATTTTCCAGATGTCTGGAATGATACCTTCATTAATGGTTCTATTGAGTAGAATGGATATGGGAAAGGCAATAACTTTCGCTGCTATTTGCAAATACTCAGAAGGTAACTGGTCAGCTGAAGGAGTACAAGGCTTAAGCTTTAGTAGGATTTTGTAGATGAAAGTTGTTGAAATAGGATGAAATCTAAAAGTTGGTAGAGATCCATCTGTAGAAGAAGGGGGCCTCATGTTATCAGTGGAAAGCTGACTAGCTAGGGACTGTATGGTCTCTGTGAAATAGGAGTTGAAGTTGTTGGCTATTTGAAGTGGAGTGTTATGATCAGCATCATGAGGGGATGGTGTGCTACGGTGACCAGGTTTGAGGAGTCTATTGATGTTAGTCCATAATTTCTGAGGCTGCTTGTGGTGTGTTTGTTGTAGCTTACTATAGTAGTTCTTTTTGTCAGAGAGTATAGCCTTTTTAGTTATGTTTCTCAGCTGTCTAAAGGTTTGTCTTTCAGGGGAGGTTCTGTTAGTTCTCCAATTGTGCCATGCTTTATTTCTAAGTAGTATTTTTTGTCTAGTCTCTTTTGTTAGCCAGGGGGCTGGTTTGGATTTAATTCTAATAGATCGTTTGGGTGCATGCTCATCTAGGATTGCAAGAAATTTAGAGTTAAAATATTTGACAGCTTCATCTAGTGGGAGTATTTTTACAGGTTTCCAGTCACAAGCTTTGAGTTCATTTTGGAAGAGTACAGGGTTAAAGTGTTTCTTTGTTCGTGTTATCCTATAGGCTGGAGTGATAGAGATATCATTCTTTTGTGTTATTATATACGTTAGCATATGATCACTTAGATCATCTGGTAAGGTACCTACATTATAAGTATGTGGGTCTTTATTTATAAGTATCCAGTCTAAGGTGCTCTCTTTTTTGGTTGGTTTGTTGATTCTGGTCGTTAAGTTGATAGTTTGAATAAAACCATGGAGATTAATATGTGTGGAAGGGTTAGTGGTATTAATGGTTTTCCAGTTAGTTTTAAAGTCACTTAGTACTATTGTTTATTGAGGGTAAGTTGAGAACACCCAGCTAAGAATATCTTCTATTATAGTGTTGTTATTACCAGGGGGTAGGTAGATACAGATCACATAGAGGGATTTGTTTGGGTTGATTTGCAGTTTGGAGGTTAGGACTTCAGCCTTATTGTGCAAGGGTGGGCTTTCAGTTATAGAGGAGATCTGTAGTCCATTTTTGTAGAGGAGTGTGACTCCTCTGCCCTTACGTTTTAAGCAGTCTTGTCTCAATATGTTATAGCCAGGAGGGATAATTTCATTATCCTTAGTTCCTTGTTTTAGCCATGTTTATGTAAGGCAGAAAATGTCAAAGGAGTGAGTTTCAAGGAGAGCATGAATGTGGGCAATTTTGTTATTGATACTGCGGGTATTGAGATGTGCTATAAGTAGAGAGTTGGAGAGTTTGCTTAAGGTAGGCGGGTTTAGGTAAGATGTGCAGTGGATATTTATTGTAGCTGCTATGGTAGGGCCTGGATTTGGCAGTTAACTAGAATACTATCAATAGCCAGGTATTCCCATGTGTGCCATGACAGATACTGCTGTACAATCATATAGTCCACACTGCAGTCTATTATAGTGTGTCTTTAAGGGCCAACCCCCCAATATGTGAAAACAACTGTGCCAAACAAATAGCAGTGTGCAATTACAGCCACTATAAAGAGGGCGTCCCAAGAACCCAGTGTGCCACACTGCCATTATACATTCCACCTTTGAGGTATTACACATCCTCTGTATGTGTAACAACTCTGAAGAGCATTGATATGTCATTATCACAGCTCAAAGAATGGCTTATTGCTGTGATCCCTATTCCCCTTAAGTACATTCATACATCTGCATTCTGACATAAACAAAATGGTTACATTCCTGATAGAGTGCAGTACTCCTCTGCTGATATGTGCTGATAGTTAATAGTTTGCATATGCTTGTTCTGTGTGAGCAAAGTCTCATACAAACTGGTTTCCTATAGCCAGCTGCTTGCCTTTTTAACATGCTTCTCATCAGCAGGTGACTGCCTCTTACCAATGCGTGGTTCTGAAATGCTAACTGCAGCCAACACAGCTGATTTGAACTATCATCAGCCAATCACATACAGCCACTGTATAATATAAAAGGCCTTTATGTAGATTAGGGACCCTTTCTGATATGTTGTGCTGGACATTACTGGGGTGAGGAGACTACTTTGCTGCAGAAGGTAGGTCTGTAGCAGCAACTTTTACATAAAGATGGGTGTGCTACAAGGTGCAGCTGCTGCTGCTGCAGGTAATAGTCATAGGCAGAGTGTGTCAACACTTTGGAGGACAAGCTGTAGGAGTGAATGTGAGAGCTGTGTCAGCCATGTGGTAGAGGCAGAGCCAGAGAGGCTACCATTTCCAGTCCAATTAAGATGTGTTTATGGTAAGTATGTTAGGCAACAGTATCGCTAACAGAGTACTAGGCCACATGTTTGTTGTGTCCTTGACCAATATGGGGGATAAATATAACAATACTATAATTCCATTGCTTCACAAAACTGGATTTTAACCCTGGACTATGTGTGGCAAAATATACTGTTTGCAAGGCATTTAACAGACTGAGCTACTGACTCACTGCTACAGCAGGTGTATTTGTAAGATATATGTGCACACATACAGGCTGTGACAAACATTTTCTACATCATTCAGTATGTGCATGTTTTTTTAATGGATTTATTTCTGCACCAGGGTGCCAGTTGAACATGTATCTTTGCCATTAATGCCTTTGCAGGTGTCTGTATATATATTCCTGATTAAAGGACACATTTATCTGCTTTCACAGGCCTCAATTACATCTATTATTATATGTTTGGCTTTCTACTGGTACACAATTGCACCAGAGTGCAAGATACACTCCCATTTTTTCAATTAATTTTTAATCAAGTTTGCACAGCAAGCAGCTCCATGGAAACACTCTTAAAAACTGTAACAGTCAATTACTAAGTTTTGTTTAAACCACCTGTTTTGATTAACAGTTGTTGAGCGTGGCAGGTTAATGCAGTGGCCTGTAGGTGCAATGTGCTTGGGTTCGAAACATGGGACAGGTGTTTATTTTGTAACTGTGTCTTACAATTTTTAAAACACACATAGCCAATATAGCTCTATTTAGCTGAGCTTAGTGAAGCTGTGCAATACAGTGCGGCGTGCAGCATCACGCTAAAAAAAAATAAAGAAAAGAAAAATGAGGAGATAGAAAAGTGGTGAAATGGGGTGCAAGCAGGGTGAAAAACATAATGAAAGGCAGATAGGGATGTGCAGGAAGGGTGTAGGAAAGAACCATAGCTATCCATTTCTTGTATAGCAATAACTGTAATTTTACAGAATTTGTACATGACTTTGAATTCTCAAACCAAGAGAGAGAGAGAGGGGTAGGGACAACATAACTGAGTTGTCAAGCCAAGTGGGCCTAATTCCATGTGTCTAGTGGACTCATGTGAGAAATGGAGAGCTATGTATTGGACTACACTTTTTTTTTGTGACAGGTGCCCATTTTTTAAGGCGAGATTGGAATGTTGGGGAATGGGCATAAATACATGTGGGAGAGGTAATTTGGGTAGGTGAGGATGCATTTCCAGATAGACAAGACAAACACGACCGCAGACAGGGGTGGTGTATGAAACATAGGAGGTGAACACCTTTGATATGGAGGGTGTTGTGGAATCTATGCCCCATGTGCCTCCACAAGGCAGCAGCATAGCTCACATCCCCCTAGGGACTGTTTGCACTGCTTCGTCATTGCCCCGGAGGTGGTAGTGGTGGAGGCCAGGCACCAGGGCAAGGCTTCCCTACCAGAATCTGAGGAAGTCTGTTTATTTAACAGATGAAAAGTACTTTATACTGCACCGCTTTTTATTTTATTTTATTGTTTTATTTTGTTTGGTTTTACTGTGGCTGTTACCGTGTCACTGTGTCTGCTGTTTTATTGAATTACATATTTAAATAACTGGTTGTAACATTGGAGCTGTTCCTGTGGCTATTTTACTTGCTTACCTACCAGGTTGGCCAGCATGTTCTCAGTCTGCGGCAAGTGGCAGTCAAAGCCATGGTAGATTATCCTGCGCACCAAAACTGGCATTTCAACCTGAGTGACAACACCTCCTCCACCACCACTCCAAGAGAGGATCCTGGCCAGGTACTGTGGAGCGGTACTACCCAATGCAGCAGGTAGTGCAGGGGCAACAGAGGGGGCACCTCCAGTCTGGGTTCCAGTTGTGTTGGCACCCAGTACTATGGCCAGATGAGGCAAGGTAGGCAGACCAGCCAGAACCAGCCTTCCTTGACATGCTGTGGTAAATGAGGTATTGCAATAAGTTAAGATTAGTAATAACCAAACCATTGTTAGTATTAACAGAATGGAACATCATATTTATCAATCCAAATACATATTAATGTATATTATATCTAACACAACATTAAGTAAAATAGCAGTCAGTATGTTAACAGCATGCCAGTAAGAATTAAACCATAAGGCAAACAAAACAGTTTAACAAAATATGTTAATATTGAATCATAATAACACATAACAATAATAAATCACGTTACCAAAATATAGTTAGTTTAAAAAAAGTGTTAATATTAAAATCATAATAATAAAAATAATAAATAAATGAAGATAAGAGGTGAGGAGAGAGCAAGAGAAACATTTCAGTACTGACAATGTGGACTATATCCTTAAAAATGCTGATAAATACCCTACATGTGTGTACTGTCATTTTTGAGTATAGTGACTACAATTGGGTCAGTATGGGCTAAGCAATAACAGATGCAGTTACACAACTACACAGAATACTTTCACATAATGTGGCTTTCTAAAACTGCCAATGTGTTCTGTAAGTGGATTTGGTAATACATTGCATTCCAGGTAATCAATTTTCTGGTGACCCTGTGACAGACGGATTAGGCAGTTTTAATTACATTATGAGAAATTGTGACAGTTGAGAGGCATGTGTGTGTACAGTGCATAAACTAGACATCTGTCATGCCTTACTTGGCAGGCATGGGAATAGAACCCAATATCTGTGACTGCAGGGAGCATCTGCAAAAAATGTAACAACTGACTGCAGCAACTCCATACAGACATGCAAGGAATGTAGCCGTACTGGAAATATGTATAAAGGTTTACTTAGGAATCAACAATGCTGCTTAACACTTTATTGATATTGCTGATAAGTATCTGTGAAATATAAGCATAATCATATCTACTCATAACATGGCCTACTTCAATCATATACCTTTTGTTCCTGGAGTGGGAGGAAATGAGAGCATTATGTGACTGAACTAGTTTTGCATTCTAGAACTATTACATTGTTATACTTGACTGCAGTGACAGTAGGACACACATGCATGGAATAGAGCCATACAGCATTTAATAAAACAGATTTCTTTAGGAATCAACAATGCTGTTTAAGACTTTATTGGTATTGCTGATAAATGTCTGTGAAGTCCACACACAATATGTGCCTATAGAGTTGGCTATCTTACCCATATATCTTTATTACCTGGAGTAGGAGAACAGAGAGCATCATGTGACTGATATATTGGCTTGGAGACAGAGTTACACTTGACGGCAGCATCCTTACCATAGACAAACAATGCATACAGCTCTACTGCAATGGTTATGACAACACAATCCTGCTGTACACCATTTTGCTTACTGTTATTGGTATTGTTTTTTACAATACAGTTTTTATTGTTTTTTTATTGCACTGTAGCTCTAATTGCCCATTTATTGCACTACAGTTCTACTTGCCCATTTATTGCATTGCAGTTTTTATTGTGTATACTTTATTGCAGTAACTGATTTATTCTTTCTTGCTTATTTCATTACAGTTAGCATAATAAAGCTGTACTCACCACACTCAATGCATAACCTGGCCAGGTGCCCAGCATGGGATTCAACATCACAAGTCCTCTCAGCTGCAGCTGTTGATAAAGAAGCACACCATTATGAATACCAGTTTTTCAGACATTTAGCTTGCAGTTTGATAAAAGGGGAGAACATACCTATATATTTATAGGGCATTCCTGGCTCATGCATCTAGGAACCAGGTGTCCAAGATTCCACTCCTTCTCCTCTTCAGGTCATCATAATGGTGATGACACTGGTCACCACTGCATGGGATACCAGTAACACTGGTAAGTTCCCTGCTCAACCAGTTCCAGGCCTCCTTCTTATATTCCAAGCACTGGAAACCTCCCTGCAGTAGCCTGGGTTCATACTTTTTTACCAGGAGACCAACAAAGACTCTGGACTACTGAACACTCCATCTCTGTGCCCAAAAGTACACACCTTCACCACCACCACCGGCCATATTAACAGTTGATTAGATTCCAAAGAATGGTGCAGAATTCCTGCCTATTGCACCTAATATATGCTGTTTTCCTGCCCTTGCACATCATTGAGCAACATTCAAAAAAGGGCCGTGTCACTTAGCAGCTCACAAATCAACAAAGCAGAGCTGGGCAGTGTGAAACCTTGCACAATTGATGTCTTAGCTAAGCTTAGCACTGCAAAAACAGCAGTAGCCATTACCATGTTTAAGCAGTGCCATATTTCACAAATTTGTTTTTAAAATTAAACATGTATTATAAAATACATTACAGACATCTTAACACTGCTACGGACTCAAACCCAGGACCTACTAAGCATTAGGCTGTAACTCTACCCATTTAGCTACTTGGATATTATGAAAATTATCATACCTTCACAAATACTACTGAGCTACTTCTTAGCATTGCTAAGTACCACACCGGGCTGTGCAAACATGCTTAAATAGACCCAGAAATAAATAATTACTTACATCGAGTTTCTATTTTTAGATGTCTGGCAGCTGTCAGGTATGTTTATAGGAGCATTCCTCGGATCTGCAGCTCTCTGATCTGTGCCTCACAAACATATAGAAAAGAAAAATAATCATAAAAATATAATATTACACATTTGACACAATTCATAGCATTTCAACAGTAGCGGGGAGCAGTCCAGGTAGCCTGACCCTGTACAGATCCACAACCATGGTTAGCCTCTACACCTTTCCCTACACCAATTCACTATCCCTGTTCCTATGCTCTCCTTCAGCAGCACACAATCATTAATATGCATGCTGCACTGCTGAGGGGGAACTATGGCTGTGTACATGGATACATTCTGTGTAGACACTGGATTTTATTAAATTCTGGGGCATATGTTTTGTATGATATGCAAGTTCCTTGATGTAATGAATGCTTTACTTTGAATATAAAATCCCACAGATGAATTTCTATCAATTTCATACTATGTGATGTGAAGCACTAATTTTCATATTAACACTTAGTATATTTTCAAAGACCCATGTGGTAATCTCAGTATATTTAATGTAAATGTTATAATTTACGATAGTAGGCTGTGTACAGTACTAATATGGGAATCAGTGTAAATGCGGTTGCCAAGCGGTTGCCTTGTATCCTGCCTGTAGCGACTGCTTTGTAAACATGCCTTATCTTAGAAGTGCATAATTTACCTGCCCAACTGTACTTGTATTGTGTTATACTCAGCTCTTGTTTTGTTATATTCTTCGGCTTGCACTGTGTCGAAGTCGACAAGGTTATCTTCCTAGCTTGTTGTATTTTTCCACAGTAGTGCGGTTTAGCGACTGAGCGTCTGCTAAGATATCTGTGAATCTATCAGTTTTATACAGCTACCCACTCGACTTTTGTCTGGTTTTTAGTATTTGCTTGATTAATGCTGCTTATTATTGTATAGCGACTATTACATGGCTCCATAGTTTTTTACCATAGTAGTGCAGTTTGGCGACTGCGCGTCTGCTAAGATTTATGTGAATCTATCAGTTTAATGTATTACCCACTTGACTTTTGTCTAGTATTTAGTATTTGCTGTTTAGCACTGTTTATCTTTATGTCACGACTGGTACATGACTCCTCAATCCTGCCTGGTTCCCTCACTTTCATTATTTGATACTTTGTTTGACTACTATTAGTCTTTTGGCTGTAGTCTTGCTAGGGGCACTCTCCATATTCTGTTTTTAACTTTGTTTGGACCCACGTGAAGCCTCCTCGCCATTAAACTACACTGAGTGTATTTCTGTGTGGCTCCTCACGTGCAGGCTGGGCTGGGATCCAACTTAGTTAGGGCTTCCCTACACTCACCCTAGCTTATTTTACTGATTTACCTGCATTTATCTCTAGCATTTGTGGTATCAGACTATATTACATAACTTGTAGTAGCCCTTAAAGTTATTATATTTATAGTAAATCCTATGCCTAAACCCTCCATTTTCCTCATTGAAATTGCTTAGCCTTATCTGATTATAATAGAATTCATTTAAAGTAAAGTTTAATGCTTGTATAACCTGTCTTACCTGCACTGTATTTGAATTTTGTATTTTTATTTCAGTTTCTCTCTAACATTATCTTTTTTTTTTTCTCTCCCTACTTTTCCTCCTATACTAGCTATCCTCTGATTTACCCTGTGTTATTATACCTGGGTTGAATCACTATACTATTGTTACTAGGGTGCTCTCAAGCCTCCTGCCCTTGAAAGGTTCTGGACTTTGCCTTCCTCTACAACCTACTACCTCTGGACTCAAGGAAGTATGTCTGCCTATATCAAGATGTCAAAATTATAACCAAGTTTACAAATTTAAAAGAGCAAACCCTGCTAAGCTGTTTTGTTCTGCCCCCCAGCTAAGCTTGCCAGCAGCAACCCCCCCCCCCTTGTTCCTTTACTTCCTTCCTCCCACTCTCTCTGGATTGCTACTCAGCCTGTGCCCCTTCTCCCTTTACTCTAGCCCGACTTCCAAAGCAGGGCCCCAGTGCATGTTGCTGCACTGCTGACTTTTGCCCACTAGATGTCACCACAACTCCATTTTTACTCTCCTTATTAGTCCTAATCTCTGCCTAACTCTTCATATCTCACCTTTCCTACTCCTTTCCTTCCTTTGACTTTTCCTCTTTACCCTCTCCTCCTTAGACTACCTTTCTCCTACCTTGACCTACCTAGCTTTTACTGATACTTTTTCTTCTCTCCTTGGTGTACCCCTCCGTTAGCCCTCTTGGCTCACTCCGCTCCCCTCCCTACCCCCAATTCCCACCCACCCCCAGGGGTCCTACTCTTATAGCTCTATAGCCACACCCCTATTACCTCCTATCCTATTGCTCTCCTTCCCGCCAAATTGTTACCTAGCCTTAACACACCTCTTCCACTCCCCCTTATCTTTCTTCACCTTATTACCAAATTTCTTCAATTACCTTTCTCCATTGCTTACAATACTCTCCTTTTACATCCTCTTTCCTCTCCAGTCTTTCATTCATTCTTTATTCCCTATAAATTCCATTCTTATTTACCAACTGTGTTATACAAATTTACTACCTCCTCTCTTGCTTACCACACTCATTCTCTCTCCTTTGTACTTTCCTCCTTACTCCTCACTTCTCAGACTACTAAATTATGTCTCCTTACATACTAACTATGACTTTACTCTCATTCTTACTCATGACCACCCTTCTCTCAACATACTATCTCACCTTCTTTGAAATCTCACTTAACAACCACTTTATCTCCTCACAAAACACACTTGACTAGACTCACCTTCACATCTTTCTCTAATGTTAATTCCACCCTAGCTATCACCTATCCAAATTCCACAGACTACATCACCTAACCTACCTCCTACAATCAAATAAAAACAAAACCCTAACAAATCAAAAGAGCAACTATTTAATTAAACTAGTTAATCCTCACCTACAGGATGGTGACATCCACCCCAACCCTGGCCCAACCTCACCTCCTTCCCAAAACTGCTCACCTAACCTCAATAATACCTTCCTCATAGGACACCTTAACATCCAAAGCATAAATAAGAAAATACCCTTCATCCATGCCCTCTTAGATATCCACTCATTTGACATTCTTTGCCTCTCTGAAACCTGGCTAAAACCAGGCACAAAAGACTCGGAGATTATTCCTCAAGGTTATAATATAGTCAGACATGACCGCTTAAAACGCAAAGGTGGTGGAGTAGCAATACTTTTCAAAAATCAACTTAACATCTCTACTCAACCAGCATGCCCAATCCAAAATAGCAAAACAGAATCCATCATTATTAAACTCCAACTTAACACCAAAAAAGCCATTTACATTATTTGTTTGTATCTTCCCCCAGGTAATAACATTCCAATATTAGAAGACTTTCTAAGCTGGGTTTCTACCAACTACCCCCAAGAAACCATAATTCTTGGCGTTAACATAGACTGGAACACTATTAATGCAAACAATCCCTCCTCTCATATTAACCTACATGGCTTCTCACAAACTATTACCTCAACTACAAGAGTCAATAAGCCCAGCAAGAAAGAGAGTATATTAGACTGGATACTCACAAATAAAGTTAACAAACAGTATAAAGTAGGTACTATGCCCGACGACATTAGCGACCACTGCCTAACCTTCATTACTAGACAAAAATCAGAATATGTTAATCCCCCAAATACAAGGCTAATCCGATCTATCAAGCATTTTAACATAGACCTTTTTAAATCTGAACTGAGAGCATGCAATTGGAATTGCTTAAAATCACTTCCCCTGGAAGAGGCAGTATTATTCTTTAATAAAACATTCTTATCCATACTTGATTCACATGCTCCAGAACGTGCTATTAGAGTAAAGACCAAATCTGCCCCATGGCTGAAGGACAATACTAAAAAACTCATTCATGCTAGAAACAAAGCATGGACAAAATGGAGATGCGATAGACAAAACCCTGATTTAGTTAATTTCCGCCAACTTAGAAATCTAGCTAAAAAATCAATAATCTCTGACAAGAAAAACTTCTACTGTAAACTTCAGGAAACTCATATTAACAACTCTAAACAGTTCTGGTCATCAGTAAATAGACTTCTTTCCCCAGGAATGGCTAAAACTCCTTCCCCTCTAAATGCTGACCCAGAAACCCCTCTCCAGACTGCTAATGCTTTCAACTCTTTTTTCACTGAAACTATTCAATCCTTAGCCAAACAAATGAACTCTAACAACTCTTATATTCCAACTAACATAACAAACTCCTCCTACAACTTCTCTCTAAAACCTATATCTACTTCTTTCATCTACAGACTCATTCACAAACTGAAACCCTGTACCCCTTCTGCTGACAAGCTCCCTTCTCTTTTCCTTCAGAAAGCTGCCAAAGAAATTGCATATCCTATATCCTTACTTATCAACAGAACTATCCAAGAAGGAACCATCCCTAATATCTGGAAAGTCTCCTATATTATCCCACTACATAAAGGTGGTGACTCCCTTGACCTTTCCAACTTTAGACCAATTGCCCTTCTCTCACCCCTAGCAAAATCATGGAAAAATGTATTCATCAACAGCTGGTACACTATCTCTCTCTCCACTGCATAATAGCAAACTGCCAGCATGGGTTCAGACCCCACCACAGTACCACCACTGCCCTTCTTTCGTTTATAGATACTATCAACAAAAATCGAAACAACAATGCTCTCTCTATCGCTCTTTTCATTGATCTCTCTAAAGCTTTCGACATGGTCAACCACACTCTCTTAATTAACATTCTTGCATCTCTCTCTTGTGATAAACTAGCCATTAATTGGTTTAGATCTTATCTTAACAACAGACAACAAGCAGTAATATGGGAAAACCATATCTCATCACTCTTACCCATTTCCATCGGAGTTCCCCAGGGCTCCATTCTTGGTCCACTTCTGTTCTCCCTCTTTATTAACGATCTTCAGACTGCAATCCCACAAGCAACCTGCATACAATACGCAGATGATTCCACCCTTATCTGCTCAGCACCATCCTCTACTGAACTGAGCTCATTGACCCAAAATACCTTTAACACTGTAGAAACTTGGTTTTCCAGACGGTTTCTCCTACTAAATGCCAAAAACTAAACTCCTCCTCTTCTCCCCACCACTCGGTCGCGGCCTTTAAACTTTACCATTTCCTCAAACAATGGCACTATCATCTCACCTGATCCAACTACAAAACTCTTAGGAATAACCATTGACAATAATCTCTCCTTCGATCAGCACATTAACAACACCATCAAGATTGTTAATAGAAAAATTGGATCCCTATATCGTATCAAACCTTTTCTAACCCCAGCAACTAGAACCAAAATTGCACAATCTCATCTCCTATCTTCTCTCCTATATGCTGCCCCTATTTATACAAACCTTAAGAAAATCAATCTTAACAAACTTGTAAATTGCTATAACAACATAGCTCGCCACTACTAACCCCTTCAGGACCCACCATTGTATTAACTTAAAACAACTTGGCTGGCTTGAATTTCAAAACTACCTACTAATTACTCAACTCACTATAGCCCACAACATATTACACCAACCTGACAACACCCCAATACTCTCTCAACTTCTAATCCCTTACAACAATCTTAACTCACTTCGCTCCTCTACTAAACTCATGACACAATCTATAAAAGTAAACAACACAGCAGGTGGTTCTCTATTCACTAACACAATAGGCAGAAGTTGGAATCTCTTACCTAGTGACTTAACTCTGACTACATCCCTGCCTCAATTCAAACAAAAAATTAAACTGTACTTCCAAAATCATTGGCTTTGTTCCTGCAGTACACCTGACTAACCATTTTCTCTTACTCTGTTTCTCCTCCTCTCTTGTCATCTCCACCTTTTTCATTTCTCATCCTCTTTCTGTTCTGATTTAAATATGTACATTTTATATTCAATTGCTAACATGACACTAACTGCATTTTGTAAATTTGTTTCTCTTTTGAATTTATCTTTCTTTCTTTGTGTTTTTATTAATTCCAATTTTTTCCTATATCTTAGAGAAATAGTTTTTTTTTATGTGATGTACTTAGTATTTAGTGGAGCTTTTCTCCTCGGGCCTCTGCTGAAAATGGACATGTATCCAGCCAGACTAGCCCGGTCAACAAATGTAAAATAAATAAATAAATAAATAAATAAATAAATGCTATACCTCATGTTGTCTGTCTGATACATGAGTATAAAGGAACTTTTTTCACAGGCCTAAGCTGAAGAGTCCTTTTTTTCTTCTTCTGCACAGCCTAGTCAGACTCTCCTGGTCTGTGTTTGTGTGTGTGTGTGTGTGTGTGTGTGGTGTGTGTGTGTGTGTGTGTGTGTGTGTGTGTGTGTGTGTGTGTGTGTGTGTGTGTATACGGTTAAATGAGTACATATAATATATGTGTGTATATATATATATATATATATATATATATATATATATATATATATATATATTTATGGGTCAACTTTGATTCACTGAAAACTCAATTCACTAAATTTCAAAACACTCACACCAAATCACTGAAAGCTCAAATCACTGAAATCTCATTTCAATGAATCACATTTCACTGAATGTAAGTACTATTGAGCAAATAAAACATATATGCAATCCTGGAGTTAGTATATACAGTTGGGGGGTGGGGGCACAGCTTTCAGTGAAATGGGATTCATAAATTTAAAAGCTGTGCCCCCCCACACCCCTCCCTAACTATATATACTAACCCTAGGATTGCACTACAGTTGGGAAAATGGCATACATGTTTTATTTGCCCAACAGCACTTACATTCAATGAAATGTGTTTCAGTGAAATGAATTTTCAGTGATATGAACTTTCAGCAAGTTTTCAGGGTGAATTGAAAAGATTATTATGCACAAAAGATGGCTTTCCAAAACCTCAAATTTTGAGTCCCAAAGGGATATTTTGATGTGGAAACTGCTTAGCTTACTGCTTAGCTTGTCAACATATTGATTGTAGTAATTCCTTTTTCCAACCAAATTCTGGAAGGGAATACACATTTAATTAGAAAGCTACATGTAGCACCCCAAATGTTGTATATTTGGTGACCTGTACATCATGTCCAGCTTATTATGTTGGCAAAACAAATCAAGCCTTTAAAAACCGCATCCTGAGGCATTTGAGAGACATCAGTGGAAAGGACTTACATAATTCCCTTGCTGCACGTTAATACTTTCCCTACACATTCCTTTTTATTCAAAGTAATAGAACGGGTCTTTGTGGGAATAAATCAAGGAAATATTAATAATCAAACAGAAAAAAAGGGATCAGATGGATAATTAACTTAAGAGCAGTTCAATTTCCTGGTCTAAATGTGGTGATTCAATTTAGACCAATGCTGAAAGCTAGAAGACCCACTATAGGCTGAAAAGGAGTGTCTATTTTAGACAATTGTGATTGGAGGAGAGAAAATCTTCCTGTTTTCTCTAAAGCTGAAAGCTAGTAAATTGACTATTGGCTGTTAAGAAGGTGTGTCCACTTTACACATTTGTGATTGGTCCATTTTTAAGGCGGAGAAAAGACCGCTTTAAACTAGTATTAAAAGACATTCTCAGTCCCAATTTATCAGCAATCTGATGTAGATTTATCAAAAGTGCTTATTGTTTGTGGAATTCAAAGGACTTTACATCTTTTTAGCAGTGTTTTAATATTTTGATTAAAATATCTCATTTTTCAAGTATTTGAGTGCTACAGCCATGGAGGTGTAGCTTGTTTATCGTTTTACTTAGAATTTATAGAACTAGTGACTAATGCACCCAGCAAACAGTCATTTATTCTAGTGCCAAAGTTCATCACTTGTTTCATCCAACAGTCTGAATGAAAATTGGAAACTGGCATGCAAAACATTACTAGTGCCAACAAGCACTGCAGTCTAAAGAATAAAATACTCACCTTAACTTTCAGGAGATATTCATATAATGTATACTTAAGTAGAAAACATCAGTGGACTTTAAGGCCTCTGACATTCACAGAGGATACGACTACTATGTTCTGACAAGTAGCCTACCTTGTAAAACTTTTAAACCAAAACCAAGGACTACAGCTACTCCCAGTAACCACTTTAATATTCTGAAGAACTCATGCCAACAATGTGCAACAAAAGGTTGAACTTCCAAGTCTCAGTCTAATTTTAGTACCAGAAGTGGTATAGTTGAAAAATGAAATTGCTCCACAGATCCTCTGATAGTCTAGAAGGTGAAAGAAAAGAATCATTTCAGGTCAAACATGACAGCAACTGACATACCATTTTGAAACATGCACACCTTCGTGTTAGACTTACGATATTCTAGAAAAAAAAAGAAGATTGTGACGCCTATAGTCAACAAGACCTATGGGTTAGTCAGTAATAGCAGTGTATGCTGAACTTAGAAGTTTATCCTTGAATGAGAGGGAAACAACCATGGAAGGATAAATATAAAGCACTGTCACCACTTATAAACAGAAAATAAAAGAAAGAGGACTAGAAGTACAAATGAAAAGTATGTTGTCATATTACTACAGTGCACCGACCCAAATAATCAAACAAAATTAGTATGTATAACAATTAGTTTCCCTATGTGGTGGTGTTTTTTTCTGTTTAATTAAGTTTCCTTAACCTTATCCATTTAGTCACAACTGCTGATGAAGTCTGTCAGGGTGAAGACAACAAAGACAGAAACATATCCCATAGAACCTGATTTTGTAACTAATCAGTTTAATAAATTCATGTTATTATAAAGTTGCAATAAATAAAGACTGATGAATAAATTAGTCATTAATAGTTGACACAGGAGGTAGTCCTATATTGCAGTCATCTGCATTTATTAAGAATAAAGGAGAGAATAATTCTGTGTGGGAAGAAAGAAAAGGACTTTCCTTTTGAATGGTTTGCTGAGGATGTGTTTTTCACAGATGATGCACTTTATCACATAAAAAAGGTAAAACTGTTGCACTACAGATGATCCATCTTAAAAGATGGAAACTCAGAAGAATACCTAACTAACTAAATAAATAATGCAAAAAAAAAAAAAAACACCTTTTTTGCATGAAAGCATCACCCTTGGACTCTACACCCCGTGCTACTCATATATACCAAATATGAGATTGTACAACAGGGCAGAAAGGGCAAATTTCCCCTTCAAGATGTGCTGCAACTCCTACAAAGTAATACTGGCATTCCATGATCATATGACTATACAGTTGTACCAGACAGTATTAAAAATCAGTATTCTGAATGTTCACTCAAATAAATGCTTACCATTGCAACATATATGGATTAGAAGATCTGTTATTTTATAGTCTGTCCATCAGTCATCACAATGGAACATAATCTTTTTCATTAGTTTCCATTGTTTCTATGATAGTATTAACAGAGATTGTTTCTGTTTTCATTTGCAGTTCATTATTGAAAATAATGGTTAAACAATTTTAGAAGTGGGCTTATGAATGGGAGAACTAGATGATAGAAACAAGAACATCTGTGTAACATTCTAATTATTTTCCATAAGATGGTCCTGGGACAATATTTAACATTTGAGTTATCCAAAATGAGGTTTGGTGACAAACCAGTTTTGTCCAGGGACATCTTCAGGGAAGGGTCAGGTAGGAATAGCTTTGGTATTTAAGATGGTAGTGGAAGGTTAGGGTGGTGGGGATGAAAGGGTTAAATTGTGAAGGTAGCAGGTTTGAGAGGAAATGAGGTAACTGCAAGGAGGGACATAACTGGTTTGTGTGAGTATAACTGGGTAAGGGATCAGATTTTGGATTGAACTTGCTACCCGCCCTCCCTCATTTTCTTAGGAACATTGCAGATTGTGTGGTTATTTTATAGGTTTGGTGTTGAGGCAGAGAAGAGGGACAGGCTTGTCCCTCTTCTGTTCCCCCTCTAGTGCTGGATGTTTAATTCAATGAGTTGAGGAATAAAAGTAGCAATGGGATACTACTTACTATGTAAGTAAGCAAGCAGAGGTGAGGATGCTGCTTGATAAGTAAGTGAGTGGAGGTGAGGGCACTGTTTTATAAGTAAAAATAAGTGAGTGAAGGTGAGGATGCTGCTTATTTGGTTAGGGTGAGTGGGGTTACGCTACCCTAGCAAATAGCTATATGGATATTCATGCTGTGATCAATAAATTAAAATATTGTTCAATAAAGCTATGTTTATGGAAGTTTAATAAAGGTAGTCAATTGTTATTTGGTGTGGTGTATTTATTGAAGGGGTTTGGGATAATATAAAGAAATAACAAAATTATGTTAATCTCCTTGACCCAGGGAAACTGTGACTTCTTACACTTTTTCTCCCAATTTTGTTTTGTTGATTATTTTGTCTTGTTGATGCTGAATTTATTTTATTTAAAAAATGCACTGCAGTTGTGGTGCCTTTTTTTGATGTCTTAATTGGACAACGAAGATTCAAACTTTACAGACCAGAGGCTTAAACTTCTCATATTGATTATTTGTCACTTTTCAGATTCGGTTAATCAGATCTAATACAACTTGACATAGTAAGTCTTCTAAATCTTTATTGCTTTCGGTAAAGATTCCTTAAAGCTTGTATTCTCTTTTTCTTTTGAGACTGATTCCAGAGATTTAGATCTATTCTTTGTCAGTTACCTCCTCATATTTAAAGCAGTTCTGTTTTTTTATTTTGTTTTTTTTTTTTTGATTGTTTGAAAGCATGGCATAAGCTTGAAAAAAGACTACTGAAAATGTTTGAAGATTTTATTGTTTTTCTTCCTTGTAGCTGACCATCTATCTGTTGACACCAGTTCCTCTTCTTTTTCTCCTGGTTTACCTGACCAACATAGCCTTCCCTGGCCTCTATGCTACCCATGTTTGGGGCAGGTGATGAGATCAAGGACACTGGTTGAGCAGGTGATGAGACTGAAGACACTGGTGGAGCAAGTGATGAGATTGAAGACACTGGTGGAGCAAGTGATGAGATTGTAGACACTGGTGGAGCAAGTGATGAGACTGAAGCCACTGGTGGAGCAAGTGATGAGATTGAAGACACTGGTGAAGCAAGTGATGAGACTGAGGACACTTGTGAAGCAGGTGATGAGACTGAGGAAACTGATTGAGCATACTTCTGCTGAGACTGTGCTGTAACTCATTCATTCGTGTGGTAGCATTGTGAATTCCACAGTCACTGGCTGTAGAAGATGCATACTATCTTCCATGCCTGTGCAGCCTCCCAACTCATTTTCTCACCTCTTTTTCAGCATGAAGCTCCCCACACTCATAACACTGCTTTATTGCAACATGCCTAGGCTGCTTCCCTCCACCCGGATGGGTGAACTGATGTGGGCCACTTACTCTTATAGTCTCCCTGTGGTCCCTGTAGCAACAATGTCACTAAATAAACAAAACTTGTCAGGGCACAATAAGTGCTTTATCCTGTTTTACTATGGGACCACTCAAATTATGAAGTTTTGACATTTCTTGTCACACAGTTATTCCATGATTTCCCGGTCAGACGTCATAATTATAAGCTTTTTACAATGCAAAAGATAGAATTTTGAAAGTATAGGTGTCATAACTTTTAAGTAGTGCATACTCCTTTAGGTACAATATTAAAACATAACATTTTTAAAAAAGGCAGATGAATCCACATACTATCTGTTCACAACACCCTCACATTTGTTGACTAAAAAGACAGCAGGTGATGTCTAGAAGTGCTTATCTTTGTCTGTTCTACCTTTTGGCACCAGTTAAGCACAATACTCCTATACTATTTATAACACCCCAGGTACTAGCATACCCATTTCCTCTTAAAATTCCCTCAGTTTTCAACTTTAGAAAGATATTTTCCAGCAGAATATCTTCACTTATATCCTAATGATTCTTGTTCATTTGGCCTAGCTTTATCCTTTCTTGCCCTAAATGTTGGCCTCACTAATACGCAAATCAGTAACTCGTTTCACTAATATCCTGGATCATTCTACATACTGAAGGAAGCCACAATATTGTCCTCATCTAAAACTGAAGCTCCTACAGTAACTTAGTCTGCAGATCAATTTCATAACATCCAGTACTTGTTAAAATTCTACAAAATGATCTTATATCGTCACTTCCTGGAATGTATCAATTCATTTGACCTAAAATCAGAATCAACAAGGATCCCTTGTGTGTAACCACATGAATCCACTCTGGGTCTGATTATGGCCATCTACCAGGAGTAAAACTTCTAACTTCACAAATCATTCAATATCATTAATATGCTTTTATATAGTACCACCTCCAAAACACACATCTATCCAGCACATGATGGACCTAGTTACAAAAGTATCTTAATAACATACTTTTCAGCAAAGTAATCAACAAAACATTTTCTACGAGCACATGAGGTGCTCAAGGTACAATAATGCTCAGTATTCATAAATAATCTAAAAGCCAATCTACTAACTATAAATTCAATATTACTAATTAACCCACATAGTTTCACTTTTCCAGAAACAACACAGAACAAATTCCATAGAACATTCTGTGTGGAATGCATTGTAATTTGTGTACAACAAACTTTTAAACAACTCAAACAAAACCAAATATATACTATGTTAAATGCAATAAATTAATTATCACTGGCAAATAAATCCAGCCTTTGAACAGATTCAGCAACTTCATTATCTTCAGACACTGATGTCTAACACTCTTCTCATAAAACCAACATAACACACAAAGCCACTCTAAAGCTAAAACTGAGCTAAGATTTCTTTAAAACTAGATTATAATTAATCCATAATGACATGACACAATCCCTGGGATTCATGAAGCTCAGCACAAGGATGGTTTTAGCCTTGCGCCGAGCGTCCTCCTTACAGATGGTGCAGCAGCGCCACATGAATATTTATGAGGGCATGCTGCCACACCCTTGACGTGCACAGGAAACATGTGTGAGTGCAGGGGGCATGTTTAAGTGCTCTATGGAGGCGTACATATGCACCCACAGTTGCACAACCTACTATGCTTACTATTAGAGACCACCTCTAAGAGTAAGCAATTAAGTTAGTGTCTGTGGATACTGAAATGTATGCTAAGCATACAAGAGTGTACACGAACACTGAAATAAACTCAAAGTAGTAAACACACAAGCACGTAGTAGAATGTTGAGCCCCGTCCCTAGAACTATCGCAATTAGATTCCCCCGTGTCCCTATTTTACATTTATATTGCTTCATTATTGAAAGTGTAAGAGAAGCGCAGCGTGCTTAGCATAGCTTACACATCAAAATCATCCAAATAGAAAAGAACATGTGGAATCAACATTAACATCAATAGTGTAGTGGTTAGAGCAACCGCCTAATGAACAGGCATGCACAATTCGAGTCCCACTATAGCACATATAATTTTCCATTTGGAATGTGTATTTGAACATATTTATGTATCCTTTTGCTGTAAAACCTACATAATACCATGTAAATGTGAACTGGAGTACTGCATGAAATGTTTAACTAATATCATTCAATCAAAGTGGTAGTATCATAATGAATAAGGCACCAGGAAGCAGGTGTAAGCACAAATAAACAGTAGTAAACATACAGAAGTACCGGTAAGCACGTCTAAGTGTGTTTGCATGGGTGTAAGCAGTGCCCACACACATTAAGCATAGTAGAAGCTAACGAAATTTAACAAACTGTAATTGGAAGATAGCGCAGCCTACCATCACGCAAACATGCACACACCCACTCACAACTGCTTAAAAGTGCTTTAATCACTCTGTATCCAATGGCCTTGTTCTGACAGCAGCAAAATAAATGGCCTTGGCAAAGGCAAACCCAGGACCCTGCACACCACAGCCAAAGAGATTTACTACTAAGCCATGGCAGATGTACATAAATCTGATGTTATCACAAACATATCATCCAGCACACTCATGCAGCGGCATAGAAAATGTATATAATTATGTAGATGTATGTGCATGTGTATGTACAGATATATAATATATATATATATATATATATATATATATATACATATATATATATATATATATATATATATATATATATATATATATATATATATATATATATATATATATATATATATAGCTATGAAGAATGAACGTCGTGACAATAAAGCATACAAAAAGAATGAGAAGGGAATCAACAGCAGCTCTAGTATTATTTAGTGCTGTCAGTGTATGTCATACCCAGCTGGGCAGGGGTGAGCAAAGCACTGCTACTCACACCACAGGCAGGATACTACCAGTGGGAGTAACATTGCCGATCTGCTAAGTCTACTTTATAAACAATCACAGAGTAGTCCCTAGTGGGACTACCCAAAAATTGCTAGGATGGTTGGACCTCCGACCATTACACAAGCAAGGGCAGGTATGTTCAAAGGACTAAATGGTGGGAGAGCCTGATAATACATGGGTTGGGAAAACATACGTGTAGGGCCCCTAATGCTGGGGAGAGGGCAATGTGTGGAGGTGTGTCATGGCTGTGATAGCAACCAGAAAATGGATGGTTTCCGTGTATGTCGAACTCGGGTGGGGTGGAGGAACTATGGGTATGAAATTATGGATCCAGGCATGTCAGGGTTGAATGGCCTGGTTCTAATTGGCCTGCCTCATGGAGGGCAGTGAGTTTGTTATAAGTATATATGCATTCACACATGCATACATCTCTATGTAGAAGTACATTCCCTGTAACACAGTCATTCCTTTTATAGACATAAATAACATGAAAGTGCCCATGAAAGTGCCCATACAAACCTCGCCAGTAGATAGAATAATAGTATGTGCATAAAAGGGAAGGGATGAAACTGCTAAAATGCAGAAATGTGTACAATGTCCGAAGTCAGTGCCGTTCTCAAAAAATCAAATGTGAGGACTTTCTCACACATGGAATCATTCCTATGATCTGCCTGCTCCGGCAATGCCAATCACTAAACAGGCCCTAATTATAAAATAATTTCGCCGAACTAGTACATTATTAACGTGTGCGTTACCACATAGTCATACCTATTAATTTCTTGTAGTGTCATGTTAACGGGAGTAATGATGTAATGAAAGTCTAATCTTGAAATAAAGACATGTGTGTCCAAGGTGGGACAACCCAAAAATTGCGAATAGTGTCCTATTGGTCACTCATTTCACCAATGTTTGTGGACTAAAAGTTTGGGATGTCTGAGGATACATGGAGTGAGTCAAACCATGGGATGGGTCTACAGGAGCAGGGAGTGATCAGTGTGTAGTGATGTGGATACACCATGCATCCAGCTGGAGAATGGATGACTGTAGTGTTAGTGTAGTGTCAGGGTGGGTGTTTGGGGAACTAGGAGTCATGGGTATATGGATATATATGCAAATGAATCAGCACAGCAATAGTGTAGAGGTTAGAGCATCCGCCAAACGAACAGACATTCCCATTCTGAATCCCACTGCAGCACATACCATTTTCCATTGGTAATCTGTATATGAACATATTTCAACATCTGTCTGCTGTATAACCTGCATAATAACAATTAAAAGTGAGCTGGAGTGAAGTGTCAGTGACATAATGAATAAGGCACTAGTAAGCAGGTTTAAGCATAAATAAGTACCAGTAAGTGTGTTTAAAGTGTGTCTGCATGGGGGTATGCATTGCCTTACAGATATATATATATATATATATATATATATATATATATGTGTGTGTGTGTGTGTGTGTGTGTGTGTGTGTGTGTGTGTGTGTGTGTGTGTGTGTGTGTGTGTGTGTGTGTGTGTGTGTGTGTGTGTGTGTGTGTGTGTGTGTGCATAGATATTGCTTCATTATTGAAAGTGTAAGAGAAGCGCCGCATGCTTAGCGTAGCTTACACATCAAAATCATCCAAATAGAAAAGAACATGTGGAATATCAATAGTGTAGTGGTTAGAGCATCCGCCTAATGAACAGGCATGCACAATTCGAGTCCCACTATAGCACATATAATTTTCCATGTGGAATGTGTATTTGAACATATTTATGTATCCTTTTGCTGTAAAACCTACATAATACCATGTAAATGTGAACTGGAGTACTGCATGAAATGTTTAACTAATATCATTCAATCAAAGTGGTGGTATCATAATGAATAAGGCACCAGGAAGCAGGTGTAAGCACAAATAAGCAGTAGTAAACATATAGAAGTACAGGTAAGCAAGTCTAAATGTGTTTGCATGGGTGTAAGCAGTGCCCACACACATTAAGCATAGTAGAAGCTAACCAAATTTAACAAACTGTAATTGGAAGATAGCGCAGCCTACTATCATGCAAACACTCACACACCCACTCACAACTGCTTAAAAGGGCTTTAATCACTCTGTATCCAATGGCCTTGTTCTGGCAGCAACAAAATAAATGGCCTCTGCAAAGGCAAACCCAGGACCCTGCACACCACAGCCAAAGAGATTTACTACTAAGCTATGGCAGATGTACATAAATCTGATGTTATCACAAACATATTGTCCAGCACACTCATGCAGCGGCATAGGAAATGTATATAATTATGTAGATGTATGTGCATGTGTATGTACAGATATATAATAGGAGCTTGAGAGTTTGGACCCAAGGATCTGGTAGAGGTGGCCGAGTCAGATTCTAGACCTATCAGTTGAGGGAAAATGAAAATGAACAATACATATGGAGCATTATGGTGAGTACATAATTTTTTTTTGCTATTTGCATTTGTTAATGAGCTGAAAGTACAGGGGAAGAGCACAAAGATTGGTCTTTGATTGTTTAGGTATCATTACAATACTCCAAGATGGCTTCATATTGATAGCACAGTTATGTTTCTCAGTATAAAGTAACAAATGCATGCTGCCCTTTATAAAGTAATTGTGTTAATACACTGATTTATATATTTCAGGAATAATGTCATCTGGCTCTAGTCATTTATGTATCTGTGACTCATCACTATTAATTGAATGTCTTGTAATGCAATTGATGGACAGTTTCATATTTATTTCATCCTGTAAGAGAAACATCTATTCAAGAACTTGGAAAAAAGTGTAATATATATATATATAGATATGAAGAATGAACGTCGTGACAATAAAGCATACACAAAGAATGAGAAGGGAATCAACAGCAGCTCTAGTATTATTTAGTGCTGTCAGTGTATGTCATACCCAGCTGGGCAGGGGTGAGCAAAGCACTGCTACTCACACCACAGGCAGGATACTACCAGCGGGAGTAACATTGCTGATCTGCTAAGTCTACTTTATAAACAATCACAGAGTAGTCCCTAGTGGGACTACCCAAAAATTGCTAGGATGGTTGGACCTCCGACCATTACACAAGCAAGGGCAGGTATGTTCAAGGACTAAATGGT
>NC_056742.1:206411600-206511600 GCF_019279795.1 Protopterus annectens
TATAACAGTGGATCCAAGAAGCAAGGCAGATGCAGAATGCCCCAGAACTAAGTACTCCTTCCACTACATAGTTAGTAATTGCCTAGCTTATGTATACTATGGATAGGTATGGCTAAATATCATTGTACTTCTCTGACAGCTGCAGATGAGTGTGCTGTGAACCAGCAAGCCTATGATGCTAGGCTGCAAAGGATGCATCACGAGGCAGGTTAGTCAATAGCCTGCATGTACTGTCATAACAAATAAATGTAAGAGCCTCAGAAAGGGTTGTACCAGTATACATAATTGTGTAATATGCTGTGAATAAAGGTGTAATCACTGCATTTCTTCTGTTTACTCTACAGTCATATGTTGTTGCACTGTTGCAGTTATCAAATAGTACTGTTGTAGTAAGCAGTGTTACCCACACTGTTGTATGCAGATAAAATATGTATGAAGTGCTGTAAAACAATGTTGGAAGTGCAAACAGGTCAGCCATATTAGACAAAATACATTGCAAAGCCTCACAACAATTGCCTGATAGCATAGTGTACAGTGATCCTAACTGTAATGCTTTTGTCAAACACAGCAGGGCTTTGGATCCCAGGAGCGCTAGTAAGTTGCATGCATAATCATTCCACACAACTGCACACAGTTTGTTAGAATGTTCAGAGAGAAAGCTGTATGCATATTTACACCTAACAACTGTACAGATTTTGCCAGAATGCTCAAATATAGAGTGGTATGCATATTCATACCGCTCAACTGTTCCAATCTGCGCAGTATATCCTGATAAATGGCCCACATCACCTGCCTTTTGCCCTGTTCCCCTGATAAAATGAGTGTGATGATCCAAGAAATGTAGGCAGCTGTTAATGACATACAACTAATAGTCAGACTTGTACATAGTCAGAGAATGTACATGCAAACATACCTGTCATTCCAGCATCTCACCCAAAGTGTGTGAGAGCAGTCTCAAAATATGTTGCATTAACACCTGCATCTTGTCAAGCCTGTACGTAAGACACAGGTCCTGTACATACTAATCTACAAACATACCATTGTACAATATAATGCCATTGGGTAGTGTAATAATACATGTAAGGGACAGACCACTGCAGTGACTATGAATGCTGTGAATACTACAAGGATTTATTAGTTGTTAATTAAACTCTCTCTCTCATCCCTACCATATGTGCAAAAATAACCGATTTACACAACTCATTTGGTATGTCTACACTCCTAACCTTTGTTGGGACATATGTCCTATTGTTTTATAAATATTCACATCTGTTTCTATGCATGTACCATGTTAAAATACTCCCATATTGGTGGCCTGTTGCCATCAATGAAACCTGCATGTTGTTGTAATCGCCACTGTTTACACATATATGTATGCATTCTGCCTGCTCTGCAACTATTTATATCTGGTGCCCTGGGTAATGGGAATACCTATGCATGCTGTTATAACTAATCGTGAATGCTGTTGACTATTACTAAGCCATTTCTGCCATAAACATGCAACAACATAGCTCATATGGGAAGGCCGATCCCAGCGGACCCACCTGTCCCACCTCAGCTGGCCATGGCACCAGGCACCAGCACATCTGGGGCCCAGCAAGAGAGCTCCTCATCCATTGGCCCTGGACCACCTTTTGGTGGAACTGCCACAGGGGATGGAGCTCACCCTCCCTAGGAGCTTGAGCGGACAGGAAACTGTCACCCGTGGTATGGTCCAGGCCGTGGTGTGTAGGGAGCTCGACAGGGAGATTCGAGACCACCTACGCCAGCTTGAGCACCGAGTGGTGCAACTAGAAGGTGAGCCTGCCCCTCCTACACAGCCCCCCAGCATAGACACCTTCTGAGCTGTGAAGGTGCAGTGGTGACTGCCCATGGGTGGGGACCTCAGTCCCGCTGTATCCATTTGTGGGTTCATAGTCTTGTGACTTCCAAACACCCCTCCCCGTCCAAGGTGTTTCCCCCCAAGATGTGTCATATACCACCCCTGTATACATCTTGTTTGTCTTGTCTGTCATCCTACCTAACCTATCCTCCCTGATCATACCTACTCTCCTTCCCCAACATCCCAAAAAAATAAAAAAAAAAAAGGGCAATCCGTTCCTGCAAAAAAAGCATGCCCCATACATAGCTGTCCATTTCTCACATGTGTCCACTGGACACATGTAAACGTTTCTAATTGGCATCACAACATACTATTGTTGTCCTCACCCCTCTCTCAGGGTTGTGAGTGTCCAAATGTACCACCAAGTTTATTGCATATGCACAGCCGTTGCTTTAGAAGAAATGGACAGCTATGGACCTTCCCTACACCCTTCCTGCACATCCCTAGCTACCTTGCCTACTGTCTTTCCCTCTTTGTGCCCCTTTTTCACCACTGTCCTATCACCCCTTTTTTTCTTTTCTTTTAAAGAAATTAGCACAGAGTAAGCGGGAGTTAGCACTCTTAAGCAGCAGTGGGTGGGTTTCAGCCTGTTTGCATGGGGGTAAGCACTGCTTACACAGGTTAAGCAATCAAGACGGTAACTGAGTGTAAGGAACTGTAATGAAAAGTAACCACTGCTTACCATCATGCAAACCCACACACACCCACTCACAACTGCTTAAAAGTGTCTTAATCACTCTGTAGCCAATGGCCCTTGTTTTTCCCAGCAACAAAATAAACAGCCTCTGCAAGGCTCTAAACCAGGACATCTGATGTTATCACAAACATATCATCCAGCATGAAAGTTCAACCAGTGTGTCTCTACTCTCAATATCCACTCTATGTAGGTGTGCACATAGCCATTTGGCCCAGCCCTGTAACAAGGGTCACTACACATTTGCATAACATGTACACATGCACAGCTGTTATTGCTTGCAAACGAAACTAGAGAGGTGGATATTACATGTGTTATGTGCATGGATAGTTAACTAGCTCTTCCAATTATCTTTGCTGTCATGCTGCTAAACTGTCAGATGAATACAAGTCATACGTATCCTGTTATTGAGTATTGTAATTGCCAATAGACATAACTAATGTTTGCATAACATAGCAGAAATGCTATGTAAAATGGAATACAGATCTGTCTAAAATACTGTACATTGCACAGCTATTGGCACAATATCCCACAATGCAAACTATATTTGCACAGTAAGCCCACCTTTGAAATGTTCATCTTACTTATACACCCATACATATGTCTACTGTTACAATATATCGACATATACTATCCCCAGTTATAGCACATACTTGTTGGACCATCCCTGACACTGACAGTGGCCGGAAGAGAATTGGTGAGTTCCAAGCCCATATATATCATCCCTTGTGGTGTATGAGGAGTTTGCCTTCTGACCTACAGCAGTACACACATAGAATACTACAAGCATTACTACTGCTCAACAATACATCGCTACAAGATAGCTATTTCCACTATATGCATTGATTACACTGTAATTCTTACATAACAGGTACTACATACACAGACATACTAAATGTTATACACACTTTCTTAGTAATTGGAGGTGTTATTGACTGGTATATTACTCATTTTCAGTTTGTGTTTCAGTATTTTTTCTGTTCTACAGATAAATACAGATGGTTTGAAGGCATCCATTTATAGTTAGAGATCAGTAACATGTGCTATCCTGATAACCGATTGGTGTTCCTAAGTGGTTAATTACATGCACATCAGCTATGCAGCTACTGCCTTAGCCAATACCATGGCAACAGTGGAGCATAATTGAGTACTCCACTTGGGTGTTGTCCCTTTGCCTTACTTGTGAGGAAGACAGACTAGAAGTGTTGTTTGAAATCTATTGTAACAGCTGTATGGAGACAAACACTAATATATTGTGTGTAATGCCTAGAGGATTTGGTCTAAATGTGCATACTGCTGTTATATTTCTGAACATTGCTACTTGTGCAGGGTTTGTCTGTACCTAATACGTCTGCATATGTTTCAGTCTGGCCAGGATGTTTGACCAGCTGAAGGCTGCATGGCTATGCATGTAATGTTAGGGGGTTTACAGTGCACTTACCAGACTTCTTTAGTTTGCTGTTAATGTGTATCATACTGTGCTGATAATCAGTAATCCGTAACACTTCCTGGTGTAATTACTTTGCAACTCTCTGAAACGGGAATAGTTCAAACAAACCCTGTAACATCAGCAGCTGTTCCATTGTATAACAGCAACTATTTCACATAGGGCCATGTTAGTGTCAGTGTCCATGTATGTTAAGGTTTCAGCAGATGTCGTACAGTGGGTGAATAATTCGTTATGGTATGACAGTATGTATTGTTGTAATTAGTTTGGGTGTGGGGGAGATGTTGTTGGGTGTACATAGCAGATGCAGGTATGTAGGAACCACTTTTAAACATCTTCTATATGTGTTTGGGGGTTCTTTCCCTATGTGAACACCTATCCCTTAGTGGGCTAATACTATGGTAATTGCAGGCTGATTCATTAAGGCACTGTTAAATACTTCTGTGTCATGGTGTGTTCATAGATGTTTATATATATATATATATATATATATATATATAGCTATAGATGTAACTGTATATATATATATATATATATATATATATATATATATATATATATATATATATCTGTATATTTATATTTATGTGCAGACATCACTGATATATGTGTATATATATATATATCTATATATATATCTATATCTATATATATATATATATATATATATATATATATATATATATATATATATATATATATATATATATATATATATATATGCATCTTCGGCTTTTCGGTTAGGGTCGCCACATCGAATTCCAGTCCGCTAATGATTGCCAGTTGATTTTTACGTACTGGCTTGCCAGGCCTGACGCACAACCTTCAATGAAGGTACGCCCATTCACGCATGTGTCCACGCAGAAGACGCTCTAGCTGAGAATCGAACCGGACAGCGTCTTACTGTGAGACGACAACGCTGCCTATATATATATATATATATATATATATATATATATATATATATATATATGTAGTTAGTATTAATTTGTAACAGTTATACATATGTAGACTTGTATATGTTGATGCACAAACTACAGTACATTACAATGTACTGTACATATGTACACAAAGTGAATGTCCCATTTGTGGTCAGAACTGTGGAATGCCTATAGTATAAGGTGTAGTCTAAAGACCATTATACATGCATACAGCTCAGATGGCTTTGTGGTAAGTCTCATGACTATAGTGTGCATGGTCCAGGGTTCAACACCTTCAATCCTTTAAAAATGTTTTTTACTCCAGAATAAGGCTCATTTAAGCAGTTGAAGCATGTTTAAAAGTGTTTGTATTACATTAAAGCAGCAGTTAAACAGTTAAACAAACATTAATATGTATAACCTGTGCACATAAACACAGCCACATCTGCTAACTACTTAGGGTATATACATTTCAGTGAAGTAACATCTCACTATGTGCTTCCATAACATTACATTCTCTGTTGACTTTACTCTCCAGCACACGTGGGTTTATATGGGTGTTTAAATGTTTATTATACTGACGAATACTACCTATATATGCAAGCTGTGGTTAAGGTATACTTTTTAACATGATAAACATCCCTGACTTTATTGGGATTTGAAACCGGAATGCACAGATACTATGCAAATGCTGTAACCATTACACTATTGACATTAACGTTGCTTCCGCCTGTTTCCTATTTAGATGATTTCTATGTGTAAGCTAGGCTAAGCAAAGGGTGGAGGCACCCAAACCCACTGAACTTCACTTACTCTTGAAATAAACACATATAACAAATGAAATGAGAGACTATAGATTACATTCCTAACTACATTAGGCATAGCCCCTCACTGACACACTTCAAGGGAAACCTTGATGTGTGAATGGGAAACAGAATATACACCCCTGGGATCATGTGTCCCAGAACCATACAGCCAGGGGGTGGGGGAGCCCCTCCAGTTTTATAGCTGCAAGACCTGTTGGGGAAATTGAATGGTGTTGATTTTTCACATTAACATGCCCTCTTTAGATCACTAAGTGCCCCTATCACACTCCACCACCCCAGTCTTCAACAGCTTCCAGCAACTCTGCCTGGAATTGCTTCATTGGCTATGCTTGACAGAGGCTCAGTTACTTCATCAATGGTGCGGAGAAAGCCAACACACTGTAGCTATGCTTCTAATTGCCCTTGGGCAAATAGCCTACTACCTATCTGTGAACCTCTAAAGTGCAGGCCACCACAACCATAATATGTGAATAAGCAGAGCTTTCAGATCACAATATACAGTGAGCTATCACCATGTAGTCAGAAAACAGTTAAGTACAGCAAGAGCATAAAGAACACTGATACTTAATCACTCCAAAAGCCTATCTTGGAAGCTAGAAGATGTATATGTTTAAGGCTTTCTATTGCATACCAGTAGGTTACCTACAGGAAAGATGTGAAACAAACACAGATAGGAAGCATGCATGCAACAATACCATACCGGCTTATGTGTCAGCCTTAGGCTTTAGAATACTGGCAAAGGCTATTGGCACCCCCATGGTGCCTTTTTTAGGGAAGTCTCAAAGGTGAATCCCACCTCCATAAACAGCACAGTAGCAGAATTGATGAGGGTTATGCTACTCAATACCAGGGGTTGTGATCACAACATGCACACACTCATAGCACTCCTCAGTATGGACAACGTCAACATGTGTGCAGTAACTGAGACTTGTTTTAAGGCTCCTGACAGCACACCAGCACTAACAGACTACAACCCATACCACACATTTCGGACACAGAACATGGACTGACACAGACATGGAGGGGGTGTATCTATATTCGTCAGGGATACCTACACCTCCAGGATAGTGGGGCAGCATGATACCTCTGAGATCATCTATGTGCAGCTAACATCAGCCAAAACTGCAGTGCAAACTGTGGCCTGCTACAGATCACCTTCCTTGACCCAGGACCACCACTCCACCTACCTGGAGACAGTGGTACACATGACAGTCCTACCACACACCCTGGTATTGGTTGATGTCAACTACCCTACCATTAACTGAGAAACTTACTCAAGTAAACACTTCCAGGCCCAGTGCTTCCTGGAATTTATCACCTCATATGTCCTGTATCAGATGGCAAACTCTCTAATGAGGGGTGGAAACATACTAGAAGTGGTAATCACCAATATGGGCAAGAGGTGCACCACAGCGGAGGTAAAGTGATCACTAGTTAGATCTGAACATGAACTATTCACTGTTTCCACAACCAACCATCTCCCCCACCCACAGAAACCACAGTGTATACCTTTCTACAGCTAATACTAGAGACAGAGGTGGGGGGTTTCACAGCCCCCACGCTAAGGGAAAACACTGCTCAAGATACAGACAGATTTACAAATGCACTCTATAAGGACCTACAAGGATGTATGGATCATGCCATCACTGGTAAAACAAGACTCACTCCTCCTAGACAAGGACACCAGTCTGGTGCACCCCTGCAATAAACAGGCTATACAACAGAAGTAGGACAGTAGTCCAGAAAAACAGCAAATCCCAAGAAGGGCAGACATCCGTGACCAGTATTAGTAAGAAACGTAGGTCCCTCATGAAATCATCCAAGGCTAACATCAACAGGAAAATAAGCAAGGATTCGAAAGATAACTGCAAAGCCTTCTTTGGCTATGTCAAGGATCTAAGTAGTAACACACAGATTTGCACTGTGCCGGTGCAATATAGCACAAAATATACTGACCCTACTGATATCACCAACATCCTTGCAGACACATTCAGTGCAAACTTCACCCCCTAAAGAGCCCACAACAATACCCAAAAAGTACAGTATCTCAGACATCAGAGACACACAGGTGGAAATGGTCCTCTCTAACAGCAATTCACAGCATCAGTGGAGGTAGATGGTGTCCCAGACTGCATCTTGCAAACACTACAAGACAAACTGGCCCCCCACCTAATTAAGCTTTTCAACCTCAGCCTCTCCACAGGCTACATGACCATACAATGGCACGTGGCAACGGTTATTCCACTCCACCAAGGTGGAAACACAACTGACCATGGTAACTACCACCCCATAAGCCTGACTAGCCTGGTCTGCAAAGCTATGGAGTGCATCCTCATAGAACTCATTAACAAAGACATTGGTAACCTCCAAACACTTGACCCAACCCAGGTCAGCTTGGCTGAGTGCAGTTCATGCCTATTGAACCTGTTTGACGTCTTACAGACAGTCACCAAGACATTAGATGAGGGGAGAGGTGGTTCACACATACTACCTGGACCTCACCGAGGCTTTTGACACCACTCCCCACTCAGGTATTATTGATAAACTCACTAGCCTATACATACACCCATACATCACAGGATGGGTTGCCAATGGGCTTACACACAGAACCCACATGATACGACTAGCGGTCTCCATGTCCAACTCTTAACCAGTCATGACTGTTGTCCCACAGGACTCAGTCCTGGGGCCCCTACTGTTTGGCATATACTTCTCAGAGGTACAAGCAAACACAGGTGGACTACGGCAGACCATGTTTGGCAATGACTGCAAACTGGGAGCCATACTTGACAGTCCAGCTGGCACAGACATCCTTCAAGAGGCCTCACAGAGACCAACACAGGGTGTCACAGTCATGGCCTCCAGCTTAGTGCCACAAACTGCATGGTCATTCCATTGTGGAATATTAAGCACCCACATATTAACACTTAAGTGGCAGCCACTTTAATACAGACAAGGTAATAGGGTATCTGGGGACTAAGGTAGATAGTGATCTCTCCTTTGACAATCATATCTCCAAAGTAGTTAGGACATCCTTCTATGTAGGCCATCTGATTACTAAAGGGTTCACATCTAGACATACCGAGGTTATAGTGCCCCTTTACTCATCACTCATCAGTCCCATCATAGAGTAGATAAACCAAGTATGAAGACCACCACGATAATGCAGCAAACACTTCTCTTTATTTAGTATAGGAACATAAAAACGATGAGCGCTTCTCTATATACACATTTTTTATATACATATTTTTATGCATATTTTTACACACAGTTTTATATATTTCTACATGTTTAACATTGTTATATACATTTTTTATTATTATATATATACTTATTATTATATTTATCATAGATATATCTATATATTTTCCATATATGTTGTATTGATATATATATATATATATACATTAATGCTTTTTAACATTTTTTATATACCATACATACATTTTAAGTTCATTCATTGCCTAATAAGCCTCACGAATGATATTGATCTTAAATACATCTTGAATTGTCTCCTAACACACGATGTCTCAACATAGCATGAGTTTTCTGGATAGTTGATTTCACTCATCTTCTAGATTCTAGTTATTTAGTTATATATTACATATTTCATTGTAAAAATATAATATATATTTTTATATACAGAAATAACAAAACATATATATAGCATTTTATAATGCTTATTCTTTGTGCAATTGGTTGACTATATGCCCTCTATACAGTTTCATTTACAGCAGACTATAAAATCTTGCGAACAATTGTATAATATAACAAAGATTCAGCAGTCTGTCACGTCTCCACGTGAGAAACTAACATATTGCTATATAGTGAATCTGATATTTTGTAGAAGTTTGTTATATATTTTTAGTTTTATTTTAAAAAGAGAGGGAAACTTTGGTAATATTTTGAAATTTTAGTTTCTAATTATAACAAATGCATAGAACATGAGGAAATGGTTTATAAGTACTGCAAGCAGGGCAATGTTGGCTTTACACACCTTTTGAAATTGTTAAAATGTGTTTGACACAACGACCCTATGGATGGTTTTAACTTGAAGTCTTCTGTATGAAATGGGTTCTCTGGAACTTAATTAATTGATTAAATGGATAATTGATGATGTTAATTAGGTTGTGATTTGATATATAAGCATGTAGGCTTTTGTGATACATTAGATCTGAAGAAGCGTACAGTTTGTACGTGAAAGCGCTCATCGTTTTTATGTTCCTATACTAAATAAAGAGAAGTGTTTGCTGCATTATCGTGGTGGTCTTCATACTTGGTTTATCTACTACGTTTACTTGAATTTAGTGGTGAAGACCTTTGGGAGCTAGCTGAGTTTGTGTTCACTCCCATCATAGAGTATAATAACCCATTTGGGATGTACCTCAGGAGACACATCCAACAGCTGGAAGGTCCACGAATGTACCTCGCCAAGAGGATTACTGGCCTCAAACATATGTCCTATGCAGCCAGACTGAATAAACTCCTACTTTACTCAGTGGCATCTCATTTACTCAGAGATGATTTCTGCTGGCCAACAAAGCCATGTTGAACTCAGGCTTAATGGATATCCTTCACCTATGGGAATCTATGTCACAGTGAGCCACACGCTGTAGTGAGCCGAACCTTGCCATAACAATAACTGGAAGATGTTGGAGGGATGGATTCCTGCCACAGAAACTCCCCATACTTTGAAACAACATCCTTAATTACATTATACAGAGTCCCTCACTAACACTCTTCAAGAGAAACCTTGAATAGTGGATGGGGAACAGTAGCTACACCCCAGGGATCCCGCCATTGGCTCTGCTCCACAGAGAGACAGCTAATGAATCAATGGGTGGCAAAAACTGACACATTTTGGCTAGGCTTATGAATGCCCTCAGGCAGTTAGGCAAGTACCTACCTATGAACCTATGAACCTATACATATAGTATCAGCACATGCTAATAGCTTAATTTACTGTTCAGGAGTTGACTTACCTTGTGCCGATAGCAGTTGTGTGTGCAATAGTTGAGGGCTGCCTATGTTGGATGCACACACTAGACTGCCTATACATGACAATTTACAGGTAGTCTTGAGTGTGTGCCACCCATTTTTACTGTGTGTGCAGGTGGAGAAAGGTGTCAGTTCCTAGATGCCTACACTGTCAATGTGTGTGCTATACGTTCCCTCCTTGCCAAGGCATGGGCATACTGGCCATGCCTCCATCTGCCTACTGGGGCTGGCTGAGGGTGTTCATGGTCTGAGTACCTCTGTGCCTGTGGGGCCCTTGGTAATGGGGGTGGGCTGTGAGGGCCTTCAACATTCTTTCCCTGCTGCAGCTGTTTCCGCAGGATCATATTGTGTAGCATGGCACATACTATAAAGATGTGGGTACATGTGCCTGGAGAGTACTGCAAGGCTCCACCAGATATGTCCAAGCAAAGGAACAGTGATTTAAGCATCCCAAACACACACTCTATGATGATTCTGGTTTGTGTGTGTGTCTCATTATGGTGTTCCTGCATGGGTGTGTGCACATTTTTGATGGGAGTCATCATCCACAGTTCCGGTGCATAGCCTGCATCCCCCACCAGGTGGCCATATGGGATGCCCCCGGCAAATACTTGATACAGCTGTGAGGCATACCAGATGTGGGAGTCATGATAGCTTCCAGGGCTGCCAGCACACACATCCATGATAATGCCCTGGACATTGCACACGACCTGGCAGTTGATGGAGTGTATCCCTTGCGGTTTATGTAGTGCTTACCCTGCTCATTGAGTGGTGACTTGATGTGTATGTGCGTGCAGTCTATTGCACCCAGTACCTCCGGGTATTCTGCCACATGGTGGAAGAGACGCATATTGCTGGCCAACTCCTCCTGCATTCAGGGGAATTATATGTGCTCATTGGCATGTGGTAACATGACATCCAGGAACTGGTGAAGTACCCTGGATGCTGATGCCTGTGAGATCTCCATGATATCCCCAGTTGGCCTTTGAAAGGTACCTGTAGCTAGTATTTTCAGTCTTACACATACCTTCGTATCCACTGGGATGAGTTCCCCTCTGTTTGTTCTGGCTCTGAGGCATGGACGGCACAGCTTCACAAGTTGCTGTAGGGTGTCCCTGTCCACCCTGTAATGCTCTACTATCTCCAGATCATGTAGCCCCTGGTAGGTTACCCTGGGTCTAAACACTCTTCTCCTCCTCTGGTGCCTGAGGTGGTTGTGTGCATCATACTCCACACCACCTTCGGTCTCCAACACATGCTGGTGGATCAAAGCTAACATGTACATACCAAAAGTTCTCTGTCTGTATACACCAATGGTGCAGAGTGTATGGGAATTTACAAGTGTGTGTGAAGTGCTTTCACACTTTATACTATTTTGCTATGGATGCTGCTGATGTCATTAGGTGTGTATCAGCAATTCCAGCTGCAGGGTATTTTAATTATGGGTTTTACAGTGAATACTACAAGTGTGGGGCCTTTAGTGTGGAGTTATGCTTGCCTGCCTTGATTAATCTTTTGCCCTTTAATTCACTTTTAAACCTGGATCCCCTCCCATTATCAGGCATGCATCCAACTGCCATCTTTCTTGTTTTGTACTTTCCCTACCCAGTCATGTGTTGCAAAATGTGTCTTGTAGCTGATATACTGCAAATCTGCTTTGTTCTGCTGTGACACTTTACTGTTTTCTTTGCAGTACAGCCCCTCCCCTTTCCTGTTTTGCATGTAGCTGCTTGCAGCCTTGTTAGCTGTTGTCAATGGTCCACTGTAGGTTCCTAGGTGTTAATTAGTCATTTGTACTCCAATTTCCCTGCTGCAGCATTTCCTTATTTCTTTCCTATAACCTTCTTGTTTCAGCTCCGGTGCACACCATGCAAACCCATGTACCAGGTTTAAGCGTGTTTTCATCTCCGTTCATGCGCATACTTGGTTACCTTGTGTACCCTCAGCTAAGTAAAGCTATAGCCAGTTCGACACACCCCTATCCTGCAGCTTTGCTTAGCTACGGGCAAACTGGATTAGCAATGCTCCAATGTGCTTACAGCAAGGATGGCGCACCACTTTCGATGTCATCTTTATCTCAAGGGCACACCTCAGTGTTATAATGCTACACTGTGAGGTGCATCTTTACACCAGCGGGGAATCTGTGATTCACTATTACTCCTCTCATTTGCATGGCATTGCCTACTAATTCCTAGCTACCATGCATAACACTGTCACAGCCCCTTAGCAACCCTTGCACCATGGTGTGGTGTAACATGCCTGCCATTCACTATTATGGGGAATTCATGATATGTGTTACATTGCAGTTTTATTCTATATTTTTCTATTTTCCTTGTGATCCTATTTGCACGCCGCTGCCCTGTGCTTCTACTTCGCGATAGTGCGAATATAAATATTAAATGTTAATTTTATATTTTGTACATTTTTTTTATGCCAATGGCTATATATTTAGCCATTGGCATATATTAACAATATAATACATGTGTTTGGTTGGCTGTCATGGCTCCGATTATATGTTTGCAAAAATGTAAACCGTTTTTTTACGGTTTACATTTATGCATGCTTACACTACACCTGCACCACTTCCTGGATCACTACATACCTTCATTCACATGCTACACTACTGCACATGGGTTAATTAGCAAACAGGGACCGGGAGCTGTGCGGGCGCAGTGTGCGCAGGTAGTGCACGTGGGAATAGCTCATACCTGGATCGCTCGCCGGCCATATTTGGTGTTGGAACGCCGATGCTATGCCTGCACCTGGCGCAAGCTTCATGAGTCCCAGGGAATATAACTTCTCTCTGTTTAAGTATCTTTTGGTTTGGTGAAGGGAATGGACTGCATCCTTAAGTCAAAGTATGATTAAAGTTCATGAAATTAGTATTACTTCAGTCTTTGAAGTGCTATTTGCAGCACCTACAATATGCCCACAATTGACTCCTTCATATGGAGTTACATGTATCTCTGGTAAATCTAAATACAATTGTAAATTATTTTTATGAGACTCCTGCTACTGTTGGAAATGTCTGGGTATCCTTCTTCCACATTGCTCTTTTTGTCTCTGTGTACATAAGACACTGTAGTCACTGGGTGTAGCAATTTCAGTGATCAATTCTACTTTTGTCCTCTTTTCATAGACTACTATATCTGATTTTCTTGCATTTATTGTTTGAACTGTTGATAATTGGTAATCCACTTTATATAAACTTCATCATTTTCTATATTACTTTATGGCTCCTGTCTCCAATGCTTCTCACCTATTTCAATATTGTAATGGTTGCATAATCTCCAATGCAACAGTCTTGCCACATTATTATGTCTTTCAGTATACAAGCCCTCTGTTATTAGTGTATCACATCCAGTAACAAGATGTGCGACTGTTTCCAATTCTGCCTAGTAAACTCTATGATACAGGTGGAAACATATCTACACAGATGAGTACCAACTAAAACCCGAGTAAGAGCCTGCTTAGCTGCAATTAGCCAGTGTCAAGAAAGCAGGTGCATTAAAATTCATTCTGCAAATGCACCTGATGTTCTTTTGGAATAACTGAATATTTTCAGTATTTTTTATATAATTTGTGAGCTGGTTCCATATAGCAGCTCCTTTTCTGGAGAGAGATTTTTTTTTCTGTTCTGGTCAGGAAGTGAATGTATTTCCTTGCATGTTCCTAAGAGAATAACTTTACAGTCTAATTTGGAATAGACATTTAAGTGGTAAGAGTTAAAGTTTTGTAAATCAGAGAATTATGGAGAAAAGTGGTTCTGTTGGTAATGGGTTGCCAATGGGCCTTTTCATATAAAATATAGTTGTGGCAATTTCTTTTAGCAAACAGAGCAAATTTAAGTACTTTATTTTCATCCACTTGATTATTTTGTGTATTTTGTGCTGAATGAAGAGTAAGAAGGGGAATGGCATATTGTATCATACATATTAAGACATTTTTGGCTAAAGCTATCCTTGCAACTGGAGAGAGAGAGTGAAGGTGAAAGAGACCATAACATTATTTTAGTTGAATAAAAATCTTAGTGGTAATGTTATCTGTATGAGTATTGACGTTTAGTATTCGGACAATGTTACAACAGTACATTTTTGATGTTTAACATTGGGTATATTGCTCCCTTTTATAGACAGCAACCTTGCAGTTCATACAGCATATGTGGATCTGACAAGGTCACTGATACTATACTTTATGCTGGAGTTGTAAGCAGACTTAAAGACAGAACCCACAGATTTAAAGAACATACATCACCTCAGACAGCTAAAAGGAAACTAGTGGTATTCTTCAAGGCTCAATACTATGTCCCCTTTCTTTTCAACATCTACATCCTGGCTTCTGAAGCCATTAACCCATACATATGGCTAACTTAATTTGTCAGTGCATATCAGCTAGGTTGTGATGTTTGCTCAGCATCCAATATAGCGTTGCTACACTGATGGTTTAACCATACACATCTATGATATATTAGAAATGGGCTTAAATTAAATGCAAGAAAGACTACCATTGTCACTTTTGGTAAACAAGTTTCAAATTACTTAAAATATAAACAGCACCTTCATCCACACTAATGCAGTCATGAGAGATCTCAGTACCTCCATAGAAAACTCCTTGTCATTTGACTGCCAAGCAGCAGGTAATCAGGATATCCTTCTGAAGTCCAATGCTCAAAGTTAACTTGTCCAGGTCAAAAGAGGTCATCATTCCTCTATATTTTGCACTGATCAGTCCAATTATAACCATGAGTACTTCTTTTAGTATGTCTTTATCCAAACACATTATTCAAATGAAAAGATCCCAGAGGTTCCAAACAAGAAAGATCATTGGACTGAAAGGCCTCAGCTACTAATCGGGCTTGTAACTCTGTTCCACTTATGGGCACCTGTGTGGTGATTTATGACTAGCATTTCATGCTGTTAAGGACACAACCTTCCTTGATCTCCTGTACATCCACAAAAAATGTCTCAATAAACACTCAAACTGAAGTATTGAATCTTAAATAAGACACCGGAGGAACAGATTTGTTATTCGGTGCTTCCTCTCATCTCTGGAATATTCCTTCATTATGTATACAACAAACTGATACACTTGTTTCCTTTAAGAAAAACCTTAATAACTGAAAAGAAGCCTGCAAATCTATCATAGGCCTGGCTTGATTTTCCCTTCTAGAGACAGGTGGTGTCCTATAAATGTACTGATTGGCAAGGTGGCTATGGCCCATGGACTGACTTTGCATAGTAAACTCTGATTAAACATGAAATTCTACCCCATATACAATATGATCTATAATGATTTATAAGGGTCCTGCAAATCAAGAACCTCTGTTGTGAAAAGGCTCATTGATTTCTAGTCATCAATAAAAGAACCTAACAATCCTGTACCCTCCTCTTTGAGCTGCATTCCCTGGAACACTGTCTACCACTCAAATATAAAGAACTACATCTGCTACTCATTACAACCTTTATTTGTGAAGCAATAATACTGTGCTGCTTTCCAAACAATGACCATGCTTTAGAAAATAGGATTGGTCTCTAAGAAATGCCAGCCAGCTAGTCATTCAAATTTCTAAAACAGGGAATTAAGGTACAAAGATATCATGGGAAAACAAGTGTACCAGTTCATGAAATCAAAATCCAGCTGCTTGTTTTACATGGACTAGCCATGGCAAAAAAAAAATACAGAACCAGCATGTAAAAGTGCATGCACAAGGCAGCTAGAATATAAGCCATCTTCTCCTTGCACGTTTGCACTCCATTAGTGATTCGTTTTCAAGCTGTGATCAGTGATCAAAAAACAGTCAAACTATTAAAACTGAGTAGAGTAGCAATTATGAAGAGATGTGCTATCTGTTGTGAGACTGATGCTCACACTAACTTGTTTAATTTATGCTGTTATATTATGGATATCTGCTTAAATTTCTATTCAGTATTATGTATTAAACAACCTGACTGCATATAACTTATTATATTATGTATTGACCATCTAATTATGCATTGCTTATGTTCTAGCTTCCTCATTGTATCTCCAGGCAAAGCTTAAACATGGTATAGTTGGAGCAGTGCTCCCCTTTGATCACCAAATAGAATAAAAAATAAAATGCCTTGCAGCAATCAGGCCAGATTACAGCAATCAAGCCATATTCATACTATCACTGTTTCAAACCTGCAAGCTGCCAGATTGTAAAATCCTGTGTAGTTTTTGTGCAGCTATCTGAGTGTCTGTTATACTGTGGGATGCATGTTTGTGCCTCGTTTTGTATTTCAATTTCAGTGTGGGTGTGTAAATCTGTGGGCATTGTCTCTGCATAAAGTGTATGCGTGTGTGTGTGTGCTTGTGTGTTTGAGCAAATGAACGGGTTTCTATATACATTTTTGTGTTTCCATATATATGTGTGCAAGTCTTTATCTTGAGTAGTTATTTAATATTTTGGATAAAAAATACTTTGTCCATTTATGTATTCTATATCAATTTTCAGACATTATGTGGAACATTATTACATCAGAAGTTTTGCATACACGCAGGTAATAAAAATAAAACAAAACCACTTAGACCATTTTCTAAGTGCAGTTGTGCTGTCTAGGGTGTTAAATGGACCTTCCAGGGGTCTGGCAGCCCTCCACCTATAATGCCTGACCTCACAACATCCCTTGGCTCTCTTTTTTTCCCTGTGATGGCACTCTGCCGTGTGTCATTGCTTGTTTAACAGATCTCATAGTGCATCTGAATATCTTGTACAACACATCTAGCAATTATGATACCACACTGTATAAGATCATTGTACAATTTGCCTGCATTGAGATACGCACTTCTAAATAACCATATCCAAAGGTCAAAATGGATACTATAAATACAGTCGAATATCTAACTTATAGAAATTGGTGGCATCAAAATATGGAATACTATTAGTTTTAATTTAAAAGGTAGTTATGCTACTGATATTTATTAATGCAATTTTAACTGTTAACAAAAACCTGATATATATATATATATATATATATATATATATATATATATATATAAAACCATTTTTAATGTGTTGATCTGCATGCTAAACTACATTAGAATTATGCACTATTAGCATCTGTATCTTACTGTAATGTGCATCATGTTATTGTACTGGTTTTCACAAATTGTTTTGATATACAACATTTTGCATAGTACAGTATTCTGTATTGTCACTTATTGCAATTTATAAAACAGATCAGGAACATACTAAATGGTAAACCCCTACCTCAAAGTATGTCTTTGTAGCAGTTTAATCCCATGATGTGTACCCACGGGCCAAATCAAAACACATATATCAGACATCAGACAAGCTATTGTAAGAAAAATTGTAAGTTATTATAACTCTTTTCAAAAGAAAAGTTCCACAGTTTAGTGCATTCAAGAACAAGAAAATAAATATGATAATTAAACATTAAGTACTTGTTTCAAGCTATAAATAAATTATTATTCAGATGTACTACAAACATCAACAAAGGAACTGCTGTGTCCATTATCTGTTAGACTGATTTCAGAAAACTAGATTGACATCCTGAACATAATTTAAAATTACATATATCGAACATTTCAATTAAAAAATTCAAAACTGTTTTTGCTGAGTTTAGAATGGTCCAGTAATGGCATCATAAGACACATAAGCAGTACAATCACAAAACTGTATCGTTAACAACAAATGTCAGCTAATAACCAACAAGAGTAGCAACTATTACCATTCTCAAACACCATATTAGTAATTAGTGTTAAACTTCTCTGGGGCTTTAGAGTGAGCACTTCTCCAGTCGTTGTAACATGCCATCTGTACTGGCCTACTTTTCAACCCCCAAGCCAAGCGGCATAACTCAGGACCCCATAGCTACCAAGATATTTGCTCCTGCACAATGTTATTCACCTTCAATCACTTGTCAAAGCCATGATCAGGAGGGCCAAGAAAAAAAAGGAAGAAATCCCCCGCATACTTGGCTTAAAATCACACCCCTTGTACATGGTCTGCCCATCATGGTCATGATCACAAGGGCAAACGTCTTTGCCAGAAAATTGTATTTTTATAGAATCTGCTTAGTGCTGTCACTGACTTATTTCTTCAGTTTCCCTAAATCAAATGGAGTTGCACTTTCCTATTAGAAAAAAAAAGAACAATAAACAGAGATGTCATTAGTAAGGATTATTTCTAGTGTGCATGACACCAAACAAACCATGCCGCAGGATTGAAAGCAGCCTCCAATTTACATGGACCACTTGAACATCATGTCTGACAAAAGAAAGAGAAGGATTAACTAACTTTCTGTACTGCAGGGCACTCCAATAACATTGACATAGCCCTTATAAATAATTTAAATGTGCACTGAATCTCGCTACTCTTTTCTGACTTAGTAAGCAAACTCAAAGGGGAACATTTTATGCTTCTCTAAAATCCCAGAACCATCATCTTTGTAAAATTTTAGATTTCTTTCACTGAGACTGCCAAATGCTGCCTAACTTTTCTCCACATTGGTGCGTCTATTTTTGTGGAAGTCACAGCAACTGCTAACGTCTCACTATTGTTCTTGATCCTTAGCCTTTAGCTGCAGCAAGCACTTGTGTGCTATTGCTTTCCAGATCCAGATCTCAAAACTAAAGCCCAGATGTGATTGTGAACTTGAGCAGAGTTTCCAGCTTATTAAGGCTTCTCTCTTATATTGGTACTTTCTACACTTCTTTTATTGCCTCTGCCCACCATTTTATAGCTACTGTAGCTTTCTTGTGGGCTATTGCTTTGGAGTGCCAGATGTAGAAATTGAAACTTGTCAATAGTTGAGAACTGTCAAAGGAAAAATATACTTTAAAAATGATCAATACACGGTAGGTTCAGGTTAAGGCACTTTAATCTTGCAGCAAGGAGACAAAAACGTGCTAATACAGAGTTTGTCTAACTAGAATCAGGAAATGCAGGCATTTTTATACATTTTCTAATAAGACATTGTCTACCAAGCTGACGTAGCAAATCACAAGTTTTAACATCATTATTTCGTAGTGCTTGTTTATATGATTTCCTGCTTGTACTATCAATTTTTGTGAGAAACTTCCTAATAAAAACAATGTGGCCTTGGCTACCACCGGTTAGATATATGCAATTTTACCATTCAAGGTACTATGGCTAATTTGAGCACAAAGCAAGTATAGATTGCAGTTCATTTCTCCAACAGTCCTTTGTCTGTGTTATCTCTTCCTCCTGCAGCTGTGCGTGTTCTCATACTTCGAACAGAGCTAATTGTTCAAAATCATTACATTACAGAATATAGCATTGTCCATTCTTTGCTTCCTGACCTAGCAGATAATCACCTGCTTCTCAAGTACATTTCCAAAAGGCATGAACATGAATATTGCTGTGCTAGCAATTACTAGGTCAGAGGGCATCTTGCAAGTTTTAGAAAGCACACTGCAGTTTCAAAAGCATCTTTTAGTCTCATATGAAACTCAGCTGTATATAAAATAGTGCATATAAAATAGAATGGAAAACGTGTTAACTTATTTAGTTTCTAATTAGCATTAAGCACACACATTAATACATATTTTTCTGACAAGAACTTAAGCAATGTTTCTAGTCCCTAAAAATAAAAGGCAGACATTAAAGGCTCCAATGTCTTACTTATAATAAAGTGTAAAAGAGCAATAGCTGGGAACAGAAACATAAAGGAGATTGTGGGGGTGATGAAAGCTACAGCAGCATAGCTAGGAGTAAAAGCAGTCTCACACTTTTGTCTCATTAAACCAGAGTGAAAGTGAGAAGGGAGTTTGCTTTACAGCTGTTGTTGTGCATCAGCTGCTGTTGCAGGGAGTGCATTTAGAACTTGTGTGTAGACTTTTATTAGAAATTAGCATTTTTAGTACTTGTGGTGAGCATACGTTTTTTGGAAATAGCCATGTGTGATGCTAATCTAGCTATGCTTGATTTTGTAATATTAAAGTCCATTGCATACCAAAATGAGCTGGTGACACAAATGCACATAGTTTAATAAAAGTAAAATTTCTGCTGCTGACATTTACAATGAAAAAAACAAAATAACAAGAGGTGTGTGAGACATTTCATTAAAACTGCACCTCCTGACTGTCCAAAATGTGTCTTTCAGAACTGTCACCTGAAAACTGCAGTTTTATCTTAAAGAAATTGCATTGCTAGTCTGAACAATTTTCAGTTTTCCAGTGGAGTTGCCAGGCTGAAAATTAGGACTGACTCCAAAGAGGAATATGTGTAAGATGATAGACCTAGTATAATTTGTCGTGTGTAATATAAATATCACTTCTAAACAGCAACATTTTTTCCAAGGTTTTTTTTTTTTTTAGACTCTACAAGTAGTTTGTATAACTTCACATAATTAAAATGGCCAAATTTATTAAAATACTGAAGGAACTCTTTTACAATATTGGTGCAAAGCAAGCTTTAAGCCCTATGAAAGTTATCCATGAATGTGTAACCCACTTTCATGGATATAAGTCATCAGCAGCATCTGAAGAATTCCTGAAACCCATCAGTATATTAATAGACTGTGGATACATTTACAGTTTGTTCCATGTAGAAATTCATAATGCTTCAAATGATTTATAATTTGGATTAAGATTTTTTTTGTAAAGTTTTTCCCCTACTGTCTGCTAGCCAATTTGGCACAGTCTTCATCAATCAGCCCATTCATTCCCTTCACCAGGAAAGAGATGACCACAATGTGCAATTATCCATTGGTGATTTCAAGGGTTTTCAGATTTCTCCCCATCTGCAAACTTCAATTCATCTGGGAGGAAACTAGGGTAGCAGTATGCAACTGTCTACAGAGGACATGCTCTCATTTCCACAGATTGTTCTCCCTCAAAGCAGCCGTGCACCCTTCTGGTCTCTACAAGGGAACAGAGATTGCATTCATTGTGTGCCTCTGAGTGCATGCAAACAATGCTCTCACCTTGAGAGAATTGAACAGGGCACACTTGTTCACTGGTCCCTCCAGTTATGGGGCAAGTAATGACACCCCAGACACTTGGGTCATAGTCAGTGTTCCATATTTCTGTGCCACGGAGAGAGGCTTTAATTTAGAATATGGTTTGTTGTGGCTGCAGTAAATAAAATACTATGTTCTTTGCTTCTTATATGATGGCTATTAATATTTAGGTCTAACTTTGTCAACATTTCGTCACTGACTATCATCTTCAAGACATAAATCAGAATGAGTCTAACCTATAGTGCACTGAATACTCAGTGAAGACAGTATTTCAGTATCGTCTGTGCAATACACATACACAGATATGCTTAGTATAAGGTTTCATTAAACACCACTACTTTTTTTCCAAAGCTATATTTGGTCTCCATATATATTTTTTGTAGATTCATAGATATTTCAAGGCCATTGAGTCTTATGACCATTCACACTTTGCCAATATCCTGCCTCAGGCCAAATATCCTTTCTGCATGAGGGCCAACCCAATCAATCCTGAATAATATTTGTAGATTTATATCTGGTAATCTAAGTGATGTTTAAAGGATAATATAAGGAGTAAGTTTTATTCCAGAGTTTGTGAGGCATTTGGTTATAAAGCAGTTCATTTGTCATGTTTTATTTATCTGATTGTTAATCTCCAAACTCTGGACCCCACCCAGATCGGGTTTGTAAAAGGCAGATCATGTCTCCTAAACCTGATAGATTTCTTTGAAGCAGTCACCAAAGCTGTAGACGAGGGTAAGGTGGTTCACACAGCCTATCTAGATCTTGCCAAGGCCTTTGACTGCATCCCCCACTCTGGAATTATAGATAAAGTCACTAAATTAGGTATAAATCCCTATGTTACAAGATGGGTTGCCAACTGGCTCACTGACAGAACCCACACTGTGAAAGTAGCAGACTCCAAATCCAAGTTCAGACCAGTGACAAGTGGAGTACCACAGGGTTCAGTCCTGGGTCTTCTCCCGTTTGATATCTACTTCTATAAAGTACAGGCTAACATAGAAGGTCTTTGGCTAATGAAGTTCGCAGATGACTGCAAACTAGGAGCCATAATCGAAACTCCTAATGATGTGGACATCCTACAAAAGGGCATCACTGAGACAGATGCCTGGTGTCAAAGCCATGGCCTCAAGCTCAATGCAAAAACGTGCATTGTCATCCCCTTTGGTAAAAACTCTGTACCCATGAACGACAACATAGACGGTAGTATACTTAAAACCAAAAGTGTGATACGAGACCTTGGGACACAGGTGGACAGTAGTCTCTCCTTTGATAATCACATCTCCACAGTAGTCAGGAAATCCTTCTACGTGGCACACCTCATCACAAAGCGTTTATCATCCAGAAAATAAGAGGTCATTGTTCCCCTCTACTCATCACTCATTTGACCCATTATAGAGTATAACACCCCTTTTGGAATGTACCTCACAAGACATCTACAACAACTGGAAAGGCCACAGAAATACCTCACAAAGAGGATTACCGGCCTCAAACAGATGCCCTACGCAGACTGTCTCAAAAAACTCCAGCTTTACTCCGTCGCATATCACCTACTCAGAGGTGATCTCTGCTTAACATACAAAGCTATGTCAAACCCAGAGCTGTTGGACATGCTCCACTTAAAGAAACCCAATCCCTCCAAGCTACACGCTCTAGGGACCTAAACCTTGTCACCACAATAAACAAAACATGCCGGATGGATATATTCCTGCCCCAGAGACTTCCCATACTCTGGAATAAACTACCTATCTATATCAAACAAAGCTCCTCATTAGCACTTTTCAAGAAAAATCTTGATGATTGGATCGGAAATAGGAAATTCAACCCGGAATAAATTCTGTGGCTCTGCTCGGCAGTGGTACAGGAAAATGATTTTCTTTGATGGCAAAAGCCAGGATACCTTTTTGGCTGAGCTTGTATAGGTCCTAGGGCCGATAGCCTAGTACCTACCTATGAACCTATGAACCTATGTTGGTGAAGATTTATGTCTTTGGTTTTAATAATGGTGGAAGTACTGGACTTACAGAGAAAGGAGGTCCAGGGCAATAAGATGTCTAATAGTAGAGCAAGTGTGATAGATATCTGCACTTAGAAGTCTATAACACACTGAATATTCACACTCTTACCCTAATACTTTGGATTTTTTTGCTTTTTCCACACCATTACTCCTGCAGGACTGTCAGTGCAGCAGATTCAAAATCAGAACTGAGCTGTAGTTAAATTTTTATGGTAAGAATTTTAGTCTTATATGAATGTTATATCTGAATATTCAGCCATAGTTCCCGGAATGCTTTACTTAGACATTTTAGTGACAGAATGATATATTTCTTGTTATGCATAATTGTGTGCAGCCGTTACATGCTCTATTTTTTGTTTGCCTCCACTAAGAGTAAGTTATATAACTTCTATTTAGGTAGAAAGTGCAATATACACCTATTTTGAAACACCATCATATTTGAAGCAAAACTTGTAACTACTTAATTAGAAAACGTTTTCAGTGGAAACATGCCACCACCACGAAAACTCCATGTACTGATAGTGGCAATATCCATCAAAGTATAATTCTCTGACAATTTTTCTATGAATTCTGAGGAAGACAATGTGGCCTCTTATATACAAGTATTACATGTTGTACAAACTGACATGCATTTGCTGTGGAATATTGTCACATTGCATTACATGTGTTCTTTTATTGGGAAATATATGAGTTCTTTGCAGGCTAGGAAGTGCATCACATGCCTGGAATATATCTGTATTACATTGTAATTATATTTTATATGTATATATATACAGTATACACACACACACATATATATATATATATATATATATACATACACGCACAGTACATATGAAACATGGAAATATCGTATCACATTATTTATGCCCCCAGTTTACTCTTGTATGCTTTGGCATATGTTACATGAAAATAAAGTTGTGTAAATGTGCATGTATTATTTGTTTACCTGAATACAACAAGCAACTACATTCAGTAGCTGACAGTCACAACAATTTTCTGAGTAAATTGAGAAAGAATTTCAAATGGTTTCAGTATTATGCTGCTGTGCTTTTACCTTTCATTTCACAATAAACATATAACACTTTTTATAGCTGATATATACAGTACATATCTAATTAATATTACTAGTATAACTTATGTTTCCTTATGTGCCCAGCTGACAATATTATGCCAGACAGCCTTCTCAGTATATCCCAAACTTTCTACCTTGCTATTATCACCTAATTGGGCCCCTTGATGGGGGGGGGGGTTAAGAGAATTAGAACAGTTGGTCTTGCCTGGCATTACCCAAGGTGTACAGCTGCCTTTTTTGGGGCAGGAATATGGAATAGTCAGTGGCATGTGGTAAGTGCATTGAGAAAGGGTAAAACATAAATCATCCAAGTATAATGTGTCATTAAGTCATCTAATTAAATCCCAGGAGTCTTACAATTTTTTGCATGTGGAAAGGCCTAGGGTTCCCTCCATCTTTGGTATTCCAAAGGTCCATAAGGATTCTTTTAACCCCCCCCCCCCCGTTAAGACGCATTGTTTCAGAAGAAGGGTCTGTCACTGCACATTTAGTGAAGTATATTGACCATAAAGTTAAAAAGTTGTTTTTAGAAATGAAAATGCTTTAAATGACTCATGGGATTTCCTTAGATGACTTAATGACACATTGTACTCAGATGATTTATGTTTTATTACCTTAGATGTGGTAGATTTATTCACTTGTATACCACATGATATTGGTTTAATATGCTTTGAGGAATCTTTAGCAGATTTTAGAGACATCTCCCTCAATGAGTTTCGAATAATTTTAATTTTATTGGACTTGGTTTTAAAGAACAATTTTATATTTTTTGAAGGGGAATATTACAGACAGCTCAGAGGGATGGCTATGGGTGCACACTGTGCACCCACATATGGCAATATTATTCTTTCACACTGGGAAACTAAATTTGTTTTTAACTCAGAGTACTGACAATATTGGAGATTTTAGGCATTTTTTAGATGACATATATCTTTTTAGGTAAGCACAGAGGATATTTTTAAAGATTATTTAGATTATTTATTGGGGATCACCAATTTTTTTAAAGTTAACTTATGAATTTAATAGTGTAGAGTTGAATTATTTGGATGTGAATACACAAATAGACAGCAATGGCTTTAGATCTAAGATATACAGGAAAAAGATGTTCTCTAATTCCTATTCACACTATACAAGTGCTCATCCCCCCTATCAAAAAAGGGGGGTGGTAAAGGGACAATTGGTCCATGCAAGTAGGATGACATTCAATGACAATGATTTCAAAACTGAGAGTGAGTTTTTGACGAAGCTTGTCAAAGCTAGAGGTTACCTCAGTGAACTGTTGTCATAAATATACAAGGAAGTATTGGAGACAAGGAAAACAAAATTTGCTCCAATTCTGGGGAAAAATAACTACAACAAGGACAGAGCTAGTTCTGTAGCAGGGGAAGTAAATGACTTACAATCTGTATTTATTATCACATATGACAGGGAAGCAGGTTTGGTGAGGAGGACAATAGAGGATGAATGGTACAAATTTGCTAAGATTTCGGACCTCAATTTTATTTTTGACAAACCTTTCAAATGTATATACCGTAAGGGTAGTAATATTAAAAACCTGCTAGAGAATGGTACAAATTGTAACAGAGGTGGAGATCACCACAGCAACAGAAAGGGCACACGCAGAGTGGTAGTCGTGCCCAATGTCCATACATAATAATTGGAGATACAGTATATTTAAAACATAGAAACAGGAATATTAGTACTGCTGGGTATGCAAATTGCAACACAAAAGAGGTAATATATTTAGCTTTATGTAAAAAAAAGTGACTCATTCTATGTGGGAAAAATGGAGAGAAAATTTAAACAAAGAGTATATGAACATATATGTATGACATCAGGAGAATGAACAAAAAACATACTCTGTTTAAACATTCTGAAACATGCACAGGGGTTAGTTATTGTTTCTTTGTTATAGAAGTAGTATTGATTGATCTATGAGGTGGCCCTTGGGAAACCAGATTAGAGCACAGGGAGCTGTACTGGCAGGTTGTCTTAGAGGCCAGTAGGCACCTAGGTTTAAATGATACAGTTTCTTAGAAGCCTGTTTTGAAGCTTAGGTCAGCCAAATTGTGAGGCATTCAATAAAGTGGAAAATATATATATATATTTATCAGCACTGTATTTCTTGTATTTATTTTGTAAAATTCTACATAAATTATTTTATCTAACATATTTATAACTTTTGGTATAGTTTTTAAATTTTGCCCACTATATGGTGGTCTTGTACTATTCATTTGTTTAAATGCATATTTTAATGTATTTCTTCATTTTATTATTCTACCAAATCTGTTTTTTATTTATTGAAGTTACACATTTGGATGTATTTTAAACACTAATTTAAAGATGTATTTTCAAAAGATATTTTAACAAAGAAAAGGTTTTAGTATGTATTTACAACCATACTGATGTTAGTTATTGGCTTTCAATACAATTAACATAATTGATTGTACACGAAACCACATTGGTTGCTTTGGGTTAATTAAGTTATTTAAACTTGGTTCTGTGTCAGTACACTCGTCTGAAGTAGTTTTTAAGATGAAAACGTGGTACACTGTGGATATAGCATTTCTGTGATTACTGCTCGTTCTGTGTCTTCTGTACATCAATAAAGGCTCTGTGGTAGAACTTTTGGATGTCCAGTGCCTATACTTTGTTTATTGGTAACTGTTTTGGCACTTTCCACATGTGTTTTGTTTATTAGTTTGGATTTGTGGACATGGACATTTCACAAGGCACCAACACGGAGAATAATGGTAAAGGAACTGAAATGGGTGAGCTAAGAAAGCTTATTGGTCAGCTTACACAGCTGGTAGGTTTGCTCACACCTATCAGCCAGTCCATGGTCTCATTGGCTTCAGGACTCACTTTGCCTGGTAACCAGGAAGTGGCTCGCCATTCTGCTTTGAATGAAGGAACGGCTTTTTTTAATGGAGCTTTAGAATGCGATAACGGTCCACCCAATATAAGCCAACAACCGAGAGACAGTTTGGAAGGTTTTCCATGTATTTCCTTTACCAACAACAGTTCAGAACAATTACCTGGGACTAATGCCCATTCAAATAATTCACTTAAGTGACTACAAACTGGAAAGGAACACTCTTTAAGTCTGCCAGGTACTAAATGGCAGTTTAATGACATTTTGAATTTTAAATTTGATTGCAATGGACAGATGCAAACCTCTGTTAACAGTGGTTAATACGCTAACATGCTGAATGACCTAGATAGTTTATTGTTCAAATATAAAATGTGGGAAATGGACAATGTTTATTTGCAACACTGTTTAGAGTTAAATATTATACCTAAGGGGCTAAGGGTATGCAAATAAACCAGTAATGTTAAAGATGGCTCCGATTTTTACAAGGATCTTGTGGTGGCTTTTGAGAGATGTGGGGTAGATATTATGAGGGCCATCATTAAGAACAATGAAATGGAAATGAAGAATGTATACAATTTGATTGAGCGTACAAATAATAATATTATTCCTGACTTATTAACACAGAAAAAGAAAAATATTTCGATTTATTGAGGAAAACAGAGACACAATGTAAAGAAGTACAGGCTCAGAAATCAAAAAAAGATAGAAAGAGATGTGAGTGAATATAGGAACAATATACATTATCCTAAACCCAAGCTATTTAGTGGGGGTAAGCATTTTAATGTGGAACACAACAGAGGTTGGGTAGATGAAGAAATACATAACCCTAGTTTTAATGACAATTTGAACACACAGGACCCATTAGAATTTCCATCTCTGGAGGTCGGAGAGGCTAAGCAAGAAGGAATCAGTAAATTACAGATCAATGAATTACAGAGAGACGAGGTGGGCACCATGAGGCAGGACCTATTGGAGTTAGACAGACAGACTGATATTTCAAAAGAAGGATTTCTATTCAGTTACAATGGGTTCAACATTTTCAACTATACCAGTATGGTTATTAATAAAGCACACTTTGACTTATTTTTAAAAGGTTTCACTTTTGTACCGAGAGTCAAATCGAATATATTCAAGTTATTGGTGGAGGTAAAACTTTTCATTAAAAAGAAAAATTTTGAATTATTTTTTGTGGGAAAGAAACAAAGACTATTAATAACACATTGGCTAAGAAAAGTACTTTTAATCCACCATTGCACCCACAGCTTAAGAACTTTGAGGATGTGGTGGAAAACAAGTTAAGACAAGTGATTAAAAATAACAAAGCAAAACCCAATATGACAAAAGAGGAAAGAGAGATACTACACGAATATAAGGAGAACAATAACTTTAGGGTCATGAAACCTAACAAAGGTGTTGGGGGGGCAGCATTTATGGACCAAATAACATACAAAGGCAAAATAGTAGATATTCTAAGTGATGAGGACTAATACATAAGGGTCTCGCTCAATGAAGTAAACATTGGTCATAGGAAAATATCTGTATGTTTAAATGACTTACTTTTGGAGGGACTCATAGACATTGAAACTTACAATTTTGTGCATGTGGAAAGGCCTAGGGTTCTCTTCATCTTTGGTATTCCAAAGGTCCATAAGGATTCTTTTAACCCCCTTTTAAGACCCCTTGTTTCAGCAGAAGGGTCTGTCACTCCAACTTTAGTGAAGTATATTGACCATAAAGTTGAAAAGTTGTTTTTTAGAAATTAAAATACTTGAAGTGACTCCTGGGATTTCCTAAGACGACTTAATGACACATTTTACTCAGATGATTTATGTTTTATTACCTTAGATGTGGTAGATTTATTCACTTGTATACCACAAGATATTCATTTAATGTGGTTTGAGGAATCCTTAGCAGATTTTAGAGACATCTCCTTCAATGAATTTCAAGCAATTTTAATTTTAATGGACTTGGTTTTAAAGAACAATTTTATATTTTTTGAAGGGGAATATTACAGACAGCTCAGAGGGGTGGCTATGGGTGCACACTCTGCACCCACATATGACAATATTATTCTTTCACACTAGGAAGCCAAATATGCTTTTAACTCAGAGTACAGACAATGTTGGAGATTTTATGGATGTTTTTTAGATGACAAATGTCTTTTTTGGGTAAGCACAGAGGAGATTTTTAAAGATTTTTTTAGATTATTTATAGGGGACCACCAATTTTTTAAAGTTTACTTATGAATTTGATAGTGTAGAGTATAATTATTTGGATGTGAATATACAAAAAGACAACAATGGCTTCAGATCTAAGATACACAGGAAAAAGACTTTCTCTAATTCCTATTTACACTATACAAGTGCTTATCCCCCCTATCAAAAAGGGGGGGGGTTGGAAAAGGGACAAATGGTCCATGCATGTAGGATGACATCCAATGACAATGATTTTGAAACTTAGAGTGAGTTTTTGATGAAGTTTTTCAAAGCTAGAGGTTACCCCAGTGAACTGCTGACAAAAATATACAAAGAAGTATTGGAGGCAAGGAAAACAAGATTTGCTCCAATTCTGGGAAAAATAACTACAACAATGGATAGAGCTAGTTCTGTAGTAGGGAATGTAAATGATTTAAACACTGCACTTATTATCACATATGATGGGGAAGCAAGTTTGGTGAGGAGAACAGAGAATGAACGGATCAAGTTTGCTATGATTTTGGATCTGAATTTTATTTTTGACAAACATTTCAGATGTATATACCGCAAGGGTAGTAATATTAAAAACCTGCTAAAGAAAGGTACAGAATGTAACAGAGGTGGAGATAACCCCCAACAACAAAAAGGGCACACACAAATGTGGTAGTTGTGCCCAATGTCCATACATAATGACTGGAGATACAATATATTTAAAATGCAGAAACAGGAATATTAGTACTACTGGGTATGCAAATTGCAGCACAAAAGGGGTAATATGTTTAGCTTTATATAAAAAATGTGACTCATTCTATGTGGGAAAAATGGAGAGAAAATTTCAACAAAGAGTATATGAACATATGTACGACATCAGGAGAACGAACGAAAACAATGCGTTGTTTAAATATACTCAAACATGCACAGGGGCTAGTTATTGTTTCTTCATTATAGAAGTAGTATTGATTGGTCCAAGAGGTGGCCCTTGGGAAACCAGGTTAGAGTACAGAGAGCTGTACTGGCAGGTTGACTTAGAGGCCAGTAGGCACCCAGGTTTAAATGATACAGTTTATTTGAAGCCTAAATTTGAAGCTTAGGTCAGCCAAATTGTGAGGCATTCAATAAAGTGGAAAAAATATATATTTATTTATAAGCACTGTATTTATTGCATTTATTTTGTACAATTCTACATAAATTATTTTATCTAACATAAATTATTTTAGCTAACATATTTATAACCTTTGGTATAGTTTTTAAATGTTGCCCACTAGATGGTGGTCTTATACTATTCATTTGTTTAAATGCATATTTTTAATGTATTTCTTAATTTTATCATTCTACCAAATCTGGTTCTTATTTATTGAAGTTACACATTTGGATGTATTTTAAACACTAATTTAAAGATATATTTTCAAAAGATATTTTGACAAACAAAAGGTTTTCGTATGTATTTACAACCATAATGATGTTAGTTATAGGCTTTCAACACAATTAACATAATTGATTGTGCACTCAACCACATTGGTTGCTTTGGGTTAATTAAGTTATTTAAACTTGGTTCTGTGTCAGTACGCTCATCTGAAGAGGTTTTTAAGATGAAAACGTGGTACACTGTGGATATAGCGTTTATGTGATTACTGCTCGTTCTGTGTCTTCTGTACATCAATAAAGGCTTTGTGGTGGAACTTTTGGATGTCCGGTGCCTATACTTTGTTTAAGACTTGTTCACAAGTTAACATGAAATTAATCTTTTAAAGGCTGTCAGCAGTAAAATAATATATTCTAAAGCTCCACCATAGAAAACAATGAAGAGGTTTGCCTGTTTCACATAGCTACCTAGGTATAAACGTGTATAGAAAATCATGTATGGCAAAGGTTTGTCTGCTACATTTAGTATATAACCACAACCAAAATAATTGGCAATTTTTTTGTATATTACTGCTAATTAACAAAATATATTTTACAACTACCTTGCTTAAGTTTTGTAAGCTGTTAGTGGTTGCAAAAAAAAAAAAAATATATATATATATATATATATATATATATATATATATATATATTGGAACACAAATAAATAATTTATTAATTTGCATTTTTTCAGTATTGATGGATTTTATCTCCATGGCATAGATTACTTGCATTTTAATCTGACTTTTATGAAGCTTGTTGTAGTTACCAGGCAACCTGAGTAAAAATAATATACTCTCTCAATAAAAGTATACAGATATGGAAAAAGTGTTTGATGTAACCATTAGTAATTATCTGGTGTACATTATCATTCAGTGAGCTGACTGGCTGAGCCAAATCAAGCTAGTTACGCGCATTTATAACAGCAAGAGTATTGGTTGTAGCTGTAGGGTTGTATGCATGTGTTATAACCCTGATTGTTCTCATTGTTATGGTAAATTGAAAGCATGGCAATAATAAAAAAGTGAAATGAAACATTCAAGAGTGTCGTATGAAACCTTTAACTACCACTGTTTTATTATCCTTGTTACCAGTAAAGCAGTACAAGAGAATTATGAAACAAGATTCAGCACCACAGCTGATATTTAACACAACAAACCAAATACCACTGCTCCAAACTACAAAACAGTTGTAGTACAACAGAATTGTCATGAGCCACTGAAATGCTGAGAACAGAATTTTAAGATATAATATTCAGATTTAACACACAAAAATCTGGTCTGAATAAAGGCATTAGAAATTATAGGAAGATGCACATCTACAATGCTTAAGCGGTAGCTTATAGTGTAGGGTTTTAATTAAAGTGTGTATCCCAGAACATTGTTCTGAAGTTTGTTAATAATGTATTAACTACAGATAACATTTTATGTGCATGCATTTTAAAAGTTCATAATTCATTTTGTATGTAAATATGTATGTATTTATCTATTTATTTATTTTATTTATTCTTTGCTGACCATGTTAGTATCATTAGACTGGTGGCTTATTTTCAGGAGAGAGATGAGTTGATATTTTCACTAGTAGGGGAAATTTGATCATGGAATTCAGGAACTTCACCTATTCTTTTGGATCCACCTGAGTAATCACCAACTCAGGCAGATAGGAATTCTGCTTATCCACTAACCTGAAGGACGAAATACTCAGGTGTGCAACATCCTGCTAATGCTGCACTCCAGTGCCAGTAATCAAATCAGCTGGAGTGGGAATAAAACCAGCAGCCTTCTGTTCTTTCAACACCAACAGCAAATTTGCTATCTGGTGCGCGACGGAGTCTGCTAAACTTTAGACAATAGATTAGTTGTGATATTATATAAGCCGGATATTTGATGCATTTAAACTATTTTAAAATTTATTAGAAAATGGACAAACTGTACATCAGCACCCTGAATGGAGAATGAACATTCTCTAGCAGGGTATTAATGCGCAGGTAATGCCCACTGAAAAACTCTTTACAGCAGCATATCAAGCTGCCATGGAGCTCGAATTAAAAAAAAAAAAATGGTCACCATTATTTTACTCTCACTAAGCAGTGCTTTTGCTGTTTAGTGAGTGTAAAATATATTAAAAAAAGAAAACTGAAAAACAGAAGTGGGTTTGTGTTTATCTTTGTGTGTGTGAGTGTATGCATGCATGTGAGTTAAAGAATGATCAAGATGTTATTTTACACTTGCTAAGTAGTGTTTTTGTTGTTTAGCAAGTGTACAATCTAAGTATAACAGAATAAAGTGTGTGTGTTTCTGTGTCTGTGTGTGTGTGTTTATGTTTCAATCTGTGTGTGTGATGTGTACATGAAAGCAAACTATGTGTGAGTGAGAGAGAGAGAGAGAGGGACGAATGAGAGCAATCCAGCACTGGCAACAGCAGCAGTCAAGAGGTTTACGTACCTCTCACCTCTAAGATAAGTTAAATGAATAAAACATAAAAATAAAGGGGGAACAAAGGTTCAAAACAGGAACATATTCCTTTTTAAAAAGTCACAAAGTTGCTGCAGTAATAGGACTTGTGTTAGCATGCATTTTCTGAACTATAGGTATGTGTGTATGTGTGTGAGGAGGGGGGTGGTATCTGTGTGACATAGGGAGAGACAAATGAGATCAATAAGAGGTTTGCATATCTCTCACCTTTTTAGTTGAAGAAATGTGGATAAAGCCTGAAACAAAAGGGAGAACAAAGGCTCGAAAATAGGAACAGATTTTAAATGTTATACTTAAAAAAATAAAAAGTAAGTTAAATAACTGGGTTTTGTGTCAACATCAATTTTCTGAAGGAAATAAACCCTGAAAATCAAATGTATGTCATTATTTAGTGGCTTCAATACCCAATGACTGGCAAGAAACCATTTTAGCAGTAAGGGACCAAAAATAAAGCAAATGTCTAGATATTTTTTAAAAAGGATATATTTTGGATGTAAAATACTTCCTCTAACACTATATGCATATGCAACAGCAACTATCAACATTAGTTGGAGGAACTATTTTACATCTAAAATATATACAAAATAATATAGTAATAAAAAAATATGAATAAGTAAGTAAAACAGCAACTTTACAGAGAGATCATTCTCTAAGTGCAATAATGCCATCAAGGGTGTGTGTTAATGTGTAAGGCATCGGGCCTCACAACATCCCTGAGCAGGAATTAATTACACATTAACACACACCCTGCCCATTGTTGCTTGCGTAATAAGAGTTTATGCAAATATCAGTTTGATATAAAAATATCAGTGTATTAAACAATACAGAAATTGATGAGAAAGAAAAATCAGTTTGCTCAACAGATAAGCTTATAAGAAATCATGTTTAAGAAGTATGCACTATTCATTTTTTGGTATTATAGGCTGAAAAAGATCAAACAAATTAAGTCGATTAATGGTGTGCCTCCTGGTTAATGAACAGCTGTAAGTATGAGGACATAAATCATACTTGCGCACACACACACACACACACACACACACACACACACACACACACACACACACACACACACACACACATATATATGATACACACATGCACATATGATACACAAACACACACACATATGATACACACACACACACACACACACACACACACACATATATGATACACAAACACACACACACACACACACACACACACACACACACACACACACACACACACATATATATATATATATATGATACACACACACACACACACACACACACACACAGACACACACACATATGATACACAAATACACAAATACACACACACACACACACACACCCACACACACACACATATAAAACATAAAATGTAAGAGTGTGGATGATGACAATCAAAGAAGTGAAAACAGTGCTATCAAAAGTCATATAGGAAATGAAGTAGCTTCAAAAAGTACAATAGAAACAAAGGATAAACTGAGGAGTGTGAAAGAAGAAACAGGAAATAAAGATGAAGAAAATAAAATAAAAAGGCAGAAATGAAAATTAAGGATAACCCAGAGACATAAAATAAAAAGTGTTCTAATATTATGAAATGTTAAAGAAAGGGTTTGAAGAGATAATTGGATGGGGCAGGTGGTAAAACAGGTGGTCAAGGATTAAAGTCACAAGTTCAGTACTAATCTTTACATTTGCTTGAGTATCTTTGGCAGAACTAACATAGGTAATGCATTGTAAATATGATTTTGGATAGATGGTTTAAGCATTGTTTGATACTAATAGAAAAAAGTAGTAGTAGGTCAGACTACTGTAAAGGAAGTACAGCTGGGCTACGTTTATATATATATATATATATATATATATATATATATATATATATATATATATGTGTCTCTGAATGTCTCATAAAAAGTCAACATGAAAAACTAAAATGTTTTTTTCTCTCCCCAGAAATACAACACATAAAATCTCTCTTTCCCATGGCATTTGTTTGAAAAAAAAATGTTGAAACACAAAATGTCTAAAATACAAAATATTGAAAAAGGAATTTGCCGTTTTTCAATTTTTGCGCAATACCAAAGTTGATATATATAATTAGTGGGGGAGGGGGTGCACATACTCCACCCCTTGCATTAAATAGTTTTTCAGTATTTTCTGTTTTAGATATTTTGTGTATTAACAGCATTGTTTTATTAATCAAGTGGCATGGTCCCATAAGAGAGTGAGAGAGAAAGATTTTTAGAGATTTAGGTGTGTGTGTGCATGTCACACACACACACACACACACACACACACACACACACACACACACACACACACATACGCACGCACGCACACATACCCAAACTATGAAGCATAATAAGACAAAAGTCTCAACAACCCTACAGTTAATGCAAAGATACATACAGCCATAGGTTATAGATAGGCTTGATAATCTTGAACACTGGCAAATCAGGTCAGATGATTAGACAAGTTTGTGACAGGTCATGATCTTACTGTAAATGGGGTGAAAACTGTCTTAATATTGTACAACAACACCAAGTGGTATGTCTTTAAACTCCATTTGTGAGAAAATTTCACGAGTGTATCTAACATCATCACCAACAACCTTTTCCCATTTTTTTCTACATGGGATTATGGTGTCAAATCAACTGTCACCACCTCTCTTGATTTAATGCTGCTTTCCTTTCTTTTTTATGCCTGATTATAGCAGGGTCTTCTGTTATACGAGCAGTCTATCTTGGCTGGATGTCTTGTTTTTCCCTTTGCCTACTCCCGGTCTCTCACAAACCATCTTCACCAAAATGTCTGCTTTCCTGCACATGTGACCAAACACTGCAATCTGTTCTCCTTGACCTTCTTAGTAATTTTGGACACCTATGTTTTGTGGAATGGCACACATCTAGCACCCTACATATATCTTCCATCCCTGAGTATTTTCTGAAAAATCTATCTAAAAAGCATAGAATACCAAATGTAAATATTTTGTGGAATATAAAAGTTATTAAAACTGTCCAAATAGCAATTATTGAAACGCAGTAGTGATAGTACCCAGTTTCAGACCACAAATGAAGTTACACCAAAACCAGTTTATTCCTTCATCAGTTTAATTTTCCCAGTTTCAGACATCAGTATAATTAGTGAGTGAGTGGGTTGGGCTGAAGCATTTGTTTAATTGATTCTCCTACTTAAATGTCTTATTTCTGTTGTAAAATTATACTGATGAATAAACTGGTTTTGGTGTAACTTCGTTTCAAATAGCAATTATATCAGCAAGAAATATTCCTTACAGTGATAATAGTCAGTGCATTTATAGTTTTTTCCATAAATAATGCAACATATTATAATTCACACAAACCCAAAATTATATTTTTCTAAACTCTCACAAATATATTTTCATATCTTGAAAACTATACAACCTGGACATTTATTGTTAGAACATTATTGTTAGATAGACATAAACTTTCACAGAACAAAAAATTCCTCTATAAATGCATGTATTAAATACAGAAATATGAAAACATCTGTTTGTATAATTGCTGGGTATCTCTTAAGATGTGTAACTTGCAGTTCAAATATTAAAGACAGTTCTCTTCAACATTTAAAGTTTCACCCGATATCATGGAGTAGTTTGTCAGTCACTTGGTATTAAAGTATTAAGTGTGTATGGAAATATTGCTTATTTTCATAATTAATAGCAAACAACTAGCAATATTTCCAATATAGTGTGATATAAACCACAAACTTCAGTGAATTGTCCTCTCTCCCACACTGGTGTTTTACAATATACACAGCAATAAAATGTAGGTCTCTCAGGTATGAAAATATGAACTTAAATACGAATTATAAGTGGCAAACAGAGATTAATTTCTCCACTGCAGGACATCCTAGACTAACAGTCTTCATGTCATTTTGTTAATAACTCCTCCCCTTTCTAACACTGCCTATTATTAGCTGGTAAGTCACTTAGTCAAAGAAGTCAGACAACAAAGAAGTTCATTACACCAAGAGGAGGTATGAATACGAACTGGAAATGTACAAAAAAGGCATGTTAGGCTTGAATGAGTTAGGAAATGAAGACATCAGAGCTGAAGCCATAGTCTGCACCTTACCATCTCTCTCAAGCACTTCACCTGTATCATCTCGGGCTTTCATAACTGCTCTGCCAGGTTTCAGTGACATACAGAATCACTAATTACACCACTTTTTTGTACTCATTTCTTTTTAGCTTCTTTGACATTCTTCAGTGTTACAAAACCTCTGACCCTCTATGCCAATTGACTACAGCACCTCTGGATCTGTTCCTAATCTTCTGATTCAGAATTCCCTTCTCCTTAACCACCCCATGATACTTGAAGTTGTAAACCTATTCCACTATTTACTTTATATCTGATTTGTCAGGCCCTTCAAATTTCTTCATATGCTGCCATGATAACTGTTTTGCATTTACTGAGCTTTATTCCAGGTGCTTCCATTTTGAATTCCAGTCCCTTATCACTTGCTGAAAACTTTGTTCAGAATCTACTTCACATTGTCTCTATATAGTAGATTTGTTGATTTGTCCCCCCTGACACATTTGATAATGTAGTCCATTACCAGCTATGCACAGCAGTGGGCTCAGAGCTGAACTTTGATGCACACGATCTGCCACTGCAAACCACTCTGTGTTTTAAACTTTGTACACCGCCTGCACTTATCATAACAATGTTTCTGGGGTTGGAACAATCATGGGACTGCTGAAATCAGCTTTTTTGCATCTTGACATATGCTTTCTCAAAAGTCTAGGAATGCATAGTTGGCTTGTTTCCTCAGGTCCTGCTTCTTCTTTACTCTTTGTATTACAGAAAACATCAGGCAGGTTGTGCTGCCTCCTGATCTGAATCTGAACTGCTCATTTTGTATCTTTCTTACTACGACTCTGCCTGTTCATGTATCCATCACCCTCTCCAATGCTTTCAGGCAGTGTGACAGGAGTTTGATACCTCTGTTATTTTCACATTTGTGAATGTCCCCTTTTTTAATTTTCCATAGGTACTGGAATTCTTATACTCTCCATTCATCTGGGAACTTTCATCACTTGTCTAGAGGAAAACAGCTTTTAATACTTAATAAATAAGCACCTATCCAGACATGTCTAAGGGTCAGCTCCCAGTGTTTCCTCCTGTCTACCTGATGAATCTGGACATCTTGGGGCAATGCAGCAATTGCCTCATGTCCATAGACAACCCTCTCCTCCTACCACCTAACACTACAACCTGTGAGAGATGCACTTATATAGCCAAACTGGAAGCAAAGCTCTCTTCACCTAAGACTGGACTAGACAGTCAAGAGGAGAAGGTAAACACTTGCACCACACCACACTCATCACATGGACCCTCAAAACCTACACCACCAAAACACACACATAGTAACACAAAACACACACCTACATTCACAGAGGATCTCAATAAAAATCTGCTCAAGCAACAGAGACATCTAAAGCAGAAACGCAAGCAACCTCCACCCCCAACACAACCCAAATGAGACATAGCCCACAAACTCAGTGTGCCACTCAACCATAGCCCATAAGGCATAACAACGTACCCAACATTCTAGTCATAGGTGACTCTATAGTCAGGCACACTGATGTTCCACTCACCAGGCTAAACAAGGAGAAAGTTACTGTCAGCTGCCCGTCAGGTGCTAGGATATGCCACATAATGCGCACACTCAGGTCACTCCACAACAAATACAAATATGACTCTGTCATTGTCCATGTTGGTGTGACTGACCTGAGATGTATCTCCCTGGAATACATAAAAGAGACATGGAGGGGATTTCTGATCTTGTAGCTCAGGCAGGTATGACCCTAGCCCTCAGTAGCATTCTGCCATCACCCAGAATGATACCACAGTACAAGGACAAAATGATCAAATTCAACAATTAACTAAGCTTCTGATGTCCATTCAAAGGGGATCCAGTATCTGTCTGAAAGGGATTGCATGATCAACAGACCACGATGCTTTGCCAGAGATGGCCTGCACCTGTCACCCTTGGGATTCCGGATACTGGCTAAGGCTCTTGCCACCCCTAAAGTGCCTTTTTTAGGCAAGGTTCAAATGACAAATTCACAACCATAACAGGTACAAGCAAGCAAAATCTGAGGGTAATGCTACTCAATGCTAGAAGTCTAAACCTCAAAATGCATTCACTCAAGGCACTCCTAAAATGGAGAACATCGACATCTGTCCAGTGACAGAGACCTGGTTTAAGGCTGCAGAGAGCACCCCTGCATTACCAGGCTATAATTCATACCACACCTTTCGTCCACCTAACCTGGACTGAAATACTAAAGGGGGAGGCGTGTCCATATTAATTAAGGATATCCACACCTCTAGGCTAGTTGCTCAGCATAATGCATCCGAGATTATCCAAATACAACTAACTCTGGGCAATACCGCAATCCAAATTGTAACTTGCTATAGATCCCCCACCATGCCCTAGGATTCCCACTCCTCACTTCTTGATACACTGGAAAATATTAGGATACAACACAACACCCTAATAATGGGCAATTTCAACGACCTCACCATTAACTGGGAAAACTACTCACGTACCAACTCTTTTGCTCAACGTTTTTCTGGAATTCATAAATTCCAACGCCTTGGATCAACTTATCCACACCCCTACCAGGGGCAGCAATATCCTAGACATGGTCATTACCAACATGGCCGACTGGTGTTCCACACCAGAGGTCAATTCCTCATTGGTCAGATGCAACCACAAGCTAATCACCCTAGACATCCACATCTCACCCCACACTCCCCATTAGGGAAACCACCATAAAAAAGTTCTCCAAAGCCAACTTCATGCTTCTTAAGATAGAAGTGGCAAACTTCACGACACCCATGCAGACAGACAATAGAGGTACAACTGCCGAATCCTACAAAAATGCACTTTATAAGCACTTATATGAGCGCATGGATCATGCTATCCCTAACAGAACCAAGATGCTATACTCCAAAAAAAGGAAGCCAATCTGGTGGTCCCCTGTCATAAACAAACTCTACAACAGAACAAAAACTGTTGCAAAAAAGAATAAAATCCCAAGATTGGAGGAACTCCCTGGTCAGGCTCAGTAAGAAGCTGAGATCCCTCATAAAATCCTCAAAGCTAGTTACGAAAACAAAATTGCCACTGATTCTAAAGACAACCACAAAGCGTTCTATAGCTATGTCAAGAATCTCAATTGCAACACTCAAATCTGCTCTGAGTTACAGCACAATGGCACTAAATATACAGAACCAACTGATATTGCCAACATCCTGGCAGATAGGTTCAGTGTTAACTTCACCCCCCTTTCACCCCCAAAAGGGCCCATCTCTATACTGGAGGAATACAAAGTTCCTGCAATCACGGCTGCACAGGTAAAAACCACACTCTCCAAAGCCAAGAACACAGCATCCATGGAACCGGACAATATCCCAGGCTGCATTCTGCATGAACTACAGAATGAACTGGCACCCCACATAAGCACTATGTTCAATCATAGCCTCACCTCAGGCTTTGTGCCCACTGAAAGGTGCACAGTGACGGTTATCCCACTCCACAAAGGGTGAGCCACCACGGACTCGGGGAACTACCGTCATATTAGCCTAACGAGCCTGGTCTGCAAAGTCATGGAACGTATCATCATGGAACTTATAAACAAAGACATTGGTAATCTCCAAAATCTGGACCTCATCCAGTTTAGGTTTGTAAAAGGCAGATCATGTCTCCTAAACCTGATAGACTTCTTTGAAGCAGTCACCAAAGCTGTAAATGAGGGTAAGGTGGTTCACACAGCCTATCTAGATCTTGCCAAGACTTTTGACACCATCCTCCACTCTGGAATTATAGATAAACTCACTAAACTAGGTATAAATCCCTATGTCACAAGATGGGTTGCCAACTGGCTCACTGACAGAAATCAAACTGTGGAAGTAGTAGACTCCAAATCTGACTTCAGACCAGTGACAAGTGGAGTACCACAGGGTTCAGTCCTGGGTCCTCTCCTGTTTGGTATCTACTTTTCTGAAGTATAGGCTAACACAGAAGGTCTTTGGCTAATGAAGTTTGCAGATAACTGGAAACTAGGAGCCATAATCGAAACTCCTAATGATGTGGACATCCTACAAAAGGGCCTCACTGAGACAGATGCCTGGTGTCAAAGCCATGGCCTCAAGCTCAGTGCCAAAAGGTGCATTGTCATACCCTTAGGTAAAAACTCTGTACCCATGAGCTACCATGTAGGTGGTAGTCTACGTAATACCGAAAGTGTGATAAGAGACCTTGGGAGACAGGTGGACAGTAGTCTTTCCTTTGGTAATCACATCACCACAGTAGTCAGGTAATCCTTATATGTGGCAGACCTCATCACAAAAGGCTTCTCATCCAGGAAAAAAGTAGTCATTGTTCCCCTCTACTCGTCACTCATTAGACCCATCATAGAGTACAGTGCCCCTTTTGGTATGTACCTCACAAGACATCTACAACAACTGGAAAGGCCGCAGAAATACCTCACAAAGAGGGTTACCGGCCTCAAACAGATGCCCTATGCAGACCGTCTGAAAAAACTCCAGCTTTACTCCCTCACATATCGCCTACTCAGAGGCGATCTCTGCCTAACATACAAAGCTATGTCAAACCCAGATCTGTTGGACATGCTCCACTTAAAGAAATCCGAATCACTCCAACCTACACGCTCTAGGGACCTAAACCTTGTCACCACAATAAACAGAACATGCTGGAGGGATAGATTCCTGTCTCAGAGTCTTCCTATACTTTGGAACAAACTACCTATCTATATCAAGCAAAGCTCCTCATTAGCACTCTTCAAGAAAAATCTAGCTGATTGGATGGGGAATAGGAAACTCATCCCGGGAATCACCTCTGTGGCTCTGCTCGACAGGGGCACAGGAAAATAATTTTCTTGGGAGGCGAAAGCCAGGGCACTTTTTTTTGGCTAGGCTTATATAGGCCCTATGGCCAATAGCCTAATACCTGCCTATGAACCTATGAACCTATGAATGCCTTCCTCTCCATACCTTTATGAATAGCTTCAGGAGCCATTTCTTACAAACTCACTCAATGACTTGATTATATCTGTCATGACTTCATCCAACACTGGTGCTTTATCTGATTTAATTTTCCTTAATGCTGCTCTTCTTCTCATGTGGTTCTTCTCCTTCTTCCATCATATGCTATTTTGAAGTAATTTTCTCTAATAATGGATCTTGGAGAAGGTACAAAGAGTGTATGACATTTATAATAGACAAAATTTGAAAAGCACTTTTTAGATTGGAAAACATAGTAGATGCTATGCTCATTTTGTTTGCAAGAGCTGCCATAAAAGAACATGTCCTCTACATTTTACGGGGCAGAAGTACGGTGTGTTGGGACCTATCTGTTACTCTTCAAGCCTGTCTTTTGCTCAGTTATGAAAGCAGTGTGGTTGCAATCTTAATTTCCAAAAGTATATTTAAAAAGTATTTTGGGACAGTAAAACAGAAGAATTTAAATGGTCTTAGGTAAAGATGACAAGGTTACAAGCAGCCAAAATAAGAAGTAATGTTTAAAATGAAAAGAAATGGGGCCGGATTCACAAAGGCTTGCACGGAGTCTAAGAGTAGAGTAAGACTCCAGACAGCCAATATGTCTGCCGAGCAATCCAGGAACAGCCGACAGGGGCATGCATGAGAGCTCCTAAAATGACTCCTCCAAATAAAGGTTGCAGCCAGTTGAGGAAGCATGCCAATGATCAAATATAAGGCCATTGGCATTATTATGTGTTGCAAAATAATAAAAAACATTTTTTCCCCTGATCTCTGATGTTTAAGTGTAGCGCAGCACCACGCAAATGTGTAGCGCAGCGCCACGCAAATGTGTGGCGCTCTAAAACCAGAAAAAAAATTCTAAAAATATGCATTTTATTAAACATATTCATAAGCCATGTACGTGAATGGAAGGCTGAAGACAACATGGCTACTGAGTAGTGGTTGCTAAGGGGGGAAGCTCAGTCTGAGTGATGTAACCAAGCATTAGTAGGCAATCCTATACAAATGAGTGTAAGGATAGTGAATCCCAATTTTCCTTGCCATGTGAACCATGTCCCTAGAGTGTAAGAGTAGGATTAGGGGAGTAACAGAGTAGAAGATAGGTGACATCATGAGGGGGATATGCATCAAAGACTGTAAGCTTATTGGAGCAGAGTGGCATGTGCTTGCTGTGAGTTACTCAGGACTGGAAGAGGCATGTCTACAGTTGTCTGAACTGAAACCCAGAAACTGAAGATGTGCACCGTGGCTATCACTAAAGTTTCTTGCAAAGATGCTTACACTGTGTGTGCGCGTGTGCGCGCCTGTAAACCCGTCTAAGCCTGTGTGCGCATGTGTGTGCCTGTGTAAGCCTGTGTAAGGCTGTGTGCGCGTGTGCGCATGTTTGCGCTTGTTTGCACATTGCTGCCCCCTTGGAAACAGAAAGGGAAAAGGAAGGAAAAGAAGTAGTAGGAAGTTAACCAAGGAGAACTAGCAGAGCTGCCAGGTGAAATAGTCAGAATCAGCAAATTGCACAGGCAGTACACTATCCCAGCCCAGCCCAGCACTTAAAACTCTGCAAACAACATTCCCCGATGTTTTTATCAGAAACACTGCAACACTGCAGTCTACAAAGAGAAGTGAAAACATAAAAAGCTTAACTGATGCAAAAAAAACATTAGGGGCTGCCATTGCTATTATATGGCAACATGTGCAAGATGCTGAGGGTGGTGGCATTGCAAATGCTGCTGAGCAACCCACAGTGAGGAGACGGAGAAGAGTGTACAGACCCAGGCTAACCTACCAAGGGCTACATGAGCTGGAGATAGTGGAGCACTATAGAGTGGACAGAGACCTCCTGCAGCAAATTGTTGAGCTCTGCAGGCCACACCTCACACACAGAACCAACAGAGGGGAACCCATCCCAGTGGAAACCAAGGTATGTGTTGGCCTAAGAATACTAGCAACAGGTACCTTCCAGAGACCAACTGATGATATGATGGGGATTTCACAGGCATCAGCATCCAGGGTACTGCACCAGTTCCTGAATGCCATGTCAGCACATGTCGGTGATCATGTATATTTCCCCAATTCCCATGAGGTATTGGCCAGCAATATGCGCCTCTTCCAGCAAATAGCGGAATACCCTGAGATAGTGGGTGCAATTAACTGCATGCACATACACATCAAAGCACCAGCCGGTGAGCAGAGTAGGGCCTACATCAACCGCAAGGGCTTCCACTCCATCAACTGCCAGGTCGTGTGCAATGCCCAGGGCATAATAATGAATGTGTGTGCTGGCTGCCCTGGAAGCTACCATGATTCCCATATCTGGCATCTGATGCAGCTGTACCAGACATTTGCCAATGGGGACTTCCCTGACGGTCACCTAGTGGGTGATGCTGGATATGCACTGGAGCCGTGGCTGATGACACCCATCAGAAATGCACACACACCTGAACAAGAACTCCATAATGAGGCACATGCACAAACACAAAATGTAATCGAGTGTGTGTTTGGGATGCTCAAGTCATGGTTCCAGTGCCTGGACACATATGGTGGAGCCTTGCAGTACTCACCAACTACATATACCCAAATTGCCATGGTATGTGCCATGCTACACAATATGATCCTGTGAAAACAGCTGCAGCAGGAACAGCATGGGGCAGGGCCACACAGCCCCCCACCATTGCCAAGGCCTGCACAGGCACAGCGTGGCTGGGAGGAGGAACAACCTGAGCCTGCCCCAGTAGGCAGAAGGAGGCATGCCCAGTATGCCTTGGCCTTGGCAAAGAGGCAAGGCATAGCACATACACTGGCTCAGTAGGAACCCTGGAAATGATACCTCTCTCTGACTCACACATAAAATAAAAGGGATGCCTAACTTGACACTACCTGTTTCCAAACATGTATAGGGAATGTAGTATGTGCATCTGACATAGGCAGCCCTGCAACAACACCTGAGGCATGATTGCCATGTTTTAAGCAATATAAAGCAGTGCTAAGCAGCATTTACCAATATTTAGTATATGTAAACAAAATTGCCCATGTGAACTAGTGCAATGTTGGGCAACACTGAGCAATGTTGGGCAAGGTTGGACAAAGTCATGTAAAGTTGAGCAAAGTCAGGTAAACATGGTCATATTTGCTTTACTGTTCCTTAAGCAGTCTGGTCTGCCCAGCATGAAAATAAAAAGCAGTCACAGTGCTTGAGCCTAGGATACTGTGCATTATAGTCACAGTACTGAACCACTAAGCCATGAGAGCATTTCAGTGGCACTGACACAGCAGGACAATTGTACACTAATGCAAACACAAAGAAATGCTGTATCATGCCCCTAAAGAGGCATATGGGTAACCTCCCCCACAGGCCTATGCAGACAGAGAACATCAGGCCAGGCGGTGTGATGTGGGTTGTGTAGGCTATGAAGTCACAATCTAATATAAGTGACATTGGATGCTAGGATCTGTAGCACAGTAGTATGCCTCAAGCCAGTATGATAGGCAACAGTACAGACTTAAATGGTGTACCATACATAGCAGTGCAGGCATAGCAAATGTGTATAAGTGTCAGGTGAAACCTTCATCCTATGTACACCCACAGTAACAATCAGGTGTGCCCCGGGTAGAAATGTACAAAGAATAGCTGTCCCCCATGTATGTAGAAATGTTGATAAGTTTATGCAAAGTGTCTCATGCAAGCCCTGCATGCACAGCATGATCCCTGTTGATCTATGACAGAAAGGTGAGCCCTGCTGTAAAAATACAACTTGATTTGCCATACACAAATAGTATAAATGCCTATACTGGGCGTGCTCACACACTCCAACAAATGTAGTGGATTTCATTCAGCATCACACTGAAAGGTCATACTGCGCATGCTCACACACTTAGGCTAAATATGGATGTGATAATAAGGGATCTATGGACAAATACGGATGTGATAATAAGGGATCTATGGACAAATGTGGATAGTCATCTCTACTTCCAGAAACACATTCACAAAGTGGTCAGAAAATCATGCTATGTGTTCACACAAACTGCCACGGTCTGTGCATGTAGGTCAAAGGAGGTTCCCACTACTCAGCGGTAATCAGACCCATCATAGAGTACCACAACACACTTGCGATGAATCTGACTAGGCATGTTCAGCAGCCAGAAAGACCACTGAAGTACCTTAACAAGAGTATTACTGGTCTCAAATAGTTGCCCCATGCAACAAAACTGAATGTAACCCAATATGTACTCTGTTGCATACTGTCAACTCAGGAAATCTCTGCCCAACAGACAGGTCTATGTCATGGCTACACTCAGATCTGTTCTGAGCTACAGCTCAATGGCACTAAATATACAGACCCAACTGATGTTGCCAACATCCTGGCAGATAGGATCAGTGTTAACTTTACCCCCCCTCACACATGAAAGAGCACATCTCTATAATGGAAGACTGCAAAGTTGCTGTCATCATGGCTGCACAGGTAAAAAACACTCTCCAAAGCCAGTATCACAGGAGCCATGGGACCAGATAACATCCAAGGCTGTGTAGCATCTACTTCCCTGAAGTAACATTTAACATGGAAGGTCTGTGGCAACTGAAGTTTCCAGAGGACTGCAAACTAGGAGCCATAACTGTAAACACTAAAGATGTGGACATCCTACAAAAGAGCCTCATTGAGACAGATGGCTGTTGTCAAAGTCATGGGTTCTAGCTCAACGCCAAAATGTCAAAGCCATGGGTTCTAGCTCAATGCCAAAAGGTGCATTGTCATCCCCTTTGTTAAAAACTCTGTAACCAAGAACTACAACATAGGTGGTAGTATACTTCACACTGAAAGTGTGACAAGAGACCTTGGGTCACAGGTGGACAGTGGACACAACTGTGTTAACCACATTCCCACAGTAGACATGAAACCCTCCTATGTGGCACACCTCACCACAACATGTGTCTCATGCAGAATAGAAGAGGACATTGTTCTCCTCTACTTATCACTCACTAGAACTATAATAGAGTACAACGCCACTTCTGCTATGTACCTCACAAGACAACCACAACAACTGGAAAGCCTGCAGCAATACCTCACAAAGAGCATTAGCGGCCTGAAATACATGCCATACACAGACAATCTCAAAATGCTCATAGGTTCATAGGTTCATAGGTTCATAGGTTCATACTAGGCTATCTGCCCAAGGGCATTTACAAGCCTAGCCCATAGTTTTGTGACTTACGCCACCCCTTTAGTATGGGGAACTATACCCATTATTTTGCTGTGCCTCTGTTGAGCAGTGACACTGAGGTAATCCCTGGGGTATATCTGCGATCTCCCATCCATTGGTCAAGATTTCTCTTGAACAAGGCCAGCGAGGTTCTCTGCCTCACATACCAGTGAGGTGCTCTGCCTCCATCCGTACTCCCTTGCATATCACCTACTCAGAGGTGTTTACTGCCTAACATACAAAGCTATGTCAAACACAGAGCTGTTGGACATGCTCCACATAAAATACTCACAATCCCTCTGACCTTCGGACTCAAAACCATGAGTGAAATACAAAAGGAAGGGGTTTACCTATTTACCTTATGGATACCCACACATTCAGGTTAGTAGCACTGCATGAGGCCTTAGAGACCATGCAAGTGCAACTAACATTGGGCAAAGCTGCTCATCAGATTGTAGCCTGCTACAGATCACGTACCTTGTCTCAGGAACCTCAATCAGAATTCCTGAGAACAGTGGAAAATACAAAGGTCCTGTCAAACACCATTATATGAGGAGATTACAACTACCCAAACACTGAGTGGGAGAATTACTCATGTACAACGTCCTTTGGCCAATGTTTCCTAGAGTTTAAAAACTCTAACACTCTGGATCAACTGGTCACCATGCCCACTACAGGTGACAACATACTGGACATGATCATCACCAACATGGGATACCAGTGTACCACAACAGAGATAAACCCCTCGCTGGTAATATCAGATCATAAAGTAATCACACTGGACAACCACATCACACACCCCCACCCAGTCAATGAAACCACTGTGAAGACATATTCAAAAGCAAACTGCACACTTCCCAAGACCAAAGTGAAACATTCCAAAGACCTCTTGCTATAGGATAATGGTATAAATCTGCAGAATCATTTACAAGTGCATCCTATGAGCATCTACAGGGATGCATGGAAGGAGACAACACAAAGAAATTCAAGATGCACTCCTCCAAAAATAAGACAACAATCAGGTGGTTGTTGTCCATAAATAAGCTAGACAACAGAAGAAAGAAACAAACACATGATAGAGCCAACTTCACTAAAGGAAAGGCATCACTGATCATTATTAGGAAGAAACAATGATCGCTCATAAAATAATCCAAGGACTGTTTCTAAAGACAAATAGCCAAGGAATGTAAGAATAACAACCACATAGCCTTCGGTAGCTATACCAGACATGTAGGTGTCAACTTCCAAATATGCTGTCAGCTACTGAAAAAGGAAAGAAATACACTGAACCAACTTTTGTTGCCCACATCCAGGGGGACAAGTTCAGTGTAAACTCACCCCCATCACCCCCAAATGGCCCTGTGCCCATCACAGAAGAATGCTGAGCCCCAGAAGTCATGGACATGCAGGTAAAGACAGCCCTCTCCAAGGCTAAGAACACAGCATCAATGGGACTGGATGGTGTCCCAGGCTGCATCTTACACTAGGCCCAAAAGGAACTACACCCTCACCTACATCCACTGTCCAGACTCAAGTGTACCACAGGCTATGTACCCAAAGAATGGCATACACTAACAGTCATCCAGCTCCACAAAGGGGAAGCCACAACAGAACCTGGAAAACATTGACCTATATGTCTACTCAGCCTGTTCTACAAAGCTATTGAGCAAATTGTTATGGAGCCCATAAACAGACACATTGGAGACCTCCAGACACTGGACTCTACACATCTCCACCTTGTTAAAGGCAGATCCTGTCTCCTACACCTAGTTGACTTATTTCAAACAGTTACCAAGAACATAGATGGAGGTGAAAGTAGTCCACACAGCCCACCTGGACCTCACTAAGGACTTTCTACACCATTCCCCACTCTGTCATCATGGACAAGTGTACCAGCTTGAACATTAACAGCTATGTCACAGGATGGGTGGCCAAGTGGCGCACAGATCAAACACACATGTTCAGAGTTGTGGGTGCTATGTCCAACTCTAAGCCAGTCACAAATGACATCCTAGAGGTCTTTGTCCTGAGATCCCACCTGTTCAGTAGATACTGCTCAGAGGTACAGACAAGCATGGGAGTTGTATGGCTGAACAGGTTTGCAGATAACTGCTAACTGTGGTCCATAATTGACTCTACGGCTGACACGGTCATCCTCTAGAAGTGTCTTACAGAGACTGATACCTGATGTCAAAACAATGCCCTCAAGCTGAATGCCAATGAATGCATAGTCATCCCCTTTGGGTAAAAGAATGTGCACACAAATTATCACATAGGTGGTAATCCATTATGTATGGAGAAAGTCATTATGGCCCTGGGGACACAGGTATATAGCCAACTCCCCTTTGATGGTCACATGGACAAAGTGTTCAGACATTCCTTCTATGTAGCCTACCTAATGTCACCTAAAGTAACCCACATTGTATAGTCTGATGATGTCACCATCCTACAAATATACCTGTGGAAAACAGACTTCCCAATTATATGTATAGCACAACGTGTTAATGCACACTCCTCTAGTATCATGAAATAGGTAGGGGTTTGAATCCTGCACGTGACAGCTGTTTGTGTGTAATCACCTTTCAGAAAAGCAGCCTTTTTGGAGAGGAGTAGAACACCTTAAAAGTGGCATACAAATCTTTGTCAAGTGTGATGATGTCACCATCCTACAAATATACCTGTGGAAAAACAACTGCCTGGTAATGTGTATAGCACGACGTGTTAATGCATACTTCTCTAGTATCATAAAATAGTTAGGTAGGGGTTTGAATCCTGTACTTGACAACTGTGTGTGTTTGTGTGCAATTACCTTGGAAAAGAGCAACTTTTTTGTAGGGTAGTAGAACACCTTACAAGTGGTATACTTATTTTTGTCAAGTCTGATGATGTCACTATCCTACAAATATACCTGCGGAAAAGAGACTTCACAGTAATGTGTATAGCGCATTGTGTTAATGTGTACTTCTCAAATATCATGAAGTAGTTTGATAGGGGTTTGAATTCTGCACTTGACAACTGTGTTTGTGTGTAATTACTTTGGAGAGGTGCAACCTTTTTGTAGGGTAGTAGAACACCTTACAAGTGGTATACTTATCTTTGCCAAGTCTGATGATGTCACCATCCTACAAATATACCTGTGGAAAAAAGACCTCCCAATAATGTGTATAGTGTGTCATATTAATGTGTACTCCTCTAGTATCCTAAAGTAGGTAGGTAGATGTTTGAATTCTGCACTTGGTGAGTGTGTGGGACACTGTTGGTCAATGTGGTGTGGGTTTTGCTTTTACTACTGTATGACATATCAGTATGCATTGCACATGTGAGGTAGTTGTGTGGCAAATAGATATATGCACATGTTACCTCAATTATTGCATGTGTGGGAAACCTGCATTATCCAAGAACACAGCTGTCGTCTTTGCCAAACTGTGCTGCTGCTTCCCAGACCTTAGGTCACATTTGTATGCTTGTGACAAGGCCAGCCACTGCACACTGCAGTGATGCCTGGCCTAGGTCATCCGTGTCACACACACTCATTACGGTTTCTATTGAATTGTGTGAGTGAGGTTTTATGGCCGAGGTATATGTCAGACCTGTTCAAACGCAGCAAAGTCTGTCAATCATGACTATTTATCATAGGTGTACAACAACCTTTGTGGATATGCATGCAGACCCCTTATTGCTTATGTGATCCACTGAGGGATTTCAAAATACCTTAGGAAATGTGATTATCAAAGGAGAGATGATGTAACACTAGGTTGCATGTACACATCGGTACCTGTTCATCATGATGGTGGCTACTACCTATGTGGTAGTGTGGGGATACTATGTTCCGTAAAGGTGAATGACTATGCTTAGTTTGGCCTATAGCTTTACAGCATGGGTTTGACAACAGGTATCTGTCTGTATGATACCCTTGTGGAGGATGTGTGTGTCACCTGGAGAATGCATTATAGGCCACAGAATGTATTACCAGACATGGACAGACATATCCCTACTGTGACTGCTTGTACATAAGAGAGCTATATACCAAACAGGAGTGGTCTCAGTAATGGGTGCAGGTGAATACCACTGGTTACTGGCATAGTATAGTACCTGAAGGATTCACATGTTGCTGTGTGTCCTACATCTGTGTGTCAGTTGTCAAGACATCATCTAACGATTTGTAAATCCATGAGTTTAGTCCCAAAACACCAGCACAATTATGAGACACCACAAGTTGTTTTTTAGCGCTTTCATTTACATTTAATATCCAGTGAACTTCTTCAGAAACAACTTTACCATCCATTTCACTTGTTAAATAACAAACAAATTTGCATAATTAATTAATCAATTAGTCAAAATTTAAAGACAAATAGACAACAATTATAAAGACTTTACAAAAAGACTTATAAAATTCTATATCAAATGACATAAATATTAAAACAAACTTTTAAATGATGTAAAATGCAATATAACTATGAATTCATTTCTAAAATACATTTCATATTTATAGTTTCATTTAGGCCAGGAAATTTATCAGCGCCTAAATAAATTTGCCAGAATGATTCCTTACATTCTAATAGCAATTTGAAAACATGAAAAAAGGAGTTGTTAAAGGACAATACATTCGTCTAAGTAGGTTAACTTCTGATACAGAAGTTTTTCTTAGTGAAATGGGTCTTTTAAGAAGTTTTTTTCTAAATAGGGGTTACGAAGTATCATGGCTTAAAAAAATAGAACAAGAGGTTATGGTACTTCGTGACAGTAAAGCAGGACCCATCTTGACACTCGGTTTATCTATGGTCAATTGTAATAGTTTTGAAAACAAAAATTTCACTGGGGCATTTGTGTTGCCTATATGCAACGAAATGTGGCTAATTAAAGAAATTATAGAAAACAACTGGAAGATAATACTAGGTAACCAGGATTTAGCCAAAATTATAGGTACAAAACCAAATTTTACTTTCAAAAGGGTAGTTCATTTAAAAACTATATTGGAAAGAAAAGAAAATATTGGTAGAAAAAATCATTTAGAAGTCACTAAGACCAAAGGTACTTTTTCATGTCACTGTTGTAAACAATGCAGATATATCACAAATTCATTATTTGTATATTTTCAGCATTTGCGTACCACTTACTGGTCAAAACAATATTATACTTGTCACAGTACCATGGTTGTTTATTTAGCTCAGTGTCAGTCATGTCCGAGTTACTATGTAGGGATGACCACAAGGACTTTAAAAATTAGAATCAGTGAACATCTTATAGCTATTAAAAAGAAAGATTTTAACAATGCACTAGCAAAGCATTCTGTGTGTTGTAGTGGATTTAAAAAGTTCACTTTTGCAGTAATAGTGTAGATATTTATATGTTTGGTGGAAATTTCAAATGTTCACAACTGTACACCTGCAAATCTGTGCTACACACATCCCACACATACTGTCCAATACTGCACACATCAGCCAAGTGGCACGTGGGTGGACAATACACTATTGGAACTAACACTGGTGTAAACAACACTACAATGACAATCATAGCTTTAATGCATCATGCCTGCTCAGCTACACCTTCAAGCATATCATTACACTCTACTGATGACAACATGCTAACATTGCTATACTGCTATAAAGACACCCTGTGCATCAGCACCATGGTAGCCTGTTCCTGCATCGATGTTACAGATGACAGGAGGTGGCACAGGTTTCATCATATGCACAGGGTGTGCTTTTGGTTTGCCAGAGGCCTACATTGAGCCATCCAATTGACATGTATGTGTGCGTGTGTGAGGGGCAAGAATACTGGTATGGGCCAATGTTGATGTAATGTGTGTGGGTATGTGTTAGCCCTAGGTGTCTGGATTATGTGTGTGTGTGTGTGTGTGTGTGTGTGTGTGTGTGTGTGTGTGTGTGTGTGTGTGTGTGTGTGCGTGTCTGCATGCACACAGTTCCACCACGTGGCTGCCATATACAGGTATTTGTGGGACAGCCACAGACTGTAACTGCCAGGCTTTACAGATCACCGTCTCTGGCCACGGATATGGTACCTGTGTCTGGCAGGGGTGCTACGGTGGTTTTATGTGCCCTCTGTGCCCTTAGTCCCTGTCTGGTGTATGATTCCATACATGCCTGTGCCTCCATGACAGCCTGGAACATGCGTGAGGTTGTAAGACCTGTGGCACATCTGCCAGTGGCATGATGAGCAGCAGTGCTCCAACGAGAACCCCTGGACATCTGCCTATGTGGTACCCTTCCAGACATCTGGGTATGGCTGCTGTGTCGGGATGCATGTGCCATGGATACCACACTGTCCTGGCCAATGCCAACTGTACGCTGTCCCTCAGCTAAGGGAATTGGTGATGGCTGTATTGGCAGTATGACTGTGTGCATGGATGGGGTGGGCACGTGTGTACTGTCAATTGGTGGCCCGACAACAGACCCTGGCAAACATGCCTGTGCCTCAACACACCTATCATCATTATCACTATTTTTCTCAGTGACATCAGTTTTCCTGTGCAGTGAACCAGCCCAAAGTCACCACCTGTGAGAGGAAGGCAGGAAGCACACTTTATGACCTGTACATGATGTCGGCACACATGCACACATGAACACATGAACATATGCACACATGCACATATGCACACATGAACACATGCACACATGAACACATGCACACATGCACACATGAACACATGCACACACGCACACATGCACACATACACACATGCACACATGCACACATGAACACATGAACACATGCACACATGAACACATGCACACATGCACACAAACGCACTCCTCACTAAAGCAGACACACACACACACACACACACACACACACACACACACACACACACACACACACACACACACACACACACACCACCAGCAATTCAGAACTTACTCAATAGTGGGTGATGGTGGGGTACAGTATCACAAGGCAAACAGTTATATCACACATGTCAGCATACAGGATGTGTGTTGCTCAACAGCATGCAGTGCGGGTGTAGATAGCCCTTGCTAATAACAGTATACATAGCTTTGATGCATGTGGGTTGTTGTTCAGTGATTGCCCTCACCCTGGAACGCAATGTGTACATGAACACAACATTGCGGTGTAAGTATTAAAAGCTCTGCAATGTCCTGTGCACCATCACTCACAGGTATACATACCATGGCTGGATGTGTATATGTGTCACATAGATATCCATTTCTGATTAGAGCGTCTGTGTCTTTAGCAGATAAATGTGGACACAGGTTTAGCACATGCATGCTATGTATACACACAGGATGAGTGGTGCATGTATACCTGATGGAATACCATTGCTCAACATAGCCATTGTACAGTGGTTATGTTGAGTGTAGAACATATTGTGGTCATGCCAGTGCCAGCTATGACATGGCATGCTACAACACAACTGCAACATTAAACATCACACATACACAGTGTGTGTCATGTGACCTATACATTCAATATCATTACGAGACATATATGTGTCACTTTGTACAAAAGGTGATTGCTATGCATATTGTGTATCGGTCCACATGTTTGCACACACACAACATTGTGGTGCATAGCAGTTAATGCTATGTGTAGTACTGTAGTCACTGTAACTGGATGGGGTGTAGTACCATGAGCCATCATCATGCAGCATCATGTGGTCACTCAAGGCTACTAATGTGTGCCAGACTGGCACATACCATGCTGTACCAGAACTGCTGTACCATGCCTACATTCACCATTTCACAGCCAGTTGTTACACAGGTTTGTATGGTGCCCAATAGTGGGAATTGCCTAACATGAATGTGTTATGTGTTGAAGTGTGTCGCACAGCCACATGAGAGGCATCTGCCCCTCAGGTATATTATGTGTGCTGTGCAGATGACATTTGGCATACTGGAGTGTGACCTTACAGCGGGTGTCTGAATACGCCATGTGTAGCATGTGAACGTGTACCGCGTATGACAAAGTTGTGTATGTTGTGTGCATGTGTATTGCCTCTGCCTATCCAATGTCCACTACAGTGTTGCCACAATTGTGTGGGATGCTCTGTGTATTGTATGTGTTTTAGGCAGCTACCCACATTACTGTGATGTGCATAGTCTCACAGTAAACATGCACAGCATGCATTATGCGTAGGTGTGTTACGTGTACATGGCCTACAGCTCACCTATGACATGCACAATTAATTAGCAATATCAAATGTAAAACACACTCACCAGCATGGGTCTGCTGCCTTGCTGTCACACCAGAGGGACCTACAAGGATATGAGACAGTTTGTCAGTGGCAACGACTGTGGCATTGCTACTGTGTGTCTGCAATCTTACAGTAGTACAACAGTTGACAGTCACAGGCCTACAGATAACATTCCTAATTATTAGTATTGCACAACACTAGGCACCACATCCTCTAACTACACAGTACACATCTCACATGAGCATGCTCTACCAACAGAGGTAACAGTAGTCTACAGCTATGCCATGTTACCTGCACGTTCCGTGTCAACTTGCTGGGTGGATCCAGCCTCCATGATGATACATAGCTTGTTGTTGTTGCTATTGGCCAGGAGCCACCTGGCTCAGGAGCAGCTCCTCCATTCTGGTGAGGGGGGGGATGGATGGGTACCCCACCACCTGTGGCAAGCTGTTGTCTACGGATATCTGATGCATGCTGCCGGACATGTCTAATTAAATCACTGCAGTGATGGTGTACCTGCTCATATGTCCAGTTATGCATGTCTATGTCATTTACCCTACGGACAAGATCTTGCCACAGTGCAGTCCGCTCATGCTGGTCCTGGCTGGTTCTGGAGAACAGCAGGGCATAGTGCTGCACCAGGTTTGTTGTTATCTGTTCCTCCTCTGCCTTACTGTAGGTGGGGTTACGATGGTGGGCCATTACCCTGGAAGACAATGAAACAATATGTGTGAGCATGTCATGTGGCACACTTAACATTCTAAAGTACAGATATCAATTAACTGCCACATATAGCAACCTATTGGCTGTCAGAGGATACACACTTTCAATACCACATATCAGTGCTCAGCCCACATGTGCCTGACAGTGCCTGACACACTATATATATCAAACCATGTTTTGCACAGCAACAAAGATAAATCAGTATGTAAGACTATACAACAGTACATGGCACGCTGTATGCGACACAATGCACCACCTAGACACAGGAGGTATATACCAAGCTAATGCATCAGGAAATATGTATTCCATTGCAATGACTGTAAAGTCCAGGTACAGTATTACCGGTATACCACACTAGTCATTGATGGCAAACCCCTGCCTAACATATGTGCACATTCGTTATTATAGGTGGCATACTGCTGTACTAGACTATACATGTTGCTAGATACGCACTTATTTCCTGTAACATACATATGGCCGAGGCCATGGTACAAGCATACCCACATACACATCAGACATACATACCAGACACAAAAGTATGGCAACCCAGATGACCTTTACCTGTGTACCATACAGTACAGTGTGTCAGTAGTTACAAAGCCTTATGCCTGAGGTACATAATCTGTGCGGACTAGAGGGAACACACAAAACAGTGGTTGCAGGAAATGTGGACATACACCATACTGTGCTGTGTAGGCATACAGCTTCAGGTAGTACTACAGTTCATACATGAGTTGGATTCACCAGCGGTAACACTCAATAAGCATACATGTAATGCTTTAGCCTACAATGGGACACCCCAGTCGACACCAAGGGACTACGTCAGACCATATGGCATACCACTTTTTCTGTCTAGCAATTGCATACACATCTCTGGCTGACAGCTAGGACACATAATACCATGACAGAAACAGTTTCCCACTAAGCTATCACACATATACCGAACACTGACACATTCACCAACACATTCACTGTCACACTCAGTCAACCTCACATAGCAATTATTGCAACAAGTACATGTGAGTGTGTATCACTTCATAGGTAGGTAAGAGGCCATTGGCCCTAGGGCCTATAGAAGTCTAGCCATACGCTACCCTGGCCTTTGACACACAGGTAAGTATGTCTCACATGGCCCTGACAAGCAGAGCCACAGAGGTGATTCCCGAGGTGTATGTCCTATCTCCCATACAATCATCAGGATTATTTATGATGACAGCTAATTAGGAGCTTTGTTTGCTATTGATAGGTGGTTTGTTCCAGAGTATGGGATGTCTCTGAGATAGGAATCTATCCCTCCAGCATGTGCTGTCTATTGAGGTCACAAGGTTTAGATCCCTAGTGCGTGTAGCTCATAGGGATTGTGATCTGTCTACGTGGAGCATGTCCAACAGCTCTGGGTTTGACATAGCTTAGTATGTTAGGCAGAGGTCACCTCTGTGTAGGCGGTATGCAACACAGTCTAGCTGTGGGTTTGTGAGATGTCTGCATAGGGCTTCTGTTTGAGGCCGGTAGTATTCTTTGTGAGGTATGTCTGTCATTTCCAGTTGCTGTAGATGTCTTGTGAGGTACATACTGCATGGGGCATTGTACTTGATAATGGGCTTTATGTGTGATGAGTAGAGGGGAACACTGACCTATATTTCCCTGGATGACACACCTTTTGTGATGACGTGTGCCACGTAGACAGATGACATGACTAGTGTGGCACTGTGATTATCAAAGGGGTGACTATTTTCCACCTGTGTCCCATGGTCTCTTATCACACCTTCAGCGTTAAGTAGACTACCACCTATGTGGTAGTTCATGGGTACACAGACTTTGCAAGAAGGCATGCCAATACAGTGTCAACATTAAGCTTGGGTCCATGGCTTTGTCACCAGGCATCTGTTGCAGTAAATAAAACCCTGTCTCTCTCTCTCTCTCTCTCTCTATATATATATATATATATATATATATATATATATATATATATCTACATATATATATATATATATATATATATATATATATATATATATATATATATATATATATATATATATATATATATATATATATATATATATATCTACATATATATATATATATATATATATATATATATATATATATACACATATACATATAAACATCCATTGGTGTACATGTAGATATACATATAGGCACATATACAGTCCACCTTTCATGGTGGGGATATCAATTATGCAAAGGTTGTGAGGTATACCGTTATGGCATAATATTGCACAGTGTTGTGCTGAATGCATTGAAGTTGTTCTCAGCCCATGTAGCTTTAGCAGGCCTCACTGGCTGCAACACTGCAAACTTGACGAATCATACCCACAGCGTTTAACCACCACATGTCATATAACAGCACTGTATGCTGTCTTGATTGCCACACACTACAACTTACATAGAAATATGCACATAACCTTCAACAATGTATATATGTCCACCCTTCACAAACAGTTGCAGTATTCCCTTGCTCTATGCACGTGTACAGATGCTAGTATATCTGACACAGACAGATCTCTCCATATCTGTGTGCCATACACACACAAGGTTCACACTGTTGTAAGTTCGTGTACCTCACGGCTGACCTGTTGGGCCTTGCTGCAACATGAACAGGTGTCACATGTGAGCACACAGTAATATTAGAGGGTGTATATATAGCTGCACATGCTAGCTTGGCATACTAGCCTGGTACAGCTGTTGCCAATGCTCAGCTACACATTAATATGACTATCATGCATTTGTTACTCTGTCACATCCATGTTTATATAACCATATGTGCTACTCCCAGACATTGTACACACTACTGTACAGAACACAGATAACATGGATCAGATGTTTGGCATTTAATGCTGAACTGCATATGTCACAGTCATATCCCACTGCACACAGCTACACACTGATGTGTCCATGCCAGTAGTTATGCAGGACATCTGTGCATAGATACATACTGCTGCCACATATGGATGATTCAAACTATGTAGAGTACTCTTCATAAACATCTACTACATGCCAGTAAATACATAGCTGTTACATACCTTACCTTTGTATGTGTTCATATTTGTCTGTTTCTTGTGTTTTGTAATAGCTTTTATTTTTATAGCTTATGATTTCTTTCAGGATATATTATTTTTATTTCAATATAATTATTTTTCTTTTCAATATATTATTTATTTTGCAATAATCTTTTTTTTCAATATATTTTTCTTTTCTATATATATCTTTTTTTTTAATTTTTTTCAATATATTATTTTTTTCAATATGATATTTTTTCAATATATTTTTCTTTTCAATATACTTTTTTATATATTTTTTTCAATATATATATATTTTTCAATATATTCTTTTAGTTTTTCTTTTTTTTTTGCTATATATTACTTTTTCTTTCAATATATTTTTGGTTGATCTTTTTTCTTTTTTCCTGCTGCTGCTGTTGTCTGCGTCCGTACGTCTCTCTCTCTCTTGCTCTCTCTCTCTCTCTCTCCCTCCGTACTTGCAATGAAATGATTGCATGTGTGGACAGCAAGTACAGCCTGCTTTTATAGGCATCTGCACATGTGCATGTGATGGCCTCTGCACAAATTGGTGGCCACCATTTGGCAATTGCATGCAGCCTGCTGTGTGGTACTTGCAGTACCCACTGTCATAGCAACCCAATACTATAAATTGCTAAGTCAAGTAGGAGTAGCCCTTTCAGCTTTCCAAAGTGGGGACCATGCTTCTTTGCTGTGGACACTGTTGTGTAAGTCAGAAGGTTGGTATACTTCTCATAACTGATGCTAGGAGTATAGCCAGTGATTTGAATGTTGTACTCAGACCTGAATGTTGCCACTTCCAGTACACAGTTGACAGTGTAGAATTGTACTCACCCCTACAAATGCTAACACAAGATACATGGGAGTATGTAGTTTCTTTTCTACTCATACAATTACCTGGCATACATACGTAGTTATTGAGATGTTTTCATTTTGCACATGAACTGTTTGGGAACTCCTGTACTGTGGATATTAAAGTACTCACTTCTGCACAGTTTGTGCTTTTTCTTTTGTTGACATTATCACAGGATGCTTATGAAAACTGGACATTTCCAGTACTGAGTATGCCTACCTATATCCTTGCTGTACCTTGAACACACAGGTATTTTGTACATTTGGGTGGGGATTGTCCTGCTATGATACTGTGTGGGGGTTGTAAAGTGCTGCTGTAACATTATTTACTGCTAGAATGTCTGTTCTGTTATCACAGTCATGTAGTGCAATTCCACAACATCTGCTGGTAAAATTCCACAGAACAGGTTTTGTGTTATGGCATTCCTAGCTTTCCTTTACATTCACTCATTCTGATGCATGATATATATATTTCAGCAACAACCTGCTGTATATCTACTGTAGCCTAGTGGTACTTCATGCAGTCTAGTGTGTCCAAGGTCTGGGGTTCGAGACTGACAGCGGTGTTTTATTTTGCTGATGAGCAGAACAAGGCCCCTCATATGCAGGGTGACTAAGGCACTTTTAAGCAGTTGTAAGCGGATTTGTGCAGGTTTGCAATCCACTTAGCTATACTAAGCTAAGCGCACACATGTGCACACTCACGCAAACCCACTTACTACTGCTTAAAAATGCATACTCACAATAACCCCCGCACTCATTTCTTTGAAAAAAAAGAAAATGGGGAGATAGGAAGGTGGTGAAAAAGGGGCACAAAGAGGGAAAGACAGTAGGGAAAACAGCTCGGGATGTGCAGGACAGGTGTAGGGAAGGTCCATAGCTGCCCATTTCTTTAACAGCAACAGCTGTGCATATACTAGTAATTTGGAGCGAAATTTGAAACCTTCCACCCCTGAGGGAGGAGTGAGGACAACAAAGTATGTTGTACTGCCAATTAAATTTCAGTTTATGTGTCCAGTGGACATTTGTGCAAAATGGACAGCTATGTATGAGGCGTAATGTTTTTGTGGGAGCAGATTGCCATTTTTTTTTCAGGTGAGAGAGGAATGTGGGGTATGGGAAGTAGGTATATTTTGGGAGGTAGGTTGGGGAGGTAAACAAGACAAACAAGACACATGCAGGGGTGGAGTATGACACATGGGGTGGGTGGACACCATTGACGGGGAAGGATGTTTGGAAATTGCAAGCCCATGAGCCCACAGATGGCAACAGTGGAACTGAGATCCCCACCCATGGGCAGTCACCACTGCACCTTCTCAGCCTGGAGGGTGGCTGTGCTGGGGGCTGTGTAGGAGGGGCAGGCTCACCCATGAGTCGCTCCACTCTTGCCTCGAGCTGGCGTAGAGGACCAGCGACTGAAAGCTCGATCTCCCTACGCACCACAGCCCAGGCCGTTTGGAGGGTGATAGGTGGCCCTCCTCCGGCCATGCTTGCATGGGGGGGTGAGCCCCATCCCCTGCAGTGCTTCCACCCGAAGGTGGCACAGGACCAATGGAGGAGGAGGTCCCGGGCCGGGCACCAGACCTACTGGTGCCAGGTGCCATCGCCAGCGGAGGTGGGACAGGTGGGTCTGCTGGGACCGGCTTTCCCATACGTTCTATGTTTAGGAGGATTTAATGACAATATGGGTTAGTAATAGCCAACAGCATTCCAATTTAGTTGTAACAGCATACAGTAGTATTCCCATTAACCCAACACACCAGAGTTCCAACAGTTGAACAGGAAGCATAACACATGCATATATAGAACAACAGTGGACATTCCAACAGTATGCAGGATTGATTGATGGCAACAGGCCACCAAGATTGTGGTATGTGAACAGGGCACATGCATCATAGTAAATGGAGATATTTATGAACCAATAGGACATGTGTCCCGACAAATCTTATGAGATTAGACATACCCATTGAGGTGTGGAATTGCATTGTTTATGCACATACAGTAGGGTGTAAATAGATACCTCCATTAACAACTTATATATACTTATAAGTTTACACTAAATTCCTATTGACTGCAGTTATATATCTCCTACATGTATATTTACACTAGGCAATGTCCGTTAAATTGTGAAATAGGTTTTGCTAGTTCTTGATATATCTGACCTGTATCTGACATACAAACTGTCCTGGATGCAGATGTTACTGCTACATATTTATATATTTCATTTATATTTATATATCTACATATCGGAATGTGTTCAGGTGACATTATCAGGTATATGTTGACAGCCCCCTACATTTCTAGCAGCACACTGACATTTCTGGGGAACACAATAACAAGCCCCTCATGTGCCGGATTAACCTGTACATGCCGGCCATGAACTGACAGTTGAGGACTGTGTATATGCTTAACAGCTACTGGCACTCCCTTCATCCACTTTATATGGGCCTACCCATGTGTGGGTTGACTGCGCTTAATACAACAGTACTATTTCTATAATGCAAGGGTACAACAATATATCAAAGAAAGTGACACGGACACACTCCAGGAATTATACCTTTATTAATTACATTACACACTTTTCTAGTGGCTCTCTCATTTATTTGATATATCAGTGCATGCAGAGGTCTTTTATTCAAGACATATTATACCTTTATTAATGGGTTACACCACCTTTTCATGCTGTCTCACTTATTTTATATAACAGTACATGCAGAGAAGTTATTCAACACTTATTATACCTTTATTAATGGGTTACAACACTCTTTTTCAGGCTGTCCACTTCTTTTATATGACAACACATGCAGAATAATTACTAACCTGCCTGGTGGCACAGCCATAGCAGCCTATCTGCATAGGCTTGCTGGTTTGCAGCACGGACACCTGCAGCTGTGAAGTAAATGAAGGGATATTGAGATATACCTATCCATAATATAGACTACAATAGCAATTCTTACCTCATTCCATGGCTACATACTCAGTAGTGGGGCATTTTCCATTCCACGGGCCTCCTGTATCTACTGGTTCAGTCGGTCCTCTTTGCATCTCTTCAGGTCTGAATAGTGGTGCCTGACCTGCTCATCAGTCCGAGGGACGCCAGTGGCCCTGGTGAGATCATGTGCTAGACGGTTCTAGGCTTTTGCTTTGTACTCAGTGCCCTGAAACTGGCATTGCAGGAGTCTTGCATCATGATGATGGATGAGGAGCCAAACCATTACTTTTGACTCTTCAATGCCCCACCGTTGCACTCGAAAATGAGAGCCCTCTCCAACACCAGCCATACTGTCTGCAGATGGGAGCTACAACCAGTTATGGCAATTATTCCCACCTATGGAGCTTAAATATGCCTCATTTCCCACACTTATTTGTGATTGGCCGGTTTTGAAAATTCTCAGCTAACAGCAAACCTGCTTAGCAATGGGTAAACTTCCACTGATATATATGAGTGTGTTGGAAATGCATTCATATGTAAAGCTGTCATGGCTTAGTGGTTTAGTACTGTGATTATGGTGCATAGTATCCCGGGTTCGAGGCCTGTCATTGCTTTTTATTTTACTACTGGCCAGACCGGCTAGGAGGTGTGGCTGTGTTTAGCTGACTTTGTTCAACTTTGCCCAACGTTGCTCAATGTTGGTCTACGTTGCTGTACATTGCCCGACGTTGCCCAACGCTGCCCAATGTTGTGCTAGTTAGCGCAGTGCGCAGCTCTGCACAAACATGTTTTGTTTCTGCTAGTTGGCGCAATGCGCAGCTCTGTGCAAAGCCATTGCACTAGTTAAAGCTGTGCTAAGCTATGAGCAATTATACTTAACTGTGCTTAATACTAGTTAACTTTGCTTAGCAGTGCTTCCCATTGCTTAAGATACGTTACTTCTGCATTTATCAGTATGCATGACCATTCCACCTTGTTTTATATATATATATATATATATATATATATATATATATATATATATATGTATATAAAAAAATATTGTTCACTACTACATAGGCCATTTCAATGCAACTTTACTAACAATTAAAAGATAAATGCCAGAAGTTATTTTTATGCACAGATTTTCTACAGAAAATGGGAAGGGGTGTGGTGGAACTCGAATCGGAAATGCCTCCTCTTTGGGCGAAGTCTCTACCACTACGCTATTGCTATTTGGCTTAATTTACATATGAGTAGTTTATTATCCTCTTCACTGTCTTCAATGCTAACTGTAGCTAAGCAATGGGCAAACCCGAGCATACACGTGCAAATACGGGCAGCTATATCGGGAATAAAAAAAAATAAAATGGAAACCTTTACATTTTAAACTTGTACAGGGGTTTAGAATGTGGGGAAGTGTTGTGTTGGGTATGTTGACATTTGAGCGGACTCGCTCATTTCTCTTGACATTTGCTGTTTAGGCACTTGCAGGGGCATGGATATTTGGACTGCTCGCCAGTTTGACATGCCCCCTGCAGTCATGCACGCTCAGTGTTAGCCTTAGAGTTGAGTCAGCGTGCCCTCATGAATATGCATGACGCGCTGACATCATACTTTTAGACTGCCGTTTCTAAGTAAAACTTAGTCTTATACGGAGGATTAGTGAATCCGGCTGTTATCAATTAAAAAAGGTGTGACACAAAACTTTGTAAAATGAATTCAAGTATCTTAGATGAGTATGGATTAAAGCAACCAACCGGAATTGTATTTAGTCAAGGATATAAAAATAAGTGAGAAATATATTTAATAACTATAGAAGTGAATAAAAACAAACGTGGTTAAAAAAGATAAATAGAACTCATAAAAACACACATTTTCCCAGGTTTATTTAGAAAGCTGATGTCAGGGATAATATTGATTGCTATGACTTAAACTGCAGGGATATAAGGATAGTATGTGAAAGACTTAAGTCGGAATTGTATAAGATAAATATATGGATTGCCAGAGTGTGTGGAAATGGTGTACATAAAGTGTTCCTGGGATCAGAGTAGTGAGTATGATTTAGTTTATGCTCACTAGATATCCTTAACAAGATGAAAGAAGGAAGTAGATGTTTTCCATATTTGGAACATATTGCAAGTTGTTGATGAGTAAGCCATATGTTCTTGTCTTTCGGCTTTTCCTAGTTAGGGGTCACCACAGTGGAACTCCCATCCGCTAATGATTGGCAGTGAATTTTTATGGTGCCGAGTTGCCAGCCCGACACCCAACCTTCTAAGGAGGCACGCCCATTCACGCACGCACCTACCTCCATGTATTTAACATCACTCGACCATGGGGAGGACATGCAGACTCCAAACAGAAGGCGCTCCAGCCGAGAATCAAACGGGAGAACCTCTTGCTGTGAGGCGACAATGCTAACTCTTCAAGAGAAACCTTGATGGGTGGATGGGAAACAGAAAATTGACCCCGGGGAACACTGCACTGGCTCTGCTGGACAGTGGCACAGGGAACTAATTGCTCTGCTGGACAGTGGTGCAGGGAACTGATGGCTCTGCTGGACAGAAGCACAGGGAACTAATCTAAGGGGGTGGCGAAAGCCAACACATTCTGGCTAGGCTTATAAATGCCCTTGGGCAGATAGCCTAGTACTTACCTATGAACCTATGAACCTATGAACCCAATCGCTGCACCACCATGGCCTATACAATATGTAGAAATGGGCATTGCAAATTATAAATAACTGAAAAAATTCCAGTGTTTCTGTCCACAATTTATGGAATAATGTACCTGTTAAGGTTTAACATGACAACAGCAATACAGTCACTAAAATTTATAGTGAGTAACCCATAAAGGCAGAATAAGTAATCTGAGTTGATTTTTATATGTGAAACTATATCTCATAACCCAGAAAAAACGATGAAACTTTAAGTGCAGCTATCCATGCAAAATTTTATTGTTGTGGTGATGAAATTCTAGCTGAAAATATTGGAAACAACTGAGAGAAGTGCAATATTACGCCAATGGTTACTTACGCCATTATTTGATTATTTGTATGTCTTAAATAACAGAGGTATAAGAGTAGTGTATGTAAGATATAAGCCTGAATTGCATAAGAGAAAGATGGGGAATACTAGAGCATATAAAAGTGTATGGAACCAATTGCTTTTGTCATCAGATTTGATGCACACCTTTCTGTGAATGAGAGACCACAGACCAAAGGCTGTGTACCATGCCTAAGTTAGTCAGTTAGTGGTATAAAAGCTGGAAACTGGTGATGTAGTCATGTCAGTTGATTTTACTGAGAAAAGTAGGAATGGATTGTCATTGCTATATGGGTTGAGGACCTAGACTATTACAACCTATGTCAGGGATGCATGCTAACTGTTGAATGTGTCATTGCATCCCTATTGGCCAGTGTGTGTCCACTATAAACCAAAGCAGCCCTGGGTCAGTAAAATTTTGGCTGTTCAGTGTCCAGTTGTGCAGACTGGGTAATCTAGGATAATTTTTTGAGAAAAATCTGGACATAAAATCAGGAAACCTGCTAAAAGTTGAATATGAACTGCTTCATTAAATTTATTTTCACTGATGGGAAGCAGCTTGGACATGAGTGACTTTATGATAAAGAGAGACTACACAATCTATGTATGCAGGAGCTGAAGTAAAAAGGCATGTAGGAAGTATCTTGGCCTGGGATCCATAGTCTACCCTCAGCAGGAGGATGGAATAGAAGTGATGTGGGATTCGTGATGAGAGAGTCTTCTGAAAATAGTGAGACAACATCATAATCTTGTTTATGATACATAGGAGGGCTGGGATGGTAAGGAGAAAAGGGCATTCAGAAAGCAGTGGTAAGTACTTTTTTCCTTTCTGCTTCATTCTTTTCAACTTACCACAGACTTGTAGTCTATCACCAGGACTACCAGTCTTTCTTACAGGTCCTGGACTAACTCCATTCTAAGGCTGGACCTAGTACAGCACTTAATCATTCCCTGGGGGATTATGCTGTTGACTGCTTTCCCTGGGTTTTTTTTTTTAATTTATGTCCAGCCCCTTCATTTCCCCCTCTACAGATTCACCTATTTCTGTCCAGGTCCAAGCTTTGTCTGTGGACCATGCCTCCCCACAGGAAATGCCTAGAAAAATGCCCCCCCCTCCGCGGATGGGCTTGCCCATCCCCATCTCCAAAGGCTCGGTTGCTAATCAAACCCAGATCACTTTGGCTGTAGTTAGAACTTTATACTTTTATGGCAAAGTGCTGGCTGGGTTGCAGGTTCTCATTGATAAAGAAGGACAAAATTATTGGTCTTAGGTTGGCTCCATGGCAAAGAAAATGGAATTTTGGCTGTGCCCATTTGGACCACAATTTGATTAGTAGCCGTATCACTGAAGCCCAGGAAGAGAGAAAGAGAAATCAAGGGACATGGTCCACTTGCTTCTCCTGGAGGAGAGGGAAGTGATTGTGTAGTCTAAGTGGCACACTGGGAAGCTCTGAATTGCTAGTGGAGACAGGAAGCTCACTGTGCATGGCTCAGGGGTGGGGAGGGGGTGCCTGTTGGTAAACATCCCTTGTGAAGGGAGGACCTCCTTTGTCATCCCATTGCCCACCCTTCACATTATGTTTCACTAGGAATGTATGATAGGGATTGTGGGAATTAGAAAAAAAGCATGTTTCAAGCCTCACTTGATGGATACCTGAATGATGGCCCCTACCAGCTGACCCTTGCCCTGGTAATACCTTAGTACACACCTAAGAATGTATGAACCTAACAAACAATGGGGCCTTTTTAAGCCTTGCAGTGCATCCCCAATCTCTGACAAGTTCTGGTACCCTTGGTAGTGTAAGCAGGTTCTTGGGAGATGAAACATTTGCAGGCTGTCTGCATTCATTACAGACATAGGTGCCAGACCAAGGTTGAATTTCCAGATTCCTATCCAGTTGCCCAAATTATACTTGAATTGGGTTAGAGAGGAATTCAGCTTCACATGGATGGGGAGCCAATTCAAGAGAAGGAGTTGTCTCTGTAATACATACCTGTCTTTCCAGCAGATCCTATTTATTTGACAGGCAAGGTTTAAGTCATTAGAACTGGCAATTATGATGCTGTTTATTTTGTGGATCTGCAGAAGGGCCATCAGAGTGGGGACTAAAGCAGCCTTAAACATCTCCCATCAACAGCCTGTAGGAGAAAGAATAGAATGATAGGGCTTTGAGGCGGTCTGCATGGTACATGCTATTTACTCCCTGTATTCTTTCTGTGAGGAACCTCTGTGGATGTGCCTGGTTAGGTGCTTATCAAAGGGAGCATTATACTCAATGATAGGCATGATGATTACCAAACACAGTGGAACAATGATCTCCTTGGACCTAGATATCATACCTCTGTTTATAAGTTGCTCAACATAATAAGATTTGCTGACTCACATAGACATATGATGGGCAAAGAACAGATTACTGAGAACTGTTTTCTCTAGTCCCTGATTACTGCCTTGACTCTTATGATAGTGTTGTCAATATGGTAGCTACTAGGTGGTGGCTGTCTTCCTAAGGGACATTGTTATGCATTTCTTGGCATTTAGTTTTAGTTCATGATTCTGTCATAAGTTATTTGTCTGTGTCAGTCCTTTTTAGAGAACATTAGTGTCACGGGGATTCTATGAATGGTCCTAATTTGCAAGTATCTGCAAATTTGATCAGCTAGAGGCTCTTGATGTTGGCCCTGATCTTAGACAAGTACATGCCAAAAGGCAGTGGTCTGAGGACTGGTCCCTGAGGGACTCTGCTGGTGACTAGCTCCTTTTGGAGGTGGACTCCCAGTTATAACTTCCTGAGTCCTGTTTGTGATCCATTAATGTGGAACAAAAGGGCTAACTGGCCATGGAGGGAGCTGATGATTGACACACAGCAGGGGCAAAGACTGAAAAAAAAATAAAGAGTTGGCATTGATAATAAGTAACCCAGATATTCACAGAACCAGATGTAAGGATTGAGTAGGCCCATGTGGTGGAGGAATAGGAACACCAAAAGGCAGGCCACTCTGAACTTCTGCCTGAAAGATAAATGAATAAAGATAGCTGAACTTCCCAGCTTCCCAGAAATAAGCCCAGAACTAACTAAAAAAAAATCCATAGCCAAGAGGAAGTGCTATGCCCAGCATGATAAAAAAAAAAACTCTCATCAATCTAAACAACTAAGAGGACAAATTAAGTCTACTGAAGACAAGTCTGTGGTAAATATAGCCTCCTGGGCAGAGCTGGATCCAGAACTATATGACATAGGCAGTCACCTAGCACCCCGTGGCTATGGGGACCAACTGTGGCCAGGAGGCTTCAACATAAAAAAAAAAAATATTCTTAATTATTTATATAGAGGCATGGTATGCAATGCCCTAGATCGGGGGGGAGAGGGCAGGTTAGTCAATTTTATGGTATGTAAAGCCCTAGTTGGGGCAGGCAGGTTAGTCAATTAACTTGATCAGGCTTGACTCTGTAACTTGGTTACGAGAGGCAAGAGTCTGAATCCTCTGTACCAACTACCAGACTGCTAAAAGAATTGTGAACTTCTGTGGAGGTAACAGCCTGAATCCTCTACACGAACTTTCAGACTGTTGAAAGAATTGTGAGTTTGATTTTCAGTACATTTTCAGGGAATTATGAGTTTCAGTGCACTTTCAAGGGATTATGAGTTTCAGTGCATTTTCATGGAACTGCGAGTTTCAATCAAAGAAAGGTTTACTTTTGCTCATGCTAAGTCTGTTTTTAATGTGCAGATAACAGTTTTGTTTAGCAAATGGCAGTCACTTTTTTTTCAAACTTTTATTTTATTGTATTTTTCAACATTTAATATGCAAAACTATATAACATGACATTCCTTTATGAACAGTTAACCTTGATTTGGCAGTTAACAAGATAATGCCTTTTAATTTATAGCCTTGAAATAACAAAGTTATAGTATCTGAAGAGATTGGTTCACTTATACCATTAAATTGAATGTTTGGAGTAATACAGGCATACATTTAGATATAAGTGGTAAGTAACAGGATTCAGTTACACATAATATATACAACTATTTACATACAGTGCTACAAGTTTCAAAGTTAGTGAGTGATCACTTCATTGCAATGAAAGACAGAAATGTAATTATCAGAGACTACTATCTGTTAAAATCTCATGAGGAAGAGACTTCCAGAATCGACGTACGGATAGGTTCATAGATGTGTTCCTGGTATAGCTTATTTCAAAATGTGTTCTAGGATAAGATTCTAAAAACTGAGACATTTCATGTGCTTCTTTCTATTACCTATAATCAGTTTGTGGGATATGATATATTTAGAGGCCATGTTAATAAAAACCCTTCCACTCTATTTTTGACCTATCAAGCCAGTTTTGAGAGATGTACAGTCTAACACAAATAGAGCTATCAGGATATTCAAGTCAGAACTGGGCATAACAATGGGGCTCATGTGCAATATAGCAAATTCCCATGATAGAGTAGATTTCCCGTAGCCCATTTTCTGAAGTTTGATCCTTAATGAGTTCCATAGGTTGTGTGTATATTTGCAGTACCAGAGAATATGCAAAAGGTCATCCAGCTGCAATGGACAAAAAGGGCAAAGAGGGGAGATGCTTGGGAAGAACTTATTTAGACATTCTGGTGTATAGTAGGCATTATTACTTATCATTAACTGGGTATATACAAGCTTCTTAAAGGGGGAGAATTTGTGTTATTAAAAGCAAGAGCGAGTTGAACATCAGTTAAATTAGGATTATTGTCCTTCCAATAGTGAGTGTACGTGAGAGGAGACTGGTATTTAATAGCCAGGATTAACTTGTATGAAGCTGTTAACATCTTGCTTTTAAGTTTTATGAATTTTATTAGGGATTGTGCAAGGTTTACTTCTTCCTCTACGCCATCTGGCATGCCTCTAATACAAGACACCAGGTCTTTAATTTGCCTCAGTATTATGGTATATTTGTTAATTGGTTAAGATTAATTTTAATATCACTTAAGGATTTGTCCTTTAGTCTAAAGAAGTCATAGACAGTATAGGCTTTGATTTAGGGAAATTGGTTCAACATTTTATTGCCTAACTTTAAGTTTGGGTTTAGATGGACAGGTTGTAGAAGAACAAGTGCATTCTCTAGATGTCTCTAGATGTAAGGAGGAGAAAAGATTTTGAAATGCTTTGATTTTATGTTTCATTAGATTATGTATTTTAATGTTCTTTAGTATGAATTTGTCCATGAAAAGTAAATATTCAGGGTTTTTGTTATGTGTTTTGACATGAGCAAACCATAGTTTGATCCATTGTGGAGTTTGGATTAAGTTATCGGGGTTATGGTCAGCTTTTAAAAGGATTCAATTGGCATATATTATGTCATAATATAACATGAAATCCGGTAGACCCAAACCACCTTTATTTTTTGGGAGTATTAGTTTTGGTAGGGCAATTCTGGGGTTTTTGGGAACCAGATGAATTCAGTTAAGGTTTTATTGATTCTCTTAAAGAAGTTGAAAGGAATAATAGAGTTGGTTGCATTTAATTGGAATAAAACTTTGGGAAGGATATTCATTTTAATTACTGCTACTCTTGACAAGACAGGAAGCTTCATGTTTTTCCACCTATCCAGGTCCTGTTCAATATTTGTCCAAGTTTTCAGAAGGTTATTTTGAAAGGAATTCTTTTGATTATGTTTGAACCTTATACCTAAGTACTTGAAATCATGTTTTAATTTAATTGCAGTGTCTGGAAAAAGAGATGAGTTGTGACTTAATGGGTTAATATGGAAGATGAGTGACTTGGAGGGGTTAACTTGATAATTAGAGGCTTTTGAGAAGATATCAGTAGTTTTTAACATTTTATTTAAGTTAGAGTTAGGTAATTGGAAGTAAATATTGAGGTCATCGGCAAAGGCTGATAGTAGCAGGTTGTTATTCAGTATACTGGGAATATGATGAAAGGTTCTCTGTGAAAGATAAAGAAATAGTGGTTCAATATAAATGATAAAGAGATATGGTGAAAGGGGACACCCTTGCCTTGTACCATTAATTACTTTTGTTCTCTTACAACAAGATATGTTTATGAATAGTGTGGTAAATGAAGAGTGATAAAGTATTTTAATTATTTTTATGAATGTGTTTGGAATATTGAAATGCTGTAGAGTTAAGAATAAGAAGTCTAAATTAACTCTTGTCAAATGCCTTAGTGGCATCAAGTGCTAGAAGATATCTGGGCAGCTTCTCTTTCCCTAAAAGCTGCATGGCTGCATCCAAAGTAAGGGTATTATCCCAAGTCTGTCTCTCCTTCATAAAACCTGATTGTTCTGGGGATATAATTGTGGGTGGGACTTTTTAAGTTTATTTGCTAATATTGTAAAATGATTTGTATATCTATCTTTATAAGAGATATTGGTTTATAGTTTGTTGGATTAGTTTTGTCAGTGTTAGCTTTATGGATAGAGATAATCTTGGAATTATTCAAGTACAAGTCCTTGAAACCAAATTTGCTAATATTATTGAATACTTTAAGAAGTATAGGGATCAGTTTGGGAGCAAATGTTTTGTAAAAGTTTAAAGTAAATCCATCAGGACCTGGGGCTTTGTTTTTATGTAGGCTTTTAATTGCATCAACAATGTCTTCTGATATGAAAGGGGCTTCCAAGAGCTCAACTTGATGTTTTTCTGTCTTTGGAAATTTAATGTTTTCAAAGAGAGTGCTATAGTTATCTGAGTAGAATGAATCCTGGGGTCTGTATAGTTTCCTGTATATCTTTTCAAAATGTCTTGATTGGTAGTAAACAGTTAGTTATTATAAGCAATTTGTGTAATTACTGGTGGGTTTTAGTAAATGTTTATAAGTCTAGCAAGTAGTTTTGAAGGTTGTTGTACCCATTCTGAATAGTTAGCGAGGAATTTCATTTCCAGAAAAGAGATGTTTTGTGAGTGGAGTAGATATAACTCTTTTTGTTTGTTTAAAAGTTGGCTTTCTAACTCTGGTGTGAAGTTCAGTTGAAGTGATTTTTCAGTTTCTTGAATTTTGTATATTATACTGTTTTCTTTTTGTTTAGAGTGTTTTTTTATAATATGAGGCTTTCTCCATCAACAGCCCACTGATTTTGGCTTTGCTAGCCACCCACAACACATCTCGTGTAATGTCTGAAGTTGAAAGACTATTTAACAGTTCTTCTAGTTCATTATTAATTACTTCTACAACTTCCTCTTTATCAAGGAGATTTAGATTCAGAGACCAAATCTGGAATTTACTAACTTTTTTTTTTTTGTTTTGTTTTCAGAATGATAATTGTTAGGGTTATCTTAGAATGGTTCGAGAGGAATCTAGGGCTTGCTGAGTACATGGTCTCTTCATTTAGTAGGGAGTCTGAGATCAGGAAAAATCTATCCTGGACCATGATTTATAGCATGAGGAGTAGACTGTATATTTATCACTAGGGTTAGATTAACACATTGAGTAAAAAGGATCCAGTAAATTAAAGTCTAGCATTAGATCATCCATGGTTTGCGATGCCCGAGAGTTGAGTGATTTGTTTCTGCTCAATCTATGTTTTTAAGGGGTCAATGACAGTGTTCCACCCCCCCCATTACATAGTCATCATTAGGGAATTTTAGTAGTAAGTTATAGATTTGTATAATTTGTGTTGATTTGTACAAGGACCATATACATTTAGGAATAATGCAGGTCTGCAGGATATAGAGTTTGTAGAGTGAAAATAATACCACCTTCCCAAGTTGTCAGATCCAAAATCAAGAATAGTCTCATTGAATGTTTTTTTAATAAATAGAACTACTCCTTTTGAATTAGTCTTACTACCAGAGGCAATTATTGAGGTTATCCAAGTTTTTTCTCAATTCCCATTCCAATCCACATTAAGTAAGTGCGTTTCTGAGGTGGTGCAGCAGTTAGCAGTGCCACCTCACAGCAAGAGATTCTCTGGTTCGATCCTTGGCTGGGGTACCTTCTGTGCAGAGTCTGCAAGTCCATCCTGTGGTCTCGTGGGTTTCCTCCAGGTGTACCAGTTTCCTCCCACATCCAAAGACATGCTGTAGGTGGATCAGACACTCTAAATTGGCCCTAGGCATGAGTGCGTGCATGTGTGCACCTTCTGTGGAAAGTTGGGTGTCAGGCTGGCAACTTGACACTGTAAAACACCACTGCCAATCATGAGTGGACATGTGATCCACTGTGCTGACCCCTAAGCTGGAAGAAGATGAAGTTTCTTGTAGAAGAATAATATTTGCTTGTGTTTGATAAAGTAGATGCAACAGTAGTTTATTTTTCTTCTTATCCTGCAGACCATTGATATTCCATGAGTCTATTTCCCCACATCCACTACTTTTAACTGTGATTAATGCTATTATAAAAGTGAATCTTGGAAGTCCCCTCCTCACAACACAGTTATAGGTATCAGTACAGATATTCAGAGTTTTCATATTTTCTATAGCACTAAACTCTCTCAAAAATTCTACTGTGCCTAACCACATTACTACTATGACTGAGAGAGAGTTAGACAAGATAATTACAATATTAACTACCGTACTAATTCTTAAACTGGAGTTAATAAATCACTAATCAAAAAAAAACTAACATTTCTAATAAAAAAAACAATATATACATATACAAATAAGCTCAAGATATGAAGTACCACATGAGCAACACATTATACTACTACACTCCATTTTACATATTCCTAGTACTTAATCTTCATATGGTAAAAGTTAATACTTCCATAACTGAGTTCAAGCATTAGTAGTTGCCATGTGGGAAGAAGGCAATAGTGAGATGCTCTTGTGAAAAAGCCTAGTCATATTATTGCAAGTAGCATAAGTATTACAAAGTACATTCATTTATAAAAGACAACTGTCTGAAAGGAGTTTTTATGTACCTCACCTATGAGAATAAATTATCTCTTTGACAAGGAGGTGACACATCTAAGTTTGTCTGCTCTTGCTAGTTATATAATAACTAAGAATTAAGTGTTTTTTTTTAATAAGTAACAAGAAGACAAGACCATAATATAACTAACTATCATACCCTGGCTTATTCCATTCTACAATACATATCTTATAGACAGGATTAACTGTAAAGCACTTCGAGAATGCTACAGAGGAACAAAACAGTAATTTTACTTTTCTCATCTATCTATTTTGTTCTGTGCAGCCAAGTCAACAATTTGCAAAAAGAAACAGTATAAACAGTAACTGATCACCAGCTAGATGTTTAATAGCTAGAGTGAAGCAAATTATTAGGAGCAAATCACATATTACTATATAACTATGTTTACAGATAGTACTTTGAGGAGCATTTCTGATTTGCTGCTATCTAAGTTTACAGAATGATCTTCATTAGGCCAGCTCATTAAAAACACAAACTTGCCTGTAATTGCATTTAGATTAGTAAAAGACCCAGAATTTACAGTCTTTATTCTTCTTTTCACTCACCACTGAAGGTAAATTGCCGTTTTACCAATTCACAAGCCCATTTTGCCGAGAAGACAGGGAAAGGAAGTGAATCCATGTGAGTTGCTACAGGAAAAGATGCATTACAGTCAAATGCAGCAGGTAGGACCAAAAAGACAGCCCTATGCATTTCCGGTCTAACCAACTTCACTGTTACAATCTGCAGCTGTGAATGTTGCAATGGAATTTGTGGCCTGCTGTTTGAAACCCCTACCATGTGGATTAGACCAAAAACAGTAAAATCTGTAATGGAGGAAGGAAACAGCTCTGGAAAAAAGCTGTTTAGGACTTCTTTGCACCACAATCCATGGAATATGTGGAGAATTATGACGATCTGCTATTAGGTAAGCTACTTTTTAACTTTTTGATTTCCATTCACATTTTTCTTCATTTAGAGTTTCAGGAGTTCCCCAAAGGCTTTGAGAAAGGGGGTTTTGGCTTCCGATAGAGTTTAAATTAAGAATTTCTGGTCAATTTTTGAAAAGGCTAGAGTGCTAGGATATTTCATTTGGAATTTGACTTTTTTGGTAACAAGGAATGCACAAAAGATTGCCAGCAGTTGTCTTGCTTGCTTAATTTGTATTGGTAAGTCCTGAACAAATGCAATTTTATTTCCATTTCAGTTCAGTGCTCCTTTTTGTTTTGCTGCATATAAGATTTCTTCAACATGTTGGTAGTTCAGTAGCTTAGCATAGACCTGCCAAGGATTGGTTGGGCTATGTGATCTACAAAGAGCTCTATATGTTTTCTCTATCACAATGTCTTTGACAGTGGATGGATTATCCAGCAAGGAACTAAAAAGTTTTTTGAATGTATCTTGAAGTTGTGCATGATCATATGTTTCAGGGATTCCTCATATGAGAATGTTATTTCTCCTGCTCTGAGCCTCAAGATCTGTAAGTTTTTGCTGCATGTCTTCTAAAACAGCATCTTTCTTTTTTAGATGTTTTTGGAGCTCCTCAATTTTCATTTCATTTGCTGTTGATTTGGCTTCTGTATGAGCTAGCCAAGAGACAATGTTTCCAGGGTAGTTCCAAAATTTGAGAGTTGGTCAGAAAAGTTTTGAAAGGCAGACTGTATAGGCATAAGAGCAGATTTCAGGTCATCCATGGTATAGGCCCCTTTTGTTTTTGTTTTAGAGGTAGATTTACATGCATCTTGTTGTTTTAATATTCGCCCCCTTTTCGATAAAGCTTCTTTTTCAGGTGAAGCCATTTGTGAAAGTTTAATTTTTGTTGTTTGTATTTCCATTTCTTCCAAGTTATTAGGCATGGTTTGATTTTAGCAAGGTCCTTGTTATTTACTATAAGCAGCTCTACCCACTAGTAAGATTAGGCATCAAAAACCCATGTGCCTTTGCAATAGAAGTATCCAGGGTAAAGAAAAGTTAGTTTTTGTTGAGTAAGACTTGATTATTTGAATATTGATATTTCCAGACGGTTATATGCTTATGTTATGAACCCCATTTGGATGAGACCGAAGGCTGATGTTTCCTCATTACGAAGATTCAAATAGAGGGTTGTGAAGCTGCAAGGAGAGAGTGTTCACAGACTGTTGACCATCTTGAAAGTCCAAATGGCAGTCACTTTTTGTGCTGTAGAATTTGAAACCAGTGTTAGTAGCATAATTGCCTTTGGTGCAAAAGACTGTAGCGTCTTCTCCCACACCATTTATATGGAGTGATAATATTGCAGTTTCCTTTTGATTGCAGATTATTTGGTGCATTTTAAGGGGGGATAGGGGTTCTGCACTCCTGAGAGGGTCTTCTTTTGTATGAGATGCCTAGTAACTATGAATTTGTCAGTTTGTCAGTCGTTCCCTAATGCAATATTGCCAGCTTACCATTTTTTTTAATGTAACATAGGCAATTAATTCTTCAAGGGCAGCAGGTACTGAATTTGTAGGTGAAACACTGAAATGCAAAGTGTGTTTGCTAGTAGCAACTTCTTTATTAGTTACAGATCTCTTTAATGTAGATTTATTCAGATGACTTGCTTTTCTGCAGAGATTCTGCTTATTGACTGAACTGATGGATTGTAAAGACAGAAGTTTGAGTTGCCTTTTATGGTTAAAATGTTCTGAAATGGGCAATTTTGTCATTATTGGGTCACACATTTTATTTCATTGACTACTGAAAAAATGTTCAAAACTACAAATTTAAAACCCATTCTAACAAGTGATGTTGTATCACACAAGGAATACACTTTATACAATCAGGAAGGTGAATCAAAGAACACATACATATGTGCATAGCCCTAAAAATGTCTGCAAGGAGTCTATAGTTTGAAAACAGCCCAAAAGTAAACTTAATTCTCCACTGCCCAGATGCATTTTATTTGAATGTGGGCTTTAATGCCATTTCAATGAACGTTTCAATAGCATAAAAGTTTACTGCACATGCTAAGTCTGTTTTTATTGTGAGACTGTATTGTTTATTTAGCAAATGGCTATCAGTGTTTGTGCTGATTTAATTCAATATCTGTAATCATTGTAGAAGTATATAAGAAAAAAGTATGTACACTGATTGGGTTGAACAGTGCTTACATTAACTGGAGAGAAATAGCCAACTAATGGAACACTGAATGGCTGGGGGGTGTTGCTGTGGGAGAGAGGAGGAGGTTGCTGCAGTAGGGGCTGCTGGGGGGGGGGGTCCCAATCTATTTCCCTGCTTAGGGCCCCATTTTACCATGGTCCGGCTATGTTCCTGGGCAAAGCAGAGCCACAAGGTTTTCTTTAGATACGTCCAAAACGTCAAATTCAGCACACAGCAGTGTGCAGAACAGATAGTAAATGGAGCCACCTACATGGAGCAGGAAAATATAGAAAATCTGTTATCCAACAAATTCAGATCCACTTTTACCTCACTCTCTCACTGAGATGCTCCCTCTTCTCTTGGTAGTACCACCAAACAACCTCCCCCCAAATATCACTATGGAGCAGGTCCTAGACGCACTCTCTAAGACCAATCACACTGCTTTGATGTGTCCTGATAATATCTCAAGATGACTCCTAAAACGCCTGAAATGTGACCGATTGGGACCAGTGGAGTCACTGGCTAACCACAGCCTCCAGAAAGGCTTTGTGCCATGTGAATAGAAAACTGTAACAGTCATCCCTCTGCACAAGGCTGGGTCATCAACAGATCCTGGGCTTCTGGTTAACCAAGACTGCAGATGATTGCAAACTAGGAGCAGTCATGGAATCCCACAAGACACCTACAGGAAGCATTAAACAGACAAAACAGTGGTGCCAAAGATATGGCTTAAAACACATCATGAAATGCATAACAGTACCCTTTAAGGAAGGTGACCATAGGAAATTATCTCTTCAATAACAAACCTCTAAAAGTTGAACCAGTAGTCAGAGATCTGGGTACATATGTAGATAGTAACCTGGCTTTCAATCAACATGTGTCTAAGATAGTGAAGAAATAATTTATGTTGCTCAACTTCTAAGTAAGGGCATGGCATCTAGGTCCAAGGAAATCATTATTTCACTGTATTTGGCACTTAACGGCTCATCACTGAGTACAATGCCCCCTTCGGTAAGCACCTGGCCAGACACATGCAACAAATCTTATGTCCACAAGAGGTTCCTTCACAAAAAGAATACAGAGCATAAGCAATATGTCCTATGCAGATTGCCTCAAAGCCCTCTCTCTATATGCTGTTTCCTATAGATAGTTAAGAGGCAATCTATGCGCATCATTGGATCCCACTCAGATGGACCTTTTGCATCTCTGTAAAATGGATAGCATCAGAAAGGCTCAATCTAGGAATCTGACCTATGCTTGTGAAACAAATAGGACACATTGGAAGGGCAGGCATGTACCTCAGAGAATTCTCCATCTGTGGACCAGGATCCCATCCATGTCAAAAGAGATCTTCCCTAACCCTAATATTACATATGCCCCCTTAAAATTACCTCTAAGGCACATAAAATTGCAGGATATGTTTGGGTGCTTGGTTATGCTTATGAAGTCCCAAGTGCTTATTAGCCTAGTATTCACTGATGAGGGTATGAAAAGGCTTACTGGTAGTCAGCAAAGTGTTCACCAAGAGAGACCATCAAAGGTGGGATACATTGAGTGTCAAGCATTTAAGTCAGATACACTTTTTCCTAGTAAGGACTGGGCATATTGCAGTCAAATCAGGGATTGTAATTTCATCCCAACATAAACCACTGGAACCGCAATCTGCAGTCAGAGAAGGCTGTAAGGTTACTGCAGTCTAGGCCCAAGACTAGGAAGCCCTGTCCCTCTACTCAGTCTTGTATAACTGCTCAGAGGTGACCTGTGTCTGGCATACAAGACCATCTCAGACCCAGCCTTGATAGAGTTGCTGCATATCCATAAGTCAAACTCCACTCATGCAACCCTCACGCAAGGCCTTAGCCTGGTCTGTGACATTAATAGAACTTATTAGTGGGATAGATTTGTGTCCCAAAGACTCCTCCATCTGTGGAATAGGCTCCCTCTCCATGTCAAGCAGAGTACCTGTCTAGCCCTCTTTAAGTGGAACCTGGATGACTGGATGGGAAACAGAAAATACAACCCTGGGATCTCACCTGTGTCCCTGCTGGTCAGGGGAAACAGATGCTGACTTTAAGGGAACATGGGCAAAATTCTTGGCTAGGCTTATAAGGGCCTCCAGGCCAATAGCCTAGAATCATCCTATGAAACTATGAACCTATAAGCTGACTAGAAATCAGGCAACAACTCAGGAAAAGAGGAAATAGGTGCAACAGAAGAATAACATCATCTCAGTACAGCTTTTGAGAAGATGATAGAATAGATCAGCAACTAAGTGATGTATTGAAATAAGGTTTGTAAGGGAAGCTAGTGTAGAAGTGGAGATGATATCTGTCAAAATAACAAAGAACAAGGCATCACAGGTCCAGTGCCACCTTCCAGAAATTGACTCAACAGATGGCACAAAGAAGCTTTATTAAGTTGCAAGGTAATGAAAGAAAGATAAAGAAGATTATAGACAGCATTTAAAAGGGACACCAGCACCAATATGCTGTACAGTCCAGAGGCCATCCATGGCAGATGGAAGGAGTACCTCAAGAAGCTACTGAATGAAGAAATCCTCACAGAAGATGTACTGCTGCAGGTGCCTCTTACAATGAAAGATAAAAGAAAATCCAACCTAGATGCAGTAGAAGGTGCGATATGAAAGATATAGTCAGGGAGAGTGGCATGCTTAGATGAAGTCACAGCAAATATGATCGAGGTGTTTGGTGTGTTAAGAGAGAAATGACTTCTAAGAATAATCTCCATGGAAGGGAGAGAAGTATATTTCAAATGACGTATATCTCAAATGACTGCAGAATAAGCAATGTGGTGGCAGAATGCAAGATACTAGGGAATCTTCGCAACTGCAGGCATTACAGAGGTATCAATCTTCTGTTACATTGCCTAAAAGTGTTGGAGAGAGTAACTGATAAATGAATTTACTGATTAGTAGAAAGCACAATTGAAGGTGAGCAGTTCCGATGCTTGTAGTAATACAGATAGTGATGAAGAAGCTGGGGATGAGGAAGGAGACCAATCAGTCATTACTAGATATGGAGAAAGCATAGGACAAGGCCATAAGTTTCTAATTTGGGAACTCCTGTGATGGTTGGAATGCCTGGAATTATCAGTAGACTTAGTGCAGGCTATGTGTTAATACCTAGTGACACAACCATGCACACTGCTCAAATTCAGCATGATGGAAGGACTGTACCTCACTTTTCAGCTATGAGTTCAATCCTTTTCACACTGAGGATAGATTACCTCAGCAAACAGGTTAATGAGGCTGTCACAAAAGGAGATATTGCCAGCCCAGCTACCTGGAATTTTGTAAATAATTATATGTCATTTGTGAATATCAACATGATTTATATGCTTCTGTTACAAATGTATTAGAACTGTATGTTACGTGTATATCAAACTGCTGACACAGAAGTGTGTGTTGAACAGGGTTTGTACAGTACTGAGCTTAAAGATGTATCCACAGTGTACCCTGCTAGATTAGAACAGAAATATATATACACTATTGTAACTGTTTAGCTGTATATATTTTAACAATGGAAACTGAAACACAAGAAGTTAACTTCAGAAGAATAGCTGAAAATGTTAATTACTTTATGACCACATAATAAAAAGCTGTCATCTCTCAGGATCAGTGAAGTAGCAGACATAATGTTTGGAACTAGAAGTTATATTGTCTTGGAAGTGTTTATTGTTTTATGACTTTCAGGATCTGCCTTAGATCTAAGGAAAATAAAAAAAAAACTTGTTTATGTATTTTCACATGTAGATTTATTTATTTATTTATTTTATTTATTTCCAGTTTGATGGCCAGGGAGGTCCACTGGGCTCAGGGAGCCCATTTTCTGTGGAGGCCCATGGAGAAAAGTTCTGCATTACATAGTTTAGATACAGATACAATCTTAGTAAAGAACAATTTACAATTACATTTCATGTTAGAGACAGGTATAATTTCTTAGATACATGATACAATTTAGATATTTACAATTTGTACAATTATGTTTGGTTAGCTAGTGATCATAGGTAGTCAGGGGTTTAGAGGTGGGGAGAGAATTATAGGTCTAGATGGGAAGAATGCAGTTGCAGAGATGCTAAATGCTGCTGTTTTTGAGCCTGGGAGCTGAAGTCAGATGACAAGAAATGATATCATTCTGCAAGTATCCCAGCAGTAATATTTGGGATATTAATTTGGGAAGTCTCTGAGAGAGACAGCATTTTGTGTTTTGTCTTTGACTTGACAAGAATATCCACTCATCACATCTGCCTGCTTGGTCTGTAGGTAAGTCTAGGCAACTGTATAATTCTTCTAGATATAGTCAGGGATATAGCAAAGCTTAATTTAGATGTTTTTCTTTCTTTATTTGAGACTGTCCTGCAATGTTGTTTTAAACATTTCCTGTGATTTTCAACTCTGATGTAACTGTGATTATTTACTGAGTATTTTCTTGTTCTTTTATTATTTATAATTAAATATATTTAAACATTTCATTGTGGCTGATATTTGTGAGACATATTTAAGTTCTGAGAGTACCTGCATATTTTGGTGGAACTGTGGCCACTCCTAATATCCTTGCTTGTGATCAAACTACCTTTTGTATTGATTGTAACATTACACAGTAAGATGGGACATCCTTTGTTAAGGGCCTTAAAGTAGTGGATAAAGAGTTGACTGGTGGCAGTAATAACTACCTTATAGTTTGGGCAGAAGGGGGCATAGCTAGTAAACCTGTGTCAGCCTTTCCCAGGTGTGTGTGTGTGTGTGTGTGTGTGTGTGTGTGTGTGTGTGTGTGTGTGTGTGTGTGTGTGTGTGTGTGTGTGTGTGTGTGTGTGTGTGTGTGTGCGTGTGTGCGTGTGTGTGTGTGTGTGTGTGTGTGTGTGTGTGTGTGTGTGTGTGTGTGTGTGTGTGTGTGTGCACGCATAAATCAAACCTCCAAGTGTGCGTGTGTCAGCTACTTGGGCAGGGACACAAAGCATAGTTGGACAGAGAAGGTGCTGGAGATCATGGCCACTCAGCTGAGATGTTAACCCTATAGCTATGCCAGTGGAGAGTCATTTTGGGGATCTGCAGAATGAGGGAGAAACCAGCCCCAGACTGACTGTGGTCTCTGTGTGCTCTTAAGGGAAATTGCATTTGATGCAGAAAGCTGCATCTGGAAATACTGTGTGTGTACTTGTTATCCACCTAATGTACATCCCCACTGGTGCTAGTGGTGAGGATTGAGGCTCCTTGATTACTGGGCCAGTGTTGAGGTGTCACAGAGGCCAAATCAATAAAATGGTTCTATGCAGAGGAAATGGCACTACAGGCAGCCTCTGTATAGGGACTGCAGCAAATGACAGGGGACTTGAATGCTTAATGCAATGCACATTTGATGACACTCAGTAGAGACCATACAGTGGTCATAGTGGCAAATGGGGAGATCAGGAAACTGTGACAACTGAGATAAAATGGGCTGTAATGGAACAGACTAAGGGCTACAAGTACCTGGGATAGGAAATCAGAAGGAGGAGGTCAAAGCTTTAATTAGAGGTGCTGCAGCCAACTGTGAAAATGGTCAGAGACAGTAAGCAACACAGAATGAGAAAGAAGTTGCAAAGTTAGATTTATAATACAGTGCTGCAACTAGTGCTTCTGTACAGCACAGAAACTAGGAAGATGAATGTAGAGCAACTCAAAAAGCTCAGGTGATGGAGATGAAGTGCCTTAGATAGGTAATAGGAAGCACAGTAGTGGACAAACAAATACATTCCATATGAATTGAAGCCACAGTAAGCATAATTACCCAGGTCAAGGAGAACAGAGTATAGTGGTTTGTTTACAAGTGCAGATTTGGAAGAGACAGGAAGGAGGTAAGAGGACATGAGGATATCCAGCAATGAGATTGGTCACATGAGAGAAGATCTGTGACATTCAGGCATGACTCTCGAAGAAAGTAGGAGTCTACCACTAAAATGAATGTGACAGTTTACTCAACACAACAATCACATATAAAATGGGAAAAATAATGTTATGATTATGGCTGCACAAATACTTTATATAAAATGCCACTGCTATGTAAGTGTATACATTGCTGTTACTTGGACATTTTGAAGGCGGTTTACTTCAAGATTAACTACGAGACCAGGTGGGCGAAAATATAGAAATGCTGTCCAGCTAGAACAGCTAACAATGTACTGATATATGCTGAGAACCATACGTGTGACTCAGAATGCAGAGCAAATGCCTTCCCATAGCAGGCTATGTATCTAGGTGTAGCACGCTGATTAATGCCCAATCATACTTGGAGCAGCTGTATGTTTTTATGTGTTTTTAAAAGGTTATTCCTGATCAATTAACGGTTTGTATAAATGGTTTATGTTTATGTGTATCTTAAGACTTCATTTTTAAAGAGATTTAATTTATGTAGAAGTAGTAAAGTAGTCAATACCATACGAAATGTTGCAACAAATGCATTTAATTGATTAAATGCATTAAGAGATATTAAGGTCTGAAGTTTATATTCTTAGATGCATTTTATTTACTTTCTTAGAGGTATGGTTCATCATCTCTAATACATTTTCAGTTGCAAACAATTATAACCTATAAAATCATGGTTGTGTTCATCATTATAATTGGATATAGGCTTCTGAGATTTTATTGAACATATACATAGCCACTGGGCAAGGTTTTACACTCACTCATCTGTAAACTAGACAAACTGTCACACATCCTTAAATGTTCCTGAAGGGCTGATAATAGTATGAGGGAAGGAAAATTAAGGAAAAATAATCCACCAGAAAATGTATCAGTTTATATACTGTTTATCTTCCAGGTATCTTTTCTTTATACTATAATCATTGCATTAAGTTTCAGCCACTTAAGCAAATCAATGTCCTTTGATCAGCTGCCCTTGTTTAATAAACATTTAATCTAGTAAATCAAGGGAAATAACAAACATACTGACTGTGTTATTCCCAAATATAGATTTCACAGTCTATTTATGAAGATCTGTGATAAAACAAAGACAGTAAACTTTAACGGATGAAATCCATCTCATTCAGTCCTAAGCATTTTCAAACTATGGAGGTTAAAAATATAGATCAGATGTAACTTGTGAGAAGAAGGGTTAGGAATCATGTTTCACTGCATTATAATTCATTTGCATGTATCAGTAGATCAACACAAATGGTAGCGCAAAGTTCAGAGTCCAGATTTTTAGACATATCATTCTAAATGAGACGAGTAAGGTATGGGTTAAGGTTGATAGATAATGTTATATAAGGCACAAACCAGTTTGATATTGAGGCAAATTCCTCAGAAAAGGCTGCAGATTATAAGCAGTGACAACAATAGGCAGTTGGCAACTACATGAAAGCTGAATGATTAGCCAGGAATTCAAGATAAAGCAAACAAACATTATCTATATGAAAAATGCTATGTCACAAATGGTTGTCTATAACACGACCACTTTTAAAAGATAAAAGAAATGGTGGTCAGATGGGGAGAGAAGACCCTTCAAAATATAGTGTAGCACAAAGACTGTGCTTATTTAAGCAGCATTCAGAAGGATGGAGGGGCACTACAGGAGAGGTATGATAGAAAGATAATGTGGAGACAGAGGGTGCTTCACACCCAGTTAATCTGTTGCACTCATATTTAATATATGAATGACAGTATACCATTCGATGAATGAATCAGACATTCCTGGTATGGATAAAAAGGGCAGCTCTAATCTTCTTCTTCTTTCCCCGGTTAGGGGTCACCACAGCAGATCATCTGTCCGCTCATGATTGGCAGTGGAGTTTTGCAGTGTCGAGTTGCCAGCCCAGCAACCAACCTTCCACAGAAGGCACACACACACTCCTAGGGCCAATTTAGAGTGTCCAATCCACCTACTGCATGTCTTTGGGATGTGGAAAGAAACTGGAGCACCTGGAGGAAACCCATGCAACCACAGGGAGGACATGCAGACTCTGCACAGAAGGCACCACATTTGAGAATCGAACCAGAAAACCTCTTGCTGTGAGGCGGCAACACTAACCGCTGCAGCGCCGTGGCCGCCCTAAAAAGGACAGCTCTAATATACATCTTATAATATCTGTTATATAGACAAGCTATATACTGGATAGCAGGCATGGCCATTCCTGCTGGAGATCAATGACACAACAGCATTCTAGCAACAAAAAGGTGCTTCACAGCCCGCCACATATAAAGTGCTGCATGCACATCTTCTTTTAAATGCTGAGTCACTTACAGAAGTATATCACATCCTATAACCTACAGGTACAATGTGCTGCCATGCAGGCATTCCAGATGCAAGAAGATCTGATAATGGTATTTGGCACAATACGCTTCACATTTGTAGTTCCCAAAGATTTATCTCACCCCAGGACTGACAAACAAAATAAGAAAGCATTATTACTCTTTCAGCTACAAGCTCTTATGCAGCAGAGATAATATCCTCATGAATTTGTTAATGAAACTCCACACAAACATTGATAAATGTCACCACAGGCTGAACAATGAATAGTGCCATGCATGCATCCAGAATATGACACCACAAGGACTTCATGTTGCTGAGTACAGTCATACATCAAACTATACATTTGAAGCTGCACGGTAGAACATACCAAAATGTTGTATGAAATACCTAGGCAATAAGGGAAATTCAGTGTGTTGGGGAACTGTATCTGAGGAGCAAAGCTCAAAAGTGACATGTAAGGCTTACTTACTGTTCATCAGCTGAGTCACACACCACAGGTATGTGAATATGGATTTCCAGATCACTGCTTTCCTGAGTAAATCACTGTCACTGTGGTTGCTAACTGCTCTGATTCAGTGATTCCTTTCTTTTGAAAGATTCCTCCCATCTTCATGGTTGCACTCCTGTGGAGTTGGTATAAAAGTTCAGGGGTTTGAATGTTTTGTCCACTACACTGCATATGCAGGGGTATTATACCCTGTAAAATACACATACATCTAATGGGATTGCTTTCCTATTCTGTTATGCTCAATAAGTTAATTCCTTGATGAGTTGCCCCAAGGAGAGTCATAATAGAACCACTATGTAAGTGGTGTCATTGTCTGTTTCAAGAGAGAGACCACCTAACTCCAAGAACTGGGGTGGAAGACTGATTTGAACTTGTAAAGGATGTTTTATGTCAGCCTTCTGTTTGTTGCATGATAAACAATGGGGACAACTTTGCTTTTTCTCCATTTAGTAACATTTACTTTAGAATAACCCTTAAATCCAGGATAAAGTTATTTATTTAGGAAAACAGTTAACTATATTATTGAAATGATGTTTGTGCTGAAGTGACAATACATGTAATTTGCTAAAGAATATATTTTAATATTATTTGCTGTCTTGCACTACAATCAACATCTGAAGCTCACCTACTATGCTCAAAACTATAGCAAGTTTAAATGTCGTCTAAATTACAGGCATATTTAAAAGAATAAAATAGGTCATGAATTAAACAAATTTAGTATATGTAGCCATATTGAATGCAACTAAAAATGTTGTCTTGTTCAACACTTTGATCTGGATGCAATATGCAAGGAACTTAAGAGCAACAAAAAAAAATAGAAGTTGATTTTGTTGTAAAACTGTAGTGATTCATGACTACATGAGCAAAGTCTGATTATAAAACAGTCATTTCATCAAAACATGAATTCTGACTACTGTAGTCAGACTGCTTTGAAGACGTATTAAAGCTTAAGAGTTGAAATAGGAAAGATCCCTGAGGCAGAATCCTGGTGCACATTATATGTGAATATTTCAGTGATGAATCTTTAACTTATACGTTATTTTGACAACATTGGAGAAAATGGAGATGGTTAAGAGTTGCATCGCAAGAAATAAAACTGACTGAAGAGTGAAGTACTGCAAGGGGCTGATGCTTTCCTGCAACAATATGCAATGCTATGCAGTTACACTATCAAAATAAATTACTTTCAGTAATGCTGAATAGGCAGTGAAGCACGAAAGTGCTGTGGTGTTTGTAGCAGTCAGTTAGGAAAGTTAAAGAAATGCTATTACTTTCCGGAAGCAGAATAAGAGCAGAAGGTGACAATGAGGGAGAAAATTGTTATAGCTGAATCATCAGCACATAAAAACATTAGATACCCATTAAATGCACGTCTCCAGCTTTAGAAACTCTTAGTACTCTAGCAGTGTGCCATCCTGCAATATACTTATTATACGTACGTCATGTATTTTATATTTTCTTTATATATATGCACAAAGACTGTTACACTAGTAAACTATTTTCATCCAGGCTTTATCCTTTCTTCTAGATTTATCTGACATGGAATCATCAAAACAGCAGGCCTATCCTTTGTATGATATATTTCACATAATAATATTGAAATAATAAAATAGAGAATAAACTTGCTACAGTATTTGATTTTCATTACAATGTACTTCTTTCAATCATCACTAGTGCAGTTTAATTATATGCTACGCAGAATTTTTAGGGAAAGTAGCCTTCATTAGTAAAAATAGCCGTTTTTCATTTTTCAGATTTTCCCACAGTGAACAGAAAATCTTCTGATATGCTTTTGAGAGGAAATGCTAATTTCTACATCAAGCAGAATTTTGAAGTAAGTAGAATTTTGCATCTCTAAATTATATAATTGGGAATTGTTCTAAGTTCCAAATGTGGATCAACATGTTCTGAAATAGTGTTTATGTATTCTGCCCAGAGAAAGGTAAACTTAGACATAGTTTCAGATAATCACACTAAGCTCAAATTAAAAAAAAAAAAAAGTTTAACATGCTGTGACACACCAAAACCAAATATGAAATGACAGAAATAAAGCATCATGTGTGTATTGTTATGTTTCATTTTGTTAAAACCATGTACAATGACCAACACATTAAATGCACAGCAGTTAGATATATAATGCTTTAAGAGTTTAGTACAGTTTCATCTTTTATCAATTTTCCTTTATCATAATAAAGATTTGTTGGCTGCGGTGGTGCAGAGGTTAGGATTTTCGCCTCACAGCAAAAGGCTCTCTCGTTCGATTCTCGGCTGGACTGCCTTCTGTGTGGAGTCTACATGTCCTCCTTGTGATTGACTGAAGGTTTAAAGACATGCAGGTAGGTGCATGTGTGTGTGCTTTCTCTGAAGGTTGGGCGTTGGGCTGGCAACTTGAAACCATAAAAATCCATTACTAATCATAAGCATATCATTGATCCACTGTGGCGACCCCTAATCAGGAAAAGCTAAAAACCTTTTTATAAGAAAGACTGATCATAGTTTAGTCTCTTCACTGTGACTTTCAATAAAGATCTAAAATGACTCTGATGCCTGAAGGGACAGGCTGGGAGGATAGGCATGTCTTTCCTGGGGAGGGAGGGGACATGCTGGACAACCTTCTAGCTGAGCTCTCTCAGCGGCTGGAGTTCAGACACATAACACTGGTTGGAGAAGATTGAGAAGATATGATGCCCTCAGGGTTCCTCCCCCATTGCACATGCAGTCATTCATGCTGATATCAGCAATTGGAGGAGGGCTGTTTAGAGTTAGGGGGGAAAAAGACACCATAAGCCGCAGTATGAAAAACTCTTTCTGCTTCATGCTGATGTCAGCAATTGGAGGAGGGTTGTTTAGAGTTAGGGGGAAAAAATACCATAAGCCACAGTATGAAAAACTCTGCCTGCTCTGTCTAACTGTATTTGCTTGGCAAACCTCACTTCTTGTTAGCCTGGGACATAAACAGTGATACATTATGCACAATTGGATTCCCAGCAATTTTACCCTGGTATAGGTCACATTGGCAAGCAACTACATTAGGATGGGAATTGTGGAGAGGGGGATATTGGTGCAGGACAATGGCCTGAAGTCATTGGCAGTTTTAAAGAATAATAAAAAAAGCATGCATTTTGTGACTTAGTACTCTTCCTCTATACTCCTTATTTCAAGTCAGTTGAGTTATTGGAGCTTTAGTTTAGTATAATGAGAAGTTTATAATATATAAGTAATATGGGATGAGATTCAAAGAGATTAAACCTATGGGGAGTGTTCAAGACAGAACTGGAAGAAGCCAAATAGCAGGTCACATGCAGATGTGCACTATTGTTGCAGAAGTTAAATATAGCATTCAGAAAAGTGGTCCACAGAAGATGTACAAATGAGCCATGATCAGTGTTAATGCATTAATGGACAAATCTTGTTGAGTGCTGTAAGAGTGTTTACAGACTCAGAGATACTGTACAATTTTAGAAATGTAGTAGCAGGAAGGAATCCATTGCACTGCATTGTTGTCTAAACGTAGATTATGCTACAATATGTTAAAAGTGGCTATAGCAATAGACTGTCTCATGTGCCCTACTACTGAATTTAAGTATGTCATTGTCCTGCCAGCACGTCAGCACTTGCACACACAATGTGCAGTCTGTGTTTCATTATGTCTCTTTTATAAAGCTGGCACTGCTGATCCACAAATATTCCCTAAGTAATTGCATGAGCATCAGAACAAAACACACACACACACACACACACACACACACACACACACACACACACACACACCATAGTAATATAGAGGGGTTAATGCACGTGCATGTCAAACACATACACACATATCGTTACAAAGTTTTCTGCTGCTTATGTATCAAAGCAGCATCTAATGACTCCAGTGGCATGGCTGAACTGTACTGGCTGCAGTACAGGCCTTAACACGAAGATATTATTGGAGGACTCTGTACAGCTGTGGCTTCATTCACAGTACAAATTTTAAATGAGGTGAAGATGAAAAGCAGTATAAGAGAACAGGTGATGAGTTCAGTATGCGTCTTTGTTGCATTGATCATCCCTGAATATTACAAGCAGAAGTAATGGCATATTTTGTGAGCACCCTTTCCCATCACTGAACACTGTGCAGTCATATTCCCTGATGACTGCATGAAGACAGTAACCTTCTGATGGATACGTAGGTTTGCCCTGCTACACACCTGAAACATGTATATGTTCCCCCTAGTCTGATGTATCTGGCATAGTCTACAGCAGTGGTCTGAAACTCATGTACCTTTAACCTCAAGCAGCCCTCAAACCAGCATACTTATAGATAAGGGAGGTGACTTATCACTCTTCTAGCTAACCCACTTGCATGTCTTCTTATCTTAGAGAATGTCACCCTTGCCTGAGTTTACTAGCCCTCATACAGCACCAGTGGTCAATTGAATTTAAGACCCCTGGTCTACAGAGTAGTCCTGTTTCAGCCAAAACACAGTAGGCACATATGGTTCAAGAATAAGCTGCTGATGAGCTTTATCCTCTTGTCCTGGGTTGGGGGTGTCTGCCAACAGGTACAGAATGTGTGATAATCAACAGCTCCCTTAGATTCAGACCTCCAGCACAAGAGGTTCTTTGTGGGGCATGCAGCATTATCATATATTCACTGTACCCAATTGTTTTGCCCATCCCAGGCACACTTTCTGACACCCCTCTCAATGTCTGTGCTCAAGAATTCTGAACAAAGCCAAAAACAATGAGGATACAAAGGATCAAGAGCAGGGGTGATTTTAAATATCGCTCTTATTCAGTCAAAAAGTTAATAGAACAGCAACTTTGTATCAACATGAATGTTTTTTGAACAATACAAAGCTTTTGAGCAAGCCTTTCTGTGTTGGAAGAAAGCCTTCTAGCTTATCAGTGGGAGGGGTAAGCACTAGGTAGCCTGTCTACCCTCGAGAGGAGAGGTTCTTGGCCCAGAAATTGTAATGTATTGACCCTTTGGACAGTTTGAACGTCTCTTTCAACTTTCTGGTTTAAAAGACCACATCTGTACTTGTTTCCCATCTTTCCTGTAACTAACCTACTGGGTAGCACTAGAAAGCCTTAAACTGATACAAGCCTTCTAGCTTAGAAGAGGGACTTTAGAGTGATTAAGTATCAGTTTTCTGTACTTTCTTGCTGTACTTAACTGTTTTCCGCCTAAACTCAGATTTTCCAGAATTTATTGTGATTTAAAAGCTTGTTTTTTTACATATTGTACTTATTTGACTGCCTGCACTTTTAAAAAGTTGTTTTTTGTTTAAATAATGTAACTGTTGTAGGCGATACACTAAAGTGCGATAGCCTTTTCTGATCGTTTGTAGACATTTAAAGCTGTTTTAAGTGTATTTTTTACTGTTTTCTCCTTATCTTTTCAAAAAAACAAAAAAACAATAAAAATTCATTGTTTCCTGCCTTTCTAAGCTAGTATAGTCCAGTTTTCAGGCTAGTGCTGAATTCAGAGCTGTGATACTAGTTTCTGAGTTGCCCATACCTTACTTGGATAGAAGGAAGTTTCTCTGTTCACCTATGAGAGAGGGGAGCTTTGAGCAACCTATTTGTCCCTAGAGGAGTGGTTCTAGCGCAGATGTTAGTAGTTTATTGGCCATTTTGGGCTAATTTCTATCTCTTTCATTTCCCTACTATAAAAAATGCATTTGCACAGTTTTGCGCACCGGGCAGTGCCGGTTACCTATGGTTAAATTATTCCCGGTTCCACTAAGTCTCCTCTTCAGGTTTTCCCTTGAAACGAGTCTAACTCTCAACCTAAGCACTCAAAAAGCACCTTACAGCTCAGCACTTGCTCAGACCTAATTGCAAGCACTAATATACCCTGACACTGATTGCCCAGCAGGGCAAGGCTCTTTATTCACCCCTCACCAACCAAGCGACTAAGCAGCTCACCCTACTATACAGGCATGACCAAAGGGCAACTTGAGGTGCACTCTCCAGTCCAGCTGGTGAATCTGGGTATCCTGAGCCAATGTTACAACTGCCTCATGTACACAGACAACCCTCTCCTCCTACCACAAAACACTAATATATGTGAAAGATGCAATTATACAGCCAAACTGGAAGCTAAGCTGTCTCCACCCAAGACTGGAACAGACAGTCAGGAGGAGAAAGTTAACACTTGCACCACACCTGCAGCCGCACACAGACCTACTAAAACAGCACTGGCAAAAAATACACATAAATAAACAAAATCATACTTGGAAGCTCTAAATAAAAACCTGCAAAAGCATTAGAGCCCTCCAAAGCAGACACCCAAACAACCTGCACTTCTCATCACAAACCAGACAACACATAAAACACAAAATCAGTGTGCCACACAATCACAGCCCTTAAGGCGAAATAACATACCTAACACACTAATAGGTGACTCTATAGTCAGGCACACTGACATCCCACTCACTAGGTTGGACAAGCAGAAGGTTACTGTTAGCTGCCTGTCAGGAGCCAAAATCCACCACATAACACAAGCACTCAGGTCACTCCAGAACAAGTACAAATATGACTCTGTCATTGTTCATGTTGGTGCAAATGACCTGAGATGTACCTCCCTGGACTACATGAAAAGAGACATGGAAGAGCTCTCTGATCATGCAGCCCAGGCTGGTATGACCCTGACCCTGAGTAGCATCCTGCCCTCACCAAGAATGATACCTCAGTATAAAGAAAAAATGAGCAATTTCAACAATTGGCCAAGCTTCTGGTCTCATTCAAAGGGGATCCAGTGTCTGTCAGCCTGGGACGACATGCTCAACAAGCCGCATTGCTTTGCAAGAGACAGCTTGCACCTCTCACCCCTAGGCTTTCGAATACTGGCCAAGGCTCTTGCTGCCCCCATAGTGCCTTTTTAGGCAAGGCTCAAAAGTCAAACCCACCTCTGTAAACAGCACAATTAACAAAAAACTGAGGGTTATGCTACTCAACGCCAGGAGTTTAAATCTCAAAATGCACGCACTTGAAGCACTCCTCAGTATGGAGAACGTTGACATCTGTGTAGTAATTGAAACCTGGTTCAAGGCTCCAGAGAGCACCCCAGTACTACCGGGCTGCAACTCATACCACACGTTTCAGCCACAGAACATGGTACGAAACACAAAAGGAGGGGGTGTATCCATATTCATCAAGGATACCTACACCTCCAGGTAAGTGGCGCAGCATGATACCTCTGAGATCATCCATGTGCAACTAACATCGGGCAAATCTGCAATGCAAATTGTGGCCTGCTACAGATCACCCTCCATGACCCAGGACCACCACACCACCTTTCTGGATCCACTGGGAAACATGAAGGTCCTACCAAACACCCTGATATTGGGTGATTTCAATTACCCTACCATTCACTGGGAAAACTACTTGAGTGAAAATTCCCAGGTGCGGTGCTTCCTGGAATTCATCAACTAAAATGCCCTGGATCAGCTGGTAAATTGCTCTACCAGAGGTGAAAACATATTGGACCTGGTCATCACCAACATGGGCGACAGGTGTTCCATACCAGAGGTCAACCCATCACTGGTTAGATTAAACCGTAAACTAATCACTCTGGATGTCCACACCCCACCACCACTCCCAACTAAGGAAACCACAGTAAAAATCTTTTCTAAAGCAAACTTCACCTTACTTAATACAGAGGTGGTAAGTTTCACAGCCCTCACGCTAAGGGACAATGCTGCCCAAGATGCAGAAACCATTACAAATGCACTCTGTGACTACAAACAAAACCAAGACTCACTCCTCTAAGAGAAGGAAACTAGTTTTGGTGGACCCCTACAATAAACAGGCTATACAATAGAAGAAGGAAACTAGTTCAGAAAAAAAAAGCAAATCCCAAGAAGGAAAGACATCCCTGATCAGTATCAGTAAGAAACTAAGGTCCCTCATGAAATCATCTAAGGCTAACTTTGAAAGAAAAATAGCCAAGGATTCAAGAGATAACCACAAAGCCTTCTTTAGCTATGTTAAGAATCTAAGTGGCAACTCGCATATATGCACTGAACTAGTGATAAATAGCACAAAATATACTGAACCTACTAATATTGCCAACATCCTGGCAAATAGATTCAGTACAAACTTTACCCCCCTCTCACCTCCAAAAGGGCCCACAACAATAACGGAAAAGTGCTGTGTCCCAAATATCACAGACGCACAGGTGAAAACAGCCCTTTCAAAAGCCAAAAACACAGTGTCAATGGGACCAGATAGTGTCCCAGGCTGCGTCTTGCATGAACTACAGAATGAACTAACCCTCCCACCTAAACACCCTGTTCAACCTCAGCCTCTTCACAGGCTATGTACCCATATAATGGCGCACAGCAACGGTTATTCCTCTTCACAAAGGGGGGGCCACAACTGACCCTGGTAACTATCACCCCATAAGTCTGACTAGCCTGGTCTGCAAGGCTATGGAGCTCATCATCATGGAACTCATTAACAAAGACACTGGGAACCGCCAAACACTTGACCTGACCCAGTTCGGCTTTGTTAACGGCAGATCATGCCTACTAAACCTGGTTGAATTCTTCGAGACAGTCACCAAGGCCATAGATGAGGGAAAGGTGGTTCACACAGCCTACCTTGACCTCGCCAAGCCTTTCAACACCATTCCCCACTCGGGTATTACAGAAAAACTCACCAGCCTGAACATAAACCCCAAGTCACGAGATGGGTTGCCAACTGGCTTACAGACAGAACTCACACAGTAAGAATAGTGGGCTCCAGGTCCAACTCTAAACCAGTCACAAGTGGTGTCCCACAAGGCTCAGTCCAGGGACCCCTACTGTTTGGCATATACTTCTCAGAAGTACAGGCAAACACAGGAGGACTCTAGCTAACCAAGTTCGACGATGACTGCAAACTGCTAGACAGGGGTCCAGGAAAGTAAATAATGTGGGAAGAAATAGCCAGGGAATTGTTATGGCTAGGCTTGTATAGGCCCTAGGGCTGATAGCCTAGTACCAACCTATGAACCTATGAACCTATGAACTGGGAGCCATAACTGACTCTCTGGCTGACATGGACATACTCCAAAAGGGCCTTACTGAGACGGACACCTGGTGTCAAGTCATGGTCTCAAGCTAAATGCCAAAAAATGCATAGACATCCCCTTTGGGAAAAACAAAACACCCACAAATTACCACATAGGTGGCAGCCCTCTTAATACAGAAGAGATAATAAGAGATCTGGGGACCCAAGTAGATAGTAATCTCTCCTTTGACAATTCTATTGCCAAAGTAGTTAGGAAATCCTTCTATGTGGCCCATCTAATTACTAAATGGTTCGCATCTAGAAATAAGGAAATTATAGTGCCCCTCTACTTGTCACTCATTAGACCCATCATAGAGTACAATGCCCCATTTGAGATTGACCTCACAAGACACTTCCAACAGTTGGAAAGGCCACAAAAGTACCTCACCAAGAGGATTACTGACCTCAAACATATGTCCTATGCAGCCCGACTGAAAAAACTTTGGCTGTGCTCAGTGGCATATCGCTTACTCAGAGGTGATGTCTGCCTGACTTACAAAGTCATGTCCAACTCAGAATTGATGGACATGCTCCACCTAAAGAAATCCAAGTCACTGTGAGCCATGCACTCTAGTGAGCTAAACCTCACCACAACAATAAATATAACATGCTGGAGGGATAGATTCCTGTCACAGAGACTCCCCATGCTTTGGAACAAAATTCCAAATTACATCAGGTAGAGCCCCTCACTTTCACTCTTCAAGACAAACCTTGATGAGTGGATGGGGAACAGAAAATACACCCCTGGGATCACTTCATTGGCTCTGCTTGACAGGATCAGTTAAATAATCAATTGGGAGGCGAAAGCCGACACACTTTGGCTAGGCTTATAAATACCCTCGGGCAGATAGCCTAGTACTTACCTATGAACCTATGAATCTATGAACAAAGTATGAAGCCCTAATGTCAGGAATTACTGAGTGACTGTAACTCTTCATGATTTAAGCCAAAAACAAACATTTATTGAGAAGCATGGCATAATTATGTGGCAAAATCAGGAGCATTTGAGAGGGACAATTTCCGAAATGCTTTGCATCCTTAGACATTTTTTTAGCTGTGAGTTGACATCATTATTAACAGCATCCCCAGTTTATTCATCTATTCACAGATTAGTACTAGGCTAACTGCTCCTGTGAGTCATTTGAAGCCTAGCTAATTATTTCATGTGAAAATCAATCCCTGCACCTTGTGACCATAAGAAAAACACTTTAACTGTTATGCCATCCACATTATGGACAGCTTATTATATAGACTAACAGAAGTCTTTAAAGACCTTCTACAGCACTGTTGTACAGACTTCAGAATTTAAGAAGAATTATTAATATAAGAAGAGAGAATAAAGACATGAACTTTTTCAACCTAAGGACAGAGCATCCAAGCATTCCAGGAACATATCAAAGCCTCTTGATTTGACTGGTACATTATCTTTCATGAAGCCATTCCATGCCAAACTATTCATTCCAATTAGCCACGTGATACAATTTTCAGTAATAAATGATCAGGTCATTGACAGTAGACTTACGTTTTGGCACTATCATTATGAAGCAATACTATTCTAGAACCGAAAAGGCATTACTAGATGTCCTAACAATTCAATAGTTTCATATGCAGAAGAAAATGATACAGCAGTGCCATTTGTTACAGAAGCTTTTACAGAATGCAGGGTTAGCTGTCACTATGCGCTTACAGTGCTATCTGCTCTATGGACACAAAGTCAGTGATGCTATGCACCCTCGAAAAGATACAGCTCCATTGCTGGGTGTTTCTTTCTTTGACTGCACCATTACAAAGTTTACCAGCCTCTGTCTTTTTGTTACATGCCCTGACAGAAGTAAAGGCACACAATTCCTACAGCCCACTGCCTATTGGTATTTTTGATGCTCATGTTCTCAGATGTTTGCTCAGCATGGCACCAACTAATACAAATTATTGGTTTTGCCCTTGAAACATAGACCCTTCCTTCTCACTGCATTGTGACTGGCTGCGGTGATGAGTGATGGTTTTGTAACTAAACCTTGATGCATATCTGAAGGATGCCATATCTAAATCTTCATTCTAATTCATTTTAAAAAATGGATGCGTTACCCGAATATTGAGGTACACCAAAGTAAAATAATGCTATACCACAACATGCAGCATAACTGAATCACATTATTTATACAAGATGCCTTTCCCTGAAGTTTGACTATGACAAGGTAACACTGGGAGCAGAAAACAGAACAAAAAGTACAGGAGTATGTGGCAAATCTAGCTGATAAGACAACTTTAATGTAAAACAACAGTGTTAAAATAAGTGTATAGGTCAAATATAGGTATAACCAAAGAATTTTATAAATAAACATAGATGGCTAACACTAACTTTAATGCTTTGGAATGAAGAACTTTTTGAATTAGTAACTAGAGATTTAGTCAAATGTGCAGATTTAAAATAAATTCCTTCCATGCGCCATCATGGGAGAGGAGATGGCTAAACTACTGCAGGTGTTTATACTAGAGCTTGGACTTTCTGACCTCTTGCATCTTAATTCATAACTCTTCCCTGCACTCTTTGGTCAGCTTCAGATAGTGTGATCATCTTGTAATGCATAGCCACTGCTTGTAAATGTGCACGCATAGCATGCTAGTACTAGAATCTGTACTATAGAAACGTTACTTGTGATAGCATAAAGTACCCAATGGAAATGGATATTCAGGACCAATAGCTTTTCATGAATTCTTTAACATAAATTGCGCATATGCTGTTCTTTGGAACCTTGTGCTCTTGTTTCTGACATACAAACATAGGATATCGCTTTGCACTGAGTGTGAATTATTTTGATATCTATACATTAGAAATAACCCCTGTATTTATGTCATTGTGTTATGATCTTTTTGTGTCTCTAGTCTGGGTGTTAACAGATTCATGCGCCAAACTAAGTCAATGGATGACTAGAGTTGCATTGCATTTCTATGCCTAAACAGCCCTGCTGTGGGTAGATTATGTGTGGCTGTAAGCTGCATTTACAAATGATGTGCCTTTTCTCCTGCTATTAAAAAAATAAATAAGGAATGAGGTGTCATTTACAGATTCATTTATCACCCTTGACAAGTTAATGCAAATTACTTTGTTACTGCATCATTGCTTAGGTAAATGCATATCCGTAATGTTATTTGTAAACTAAAACAGTCACACATTTGTTATTTTCTTTATAAAATTCTATTTTAGCATTGAATGCTGAATGGTGGTTATATTTTCTTGATAAAATGTTACTCTTGCAGGTACAAGATGAATAAATTACATGCACTGACTCTGTGTAGAGAATTTTCTCACTGACTGATGAGCAGTCTGAAAGGACATATTAATCTCTCTGAAGGTACTTGCTCAATATTCTCAATTGAGAGTTTTCATGGAGAGGAATACATTTATTATTCAGTTCATCTAAATGAGGAAGATACTAAGAAGGTCA